>NC_089695.1:9010021-9313051 GCF_031753505.1 Anomalospiza imberbis
TTGGACACAGTTGGGCGGGTTTCAGTTAAGAAATTAATTGTTACTGCCAACCAGTGCTTTTTAATGTGAGGGTGGCATTTGAGTTTGTTTTTGAGGGCATAATCTCCAAGACTTTCTTTTTTCCCTTCTCCTCCCCCCTCCCCAGACTGCGTTGCCCTGTCGAGCAGCTCCCCAGATGGCATGAAGCAAATGCTTGCCTCTTTGATCTCCTAGTCAAGAAATTTGGAAGTCGTTCTGAATTTATGAGAATCCTGTCTGAAATAAATCTGTCTGTGCACAGGGCCACACTAAGGCAATCTGGAGCTGCAGGCACAGCTCACCTGAACCTCCCGGGGAAGCACAGGATTACATCCCACAGGAGCATCGTGTGATGCTGTAGCGATAAAGAGAAACTTCATGCATATTGTTGAACATGAAAAAGTCTAGACAATCTACAATTTACCAGTCGGGGTAATTGGCTAAAGGCTTAATCCACCCTGATAATCCAGTAATGGTATTGTTGGCAGGACATTGATGTAAATATCACTCAGCAGTGCTGGCAGCCGCTGTCTCCTGTGATTGCTGCCATTCCCAATTCCTTTTCCATAGTTGTTAGGGCTGATGGGGAATTTTCAGAGTTCTGTGAACTTCTTGTCTTTTACAAAATCTGTCTGGGCTCTGTGGTTATTTTTTACTCCATTTGAATAAGTAACATTTTTCACCAGGTTAGAATTTTTACAGACCCTTTCCTCAAGAACATCTTTGTGCCTTGATGTACTTTTTTCCCTCGTGTATTTCTCCCATAGCTCTCTCCAGGCTCCTGATGCTGCTGTCACAGTTTGCCATCGCCCTTCAACACAAACAACATCTGGTCCTGCAGCGGACCTGTGCCAGCACTGCAAGCCACCTACCATGTATGTGTCACCACCAAACCTGGTGGCATTCACTGAGACTTTGGTGGCATCACTCTGCACAAGCCCTGACATGCCACCAGCATGGCTGGGGCTGCAAATACTGCACTGTGGAGGTCAGTGAGCTGAGCAGGGTTCTAGAAATCCCCAGTTTGCAGGGGTGTTTTTAATGCACTTCTATGTGCCCCATGGGGACAAAAAAGGGGATTGTACTACCACATGCAGGGAAGGATGGACAGACAGTCCAGCCTCCAAACATGAGTCTCCCACCACTGCAGTGCTTGTCCCCACATGCTGCCTTCCATGGCCTCTTGATGTGTTAGAGCATGGCTGGGCTTAAATCTTTGTTTAATTGTGCATGAAGCCAATGTCTAGAAACACCTGTCCCATTCTTGTTACTTCATTCTCTTTAATTCGTTGCTTCCATTTGCCTTGGTAAACGTGGTTGTTTTCAGCTGCCTTTACAGCTGAAGCCTGCATAGTACCAAGCACAAATGGATCCTGCCTGACTGGAGTCACAGAATCCCAGAATCACAGTATAGTTTGGGTCAGAAAGGACCTTAAAGACCTTCTCAGTCCATCCTCCTGGCCATTGGGAAGGATGCCACCCAAGAGATGAAGTTGCTCAGGGCCCCATCCAATTGATATGTACAACTCCTCTGCTTCAGAGAGATTGGAGTTGTGTTATGGATTGGAGCTCAGCAGAGGATTCCCTGATGACCGAAGCAGAACCACCCTGGGAATTCCTTTTCTGCAGCAACATTGACTTCATATTGCCAGCTGAAGTATTAAAAACCCTGTAGGTAATAATATATAAACTTATTTTGATCACTGACCCAGCTGAGATGACTGTGAATCCTTGACACCATTCTTAAGGCAGCCTGTAATGGTTTTTTGAACATTGCTTTTTTTTTTCTGCTCAGAAAACAATAGAAGCAGCACAGTTCCGCTGCAAACAAAACCTGAACATGCTCTAACTTACATGTGAAATATCAAAGAGCACTTATTCAGTACACATCACCACCCTTCCGTTTCACAGCAAACACCTTGTCACAGCCCAGAGACCTTGGGAAAACTATATATAGTGTATTCGGGCGAATGTCACCCTGGTAATTATCCCATAGCTCTGGCTCCACAATGTTGTGGCTAACAAATCCAGCTTTAATTGTTCATGATCTCTATCGGAGCAGACATCGGGTTTGAGTTCAGTCGGTACAGAGTCAGGAGGAATAAACACAAAACTACAGTAAGATCAAAGCAGCAGAGAGGTGCACATGTGCTAATAATAATAGCTTATGAAAGCTCATATTTTCCTTCAACAACATCCTGTCATTTATGTATCAGCTTTGAAAAGGGTAAAAAAAAATTCAGTGTAATTTACTTCAGCAAAAAAAATAGATGAGGCAGATATTTGATTGCAGCAGCTCGTGTGTGGTTTGCTATGAGGATTGTAAATTCATTGCATCCTCCAGTGCATGTGTGAGGGGAAGGTGCAGAGGCTGAGCTGGCTGTGACCAAAGTACCATCATTATCTGATTTTTACATACAGCTGGTGACAATGTGATGCAGAAGGGAGGATGAGGTAAACAGTCTCAAAGCCGGTAACCGCATCCACACCTGGTGCACCTCGATAAAATGTCTGTAAACAGTCTGGATAGAGTGAGGTTACAGCGAGGCTGAGGACAGCTAACGGCTCCAGGAGATGCAGGGAGAGGTACACCGAGGTTTGGGGATGGTGTTTTGGTTGGGGTGGAATTACCCAGGGGATTAAAGTGGGGATTTTGCCCTTTCATGGCCGTAGGCAGCTTTGCAGGTCGGCTTTCCTGGCAGTGTGTGGGACAAGCAGTGTGGCCGGGGTGACTGTACCCAGGAGGCTCTTGCTGAGCAAGGTCAGGCAGCCGTGATTTCACCTCCACACAATGTGACCTACTTTGGAAAGTCAGCCCTCAAAACTGGGCACAATGCTGACCATTTCCTCTGTCCTCTTACCTCAAACTTTTGCTATCAGCTTTTTTAATCTAGCACAGTGGCTTAAGCTTCTGTCGGGGGTTTGTCTCACCTGGCACTGAGGTGCCTGGTGAGCTGTGGGGGGCTGGGACACAGGGAACTGCAGGAGCAGAGCCATGGTGGGTGATGTGGGAAAGGAGTCCTGGTGTGTTGTGAGTCTGTCTTACACGTTGCACGCTGTGGTTGTTGACGTTCGGTTATGCCTATAGTTCTCTCTGCAAGCAGGAAAGGGTTTGGGGTTTTGGTGAAGGGAGGAAGGTTGACAATAAAAGGTGACAAAATGTCCCACTGAGTGGGCTGGCTGAGGAAGGAGAAAGTTGTTTAGAAAGAGAAGCAAGGAGAAGAACACAAACAGGAGCAGATACAGGAACAGTCACACTTCCTGCTCTTTCTGCACAGGCTCCTAGGGCAGGGTGTGACGATGGCCATGGGGTGACAGTAGCAGAGGACAGTCCTTGCACTGGGAAGGTGTTTTTCAGGGCTGTGAAGCTAGCTGGAGTCTACTCAGAGTCTGCAGCAGCTGAATCGCAGCAAACAGGGACTCGTTAAGAAACTAGAGCAAATAATAATGATCCATATGTTTAATGCAGCTGAAAGGCGTACTTCAAAGATTCTGTTATCCTAAAAAAGCCCAAGTATAGAGGGGAATATACTTGATCACAGCTTGGAAGTTTTGATGGTAGCGTTGGAAGTAGGTCAGCAAACGGTAATATTTAAATTAACTCCTCTTTCTGGCAACTAGATGGGAATGTAGGTCTAGAAATGGGTAAATGTAGATTCCCTTCCCAGCTCTGCCACTTTGACAAGTCACTTCATCTCCTCGTGCCTAAGGGAAAAATACACCTTTGGGCTCTGCCCAGTAATCATCAGCCAAATGCTTCCCCACCTATCTATAGAGTTTTAGAATATGTGATTGAAAAGTGCAAAGTGTTATTAACATTGAATTAATGTCTGCCATTACAATATGTAATGGAGTATTTCTGCACACACCCCATTTCCTCCTGCTCAAATGTTTTGTCAGACAAGTCCAAGTGTTTACCAGCTTTATAGCTGGCGTAAAAAGAGCCAGCAAGAGCTGGAGCTGCTGGTCGCTAGTGGAGCTGCTGGGCTTGTTTGATGGCAGGATAACTGGGGTGCAGAAACTGGCAGCAGAGCTGTCAGCACACAGCCATGGACCCAGCTTATGGCAGCAGGGTTGGGGTGGCCAGGGTGCCCCCTCAGCAGCCAACCCATGGCTGTAGACACATCTCCTGTGACACCTGCACACTGCGGCACTGTACCAGGAGGCCAGGCTCCCTCTGCCACTGGGTGCACAGTGGGGTGCAAATGCACACTTCTTGCCAGGGACACCCTGGTCTGAAAATGGGGAATGTGCTACTGGAGCACCTCACTTCTCTCTTCTGGGAGCTGAGAGCCTCAGCCCTCCCACCGCCTGCACCTCATGAACTGATGGCGGCATTTGCACTTACTTGGGCAGCACTGGTTCCTTTAATTTCTACCGCCTCTAAAAATATTGATTTTCTCTGTGCAAATAACAGCTGCATGTTTTTTGACGTACAGTTGTATTTAAGGATTCCCACCCCTGGAAATGTTCAAGGTCAGATTGGATGGGGCTTGGAGCAATCTGGTATTGTGGAAGGTGTCTCTGCCCATGTCAGGAGGGTTAGAGCAAGAGTTTTAAGGTCCTTCCCAGCCCAAACCATTCTGTGATTCTATGATATCAACCCAGATCTTTCAGAGCAGCATTGCTCCTTTTTGGTCATCTTCTCATCCCATCAGACAGACCTTCCCTGCCTGCCTTGGGTTTGCCTACCACTCTGCACAACCCAGCCTTCTTTCTCATTATCATGCCCTGCACAAACATTTCCCTTCTTTTCTAAAATATCACAGCACATGGTGCGAGTTACTGTCTAGACTGCATCACTTGAACCAAATGTATTCACTAATATGATATATTATTAGAGCTCACTAAGAGTAACAAACAAAGTACATTTCTTTGTTCACTGTTTAATTGTTAGTTCATTAGCTCGCTTGCTGATTCATAAAATATGAAACGCTCCAATAGGGTATCTAGTCACTAGTGCAAATTAGCTAGTTTCTAATGTACATAAATAAATTATAACCCTGCATTTACAATTTGCCTTTACTATAAGGCTGTGCAGAAATGCTTTATCTCTGCACACAAAATGACAAGTAAAGGCAGAAGCTGGGAGTGCTGTATCCTACACTTGCAGAACACGCTAGTAGCAAAAATTATCTCTTTGCTGGTGAGTAATTTGTTTTCTTTAGCTCTGAAGGTGGAATATGACAATGTTGGGTAGCTACCTTTGTAGCTAGGGCTGGATGTTCAGCTGGTGAGTTGGCAGGGCCATGCTCTGTGTACTGTCAGCAGCTGGGAAAGCCCTGAAGCTTTTGTTTTCCTGGGGCTCTGCATTTTCCTCTGGTTTGTCTGATCCACTGTTGTGCTCTCTCTCCAGCAGCAGGTCTTCCTACTTTTTGGCTATGCTTGTTGCTTATGAATTATTCCCAAAAGACAGCCATGTCCTCAGATTCCTAGGAAACTTCCAGGTATTGTGTGCCCATGTGCAAGACTCCCAGAGCATGTCACATCATCGTAGGGTGGTTATTTTCCTATGGATTTCTGTGGTAGGGAGTGTAATTCTCAAATAAAAATCAGAGAGAGAATTCTTCACTCCTTTCCAGACCATGATCAATGTACTTATGACTAAATGAATGATTCTCTAAAAGTTGTGTAGGTTTCTAGATAAAATTCTGCAGGCAGCTGTTTAATATCTGCATATTACATTGGTTTAATCCCTTCTCTGTTCTGTAGTTCTCTTAAATAAGAAATGCAGGCTATCAGAATCCAAAAGAGAGAGAACCAAAGTCACAGAATCACAGAATGGTATGGGCTGGAAGGGACCTTAAAGCTCATCTCATTCCAACACCCTGCCATGGGCAGGGACACCTTCCTCCAGACCAGGTTGCTCCAAGCCCCATCCAACCTGGCCCTGAACACTTCCATGGAAGGGGCATCCACAGTTTCTCTGGGCAGCCTGTGCCAGTGCCAAACAGCGCAGCAAACTTCTTAATTAATAAAAACTTGTGTCTCATCTGATTTCTATGGATACCAAGGATTTATGGCCAAAGATGCCTTATTTTGCTAAATTCATGCTTACTGCCTCTTCCATGGGCAGCGTTCCCAAAGCCTTTGCTGGGTGTTAGGCTTGGACCTGCAGATGCTCACGTAGGGAAATGATTTCACATATATGGATTTCACATATATGGTCTTGTCAAAACCAGCCTAACAATTGGTGCATAAAATTATTTGTATGTATTTGCAAGTGTTGGATTTATACATGCAAGATCAAGGACTTAATTTGTAAATTTTTTTTTGTTTTGCTACATGAAAGCTTTGCTGACTGTGTACCCAGAGGTCTCTCCTGCATAAATCCTGTTGAATTTCAATAAAAACTACTTGTATGCCTTTCTTGAGTAGATCTAGGTACTTATAAAATTTTTTAATTTATTATAAACTGAAGGATATTTCATCAGATCAGCTCACTGTGAGCTCCACATTTCCAATGACATGTTACCAGGAATCAAGGCCCAAAAATGTCTGGTTTTGACAGAATGAAATACACACTTTTTTTCTCAGCCTCTTTGAATGGCATTGATTAAACAGAGATTAGGATGATGTGGGGTTTGTATCTTCAGTTATTTTACCTCAGTACTGTACCATTGCTTTAACTGACTTTACCACAAAGCCTCTCAAACTTCCTTTTCTTTGCTAAATTAGCTTGTGAATTCTCCACTTCCTCACATGTTCAACACCTCCACCTCTGACAGATGTGGAAAAAGCCTTTTATCATGACATGTCCAAAATGTTCCCAGGCAGTGACCCTGGTGCACTCCATTGCTGTGATGGGACACAGTTTTCCAGACATTGCAGACTGGCTCTTGGGAGGGGACCTCATCCACAGAGTAGTGAAAGCTAAATCCCAGTCCCAAAGACATTTTAGGACCTTTGTGGTATCAAAAGAGAGCATTTTTCTTGCATGTTTTGAATTTGAGAATCCTAAGGCATGATTCATGTGGTCTGGGAGCTGGCAGGGCTTGCGGTGCGCTCTCCAGATGCACCAGGAGCCTGGAATCTGCTGTGCTCCGAGTGTGGGCAGTTAGGTCCTCACACCAAGTGAAATCTTGCTTTGGAAAGCTGGGGGCACCTTTGCCCCCCAGTTTGACTCCATCTGCATTTCACATGAGGCTTTTCTTGCTTGATCACTCAATGGATTTCTGTAATTTGGTCAGTATTGAGCTTCAACAATAAAAGCAAATTAATTCTACTTAATCAACCCCCAAATCTATAATCTCTAGTTCATGAAGGAAAAATATGGAACTGGAAAAATCTCATGTCCTGCTGTTTGAGCCAGCCAGACTGCTGCAAAGGCCTGCAAGCAACTCTTGACAGCATCATTCAGAAAGTCTTGCATGTTCATCTTATTTTGCTTGAATTTCTTCATTTAATTGTTGGGATCATTGGCTGCACTTGGCTTCCTACTTTTTTTTTTATTTTTTTGCCATGTGTGTAATGCTTCCCATGTTTCTTTGTAGATGACCAGATTAGGTGAAGGAAAATGAGTTATGCTTATTTCTGTGCGTTAGGTGTTTTTTCATGAGCACTGCCCTATGCAAAACAAGCAATGTAATTCTTTAATGTTTTCTTTAATCCTGACTCTAATCCAGTCTCCCTAGTTCCTCCTGAGTTCCATGTGAACATAGCTTCCTTCAACATACATTTTTTTCTTAATTGTTGAAGAAGAAATTTCTTGCTAAAGAGGTAGACAGTTCTAGATCAGCATCTCCTTTTTTAGGTTGCTCACTCTGTATTTTTTGAATCCAGGACAGCCATGATGATGAGGACCTCAGCCCCAGCAACAAGCTGTCATTAGGGTTAGGGTTACAGTTCAGAGAGATGCAGAGCTCACAACTCCAGGGACAACGGCACTCAAAAAGGCATTGTAAAAGCACCACAGCAGGGTGCTGTCATTGCCAACTCCACGCTTTTTAATCTGTGCCATTTAGGCGCATGAGGACTTCTGGCCTAGTGCCAAGCTGCCACTGGGGTACGGGTTGGGGTTATGGTTAGGGTTAGGGTTGAGAGAGTCCAAGAGCCTACAGCTCCAGGAGCACTGGGGCTGGAAGAGGCCTGCCAGGGAGATCATGGCAGGGCCACAGAATTGCTGCTGCTGCTGCTGCATCCTTCTGATCTGGACCAGCCGTGGTGCTGGGGCTAGGGTTAGGGTTGGGAGAGTCAAAGAGCCTGCAGCTCCAGGGACACTGGCACTTGAGCTGCATTGCAAGGGCATCACAGCAGCGTGCCACCATTGCCAGCTCCACACTTCTGAGCTGTGCACCTCTGGCCCAGTGCTAAGCTGCACTTGGGGCTGGGGTTGAGAGAGTCCAAGAGCCTACAGCTCCAGGAGCACTGGGGCTGGAAAAGGCCCGCCAGGGCAATCCTGGCAGGGCCCCAACATTGCTGCTGCTACATCTTTCTGATCTGGAAAACCCATAATGTTGGTTAGGGTTAGGGTTAGGGTCAGTGTTAGGGTTGGGGCTGAGGGAGTCCAAGAGCCTACAGCTCCAGGAGCACTGGGGCTGGAAAAGGCCGGCCAAGGTGATTGCAGCAGGACCACAACATTGCTGCTCCTGCATCTTCCTGATCTGGACCAGCCGTGGTGATGGGGACCTCAGCCCCAGGACAAGCTGCCATTAGGCCTAGAGTTAGGGCTGAGAGAGCTCCTTGGACACTTGGCCTGGAAAACACATGTCAGGAGGATCATAGCAAAGCCACAGCATTGCTGCCTCCACACCTTTCAGATTAGAGCCATGCATGATGCTGGGCATCTCAGCCACAGCCCTAAGCTTGCTGAAAGTTTGGTGTGAAAAAAAAGAAAATTCTGAAATGAAGTGAAAACAATTAAATGGAATAAAATGAAATGAATTGCAGCGAAATGAGCCAAAACCTAATGAAATTATTTTCATTGAAATATTGAGGTTTCATTTCCTTTCATTAAATGAAGAATTTTTATTTCATGAAAAGTAATGAAATGAGAAATTGAGGAATTAAGAGAAACGAAAAGTCAGGAAAGGAAATACAGTGAAATGTATTTTCGGTCAATTCAGTTCTCTGCCTTTCCCTTGGTGTTAGGGGCAGTAGTGGGGCTGAGATTCTCTGAGATTCTCTGGCCAGTTCTGGCCATCAGAATTTGACTCTGAAGGCCACCGCACAATTCCTTGAAGAAGACAACTTCCATGCTCTGCTGGTCCTGTCTGATTTCAGGACAACAACTCAAGGCAAAATATTTTACTGCAGATACCAAGAGTTTTAAAGTCATGAAACAAGCTTGCATTTAAAAGGAACAGTTGCTAAATTCAACACATATAATTGATGTATAATTTGAAGTAATAGCTTTGCAGGAGTGTCTGCATAGAATCTGACCTATATATTCCTTAGAATTGGTGACCATGTGGAGGAAGGAGAGAGCTTGACCCAGCTTGACATTCAGATCCCAGAGAAAGGTTGCATGACTAATACTGAAAAAACAGCCATATAATTTCAGTCTTGGAATTGCATCATTAACTCACAGGCTGACAACCGTGGAACCCAATATGGGCATTTTCCGGAGTCACTTCCTGATGCTCATCCACCTGAATTAAGACAAAAGAGTTAATTACTTTCTTTTGGAAAGCAACTCTCCTCTTAAGCACTTTGCCATGTTAAGAACACCCCTTCTGCAGTTGAGGAGGATTTCAGATGTACTCACACTTGCCAGGTGGTGGTGATCCAGCCTTTTCAAAATGCCTCTACATAAAATTATCCCAATCCCACAAACCACTCAGTATTATTTCATTGATGTTCTGCTGGCAAAGAGGCCTCTAAGGCTTTAGAGACTTGAATGGAGGCAGGTGCCTTTTTTATCCTCCAGCCTTCCCAGAAAATCTAGTGATGCTGTGGGATTTCCCCAGTCCTCAAAGGAATTCCCTCCTTGGGGGAAGATAGAGGTTAGAGTGGCAGCGTGGGTATTTGTTTGAATCTTCCTGGGGCTGAGGACTGTATCTCCAGTGCATCCTTCTCCTGCATCCCTGTGCCACCTGGGTGCTGAGTCCTCATTCCCTGGGAACATCTCTGGGCCACTCTATCCTCTCCATTTTCCCATTCTTTGCTCACTGACAGCAGACAGATCACACATGGAGAGAGGAGGTGCAGCAGTACAGTGAGTGCCTTTGAAACAGGGAATTAATCCAGTGACCCCAGTGTTCTGGGTACCAAACTCCCAGGGGAGCCCATGAGATTGGTGCCCCAGGACAGCAGCATCCTTGGGTACCATTTTGGGGCTCCATTATTCCCACAGCACTGCCTGTTGCCCTGCCTTGTAACTCAGCAAATTCTTGATCAGCTTTAAGGAAAGGACTGTTCTATATCAACTCTGTCAATCTCTGTTTCACATGTGTGGAAATGTCCTGACTTCCATATGCAGCACAAGTGGCTGTTGGGTTCATCACTTCAGCTGTAGCATGTAGGGTGCTATTTAGGGTGACTCACTGGGGTGCACTGCTCTGCCTCTTGGGGCATTTGGTTAAGACATAGCGCTTTCTGGGAACATTGGATCAGGAGAGAACAGAAAAGCAGCAAAGTGTTGCTACTCTGATACGTTTTCTAAAACTCAGCTTCTTAAATGATGATCAGAGCATGCCAAGAGCTGCTGGGTGTTCCTGCTCCCTTAGCAGAATCACAGAGGTTTGGATTTTCCCTTGTGACAAGGATGGGTGGAATGAGCTGAAAAGGAGGGAGTCAGCTCTGCTGCCTGATGGAGGGAGCACGGGTGAAGTGGTGTCCTCAAGTGCTGGGACCACCAACAGCAATGGAGATCCAAGCAGCTGCTGGGTCACCCAAAAACATGCCCAGAGAGAGGGAGGGGAGAAGCTTGAGCTGCTGTAATCACAGGTAGGAGTGGAAATGTCTGGAACTGATCCATCAGTGAGCAGTGGGCCGCTCCTTGGAAAGGCTGGGAATGACTCCTGTCCCCTCACAGCAAATGTGTGCTGATCTGGTCTTGGACAGTACTTTCTTTTCCAGTCTGGCTAATATACTCAGAACATGTTTAGAAATAAATTTATATAAAAATCTCTCTTCATGTTTCATTTCCAAGCCACCACACATGGATTTACTTGTGAATAATGCATGAGTCAGCAGGGTATAATGCTCATTACTCAGTGAGTACGCAGGGAGGTACTTGGAGCAGTGGCGAGGGCTGGGTGAATCCCAAATTCATCCTGTCCCTGGATGCTGGGCATTGTTGCCTGGAGCTGCCATACTGCTGATGCTGCAGAACCTGGGATGAGGAATTCAGCTCCTAATTTTTTTTTTTTTCTCCTAATTTTTTAGTTCATTTCTGTTGAGGTAAACTAAGCCTGTGACATGTCATGGAGTACAAGCCAATGCTGAAGTCTAATTTCTGCATCTTCTGCCTTCCCCTGCTGTTTATGGAAGGGAGGTAACAAGTGACGTTGGACAGCCACAAACTTTTAAATGAGGATTACATTGCCTACAAAGAATGTAGGCAAGCAAGATTTGGTGGTGCAACTTTCTGAAGAAAAGCCTGTCAGCCAGTGCTAATGAGAGTACCTGGTCATTCACAACTGGATTAATCTTCTTTTCCCCCAGTGAAATGCTTCTGTTTAAAGCACCTGCTGAAAAGGGAGCCATATTACGAAGAGTCTGGGTGGTAAAAAGTGTTCTTAAAGCCCTGGGTTTGCTTCCCATTCTTCAAGTAATGTATAGAGCAAAGAAAAGGCTCCCATAACATGGGGAACCAGGAAAAGGAATAAGGAATTAGGATCTGGAGAGTCTGAAATACCCAGCCTGCAGAATCTCATGCTGCTGGTTGCATGGAAGAGTGATAATTGAAGCAGAGAGACTGAATTTAGGAACAGAGCAGAATAAATTAATGTGTAGTCCTGGGGGGTGATTATCCCTGCTCCTGTGCCTGAGAACACCTGGGCTTGTCCAGTATCACAGGGAGGCACAGGGGGAGGGTGGTGAAGGATGAGCTTCTCCTTCTCTTCAGAATACAGTTTAGACAAACCCTGGCCAGACCAGAAAGACAACATGGCATGGAAATCAAAACACAGGCTCCTATTTCTCTAATGTACACAGGATACAATGGGCCCAGCATGAGATTCTTTTGTTTGTGGTCAAGAACTTTCTTTTTTCTAACATCAGACACTTTGGGGGTGAGGGTTTCAAATGAAACAGGATTCAGCTCATGCAGAAGTTGCATGCTTGCAAATACAGTGATGTGAGTTTAAACCCTGTGTGGTTTACCATGGAAAATAAAGACATGGTGTTTTTCACCTGAACTTTGGCTACACACAGACCAAAGACAGAGGAGACCGTGTAGCTAAAGCAGTGAAGAATTTGAGATGTGAAACTAAAATTAACTTCCTTGTTGTGCACACAAATACAGATAAACGCACACACCCACCCTGGCTGCTGTAGGGTGATGTCCTCGTGCCATTTTGGCTTGCAGAGCAGTCAGGTTGTAGTGAGCACCTGTGTCTGTGTCAGCAGAGGCTGAGCAGAGCTCCAGCCCCCCGAGCATGGAAGGAAGATTATGCTGGGAAGGACGCTGTGCTGGGAGGGAGTCAGCCCTCATGGACGTGACCTCAGCAATATTCCATACATACCTGGACACACATTCAGTGTCTGTTTAGCCCTGAGGACGCAGGCACTGGCACAGGTTGTCCAGAGAAGCTGTGGATGCTCCATCCCTGGAAGTGTTCAAGGTCAGGTTGGATGGGAGTTGGAATAACCTGGTCTAGGGGAAGGCGTCCCCGCCCATGGCAGGGGGTTGGGACTGGTTGAGCTTTAAGGTCTCTTCCAACCCAAATCCTTCTAGGATTCTGCAAATCCTTGTAAGCATGTTTAAGTCTTTCTTTTATTTGTGTGTGAAAATCCTCCTTGCTTTTGCTCATACAAGACCCATGTGCTTTAATGTCTCCGTGGATGACACATCTTTCCAGGTTAGAGGTGGCAGGGCATGGCCCTTCACTGGAGCTGTGGGAGATAGGAAGAATTACTTGTGCATAGAGCTCATTTAGGCTGGCCCTGCTCTGCTTCCAAGCAGGCTGAGGATTAAGATGGAGGTAGTAACACCCGAAAATACGAAGAGGCTTAGGAGTCCTTTCATGCCTTGTTTATTAGCAGCACAGTTACAGCTGCTGCCTGTTTTCCAGTGACTTGTGCCTGTGAAAGGAAAGCCAGGATGTGAATCTTCATGGTTTTATTTGTTTGGTACCCAATAAGTCAGGGGGAAAAGTATGGTACACCACATTTATAATGCATCATCTGAAATGGATCTTTTCCACCTTTGGGCTGGGGCTAAAAAAGAGACCTCCCATTATGGGTCTATGCAAAGGACACTTGTATGTGTTTATCAGCATGCATTAATGGAGTGGCTGAGGGAACTCCCTTCCACATCCATAAGTCCTTTTACTTTTGATTTCTCCTGCAGTGTTGAAGGTTTACAGCCTGTAACACAAAATATGTGACTTTCACAGGTCAGTCAGCTGGCCCTGGAGGAAATAGATTTTGGGTGTAGTTTCTCATTCTCATTTACTCCTCGTATTCCTCATTAGCACTAAGGCCCAGAAGGAGCTGGCTGCAGAGCACAGCTGGGAAGGGAAAGCCAAGATGTGGTCATCTTTCACATGGTGACAATTTTGTGAGGATTTGGCTTAAATGTACAGTTTAGCAAAAAAGTGTAATCTGTTTTTTGAGTTGGAGTAGGATATGTGTTAGGGTGAAGGTTTGGGCTGGTGGAGACCAAAAGCTGGAAGTGAGCCTTGGAACAAGGACAGAGCAATGACCTGCATGGGGGTTAGGGCTGTTGGGAGACACTGGATAGGAAGGGAAAATGTTAGGACTAAGATTTGGCTGAGAAAAGCCCTGAGACAGTGGAGCTGCTTATGGAATCATGATCTGGACATGATACACTGTTCAATTGGCACTTACCAACTGAGCTTTACCTACTGCCTTGAGCCTTGGCCATCAGTGCCCTGCTGGCTGTGGTTGGAAGCATGGCCCAGGGGCACTCAGCAGTTCTCATGTTGTTTTAGTGATGCCTGTAGTACAATCTCAGTGGTTTCTCCTGGTTCAAGCCCTAACCCTACATTCAATGTCAGCCCAGCCCTAGAAACCTCTCCCAGTTCCCAGACTAAACGAAATGGCTGCAGATATGGCAGCAGAGTCCACCATATAATCTGCTGGATTCAAACTCTAACCCTGAGCTCAGCCTCAGCCTAATCACTGCTCCAGTGACTCCTGGTGACCCCAGATTTCAAAGGAGTCACAGATTCACTAACCACGAGCTTTCCATTTTGGTGCTGTCTCCCCCAAATCTCTTTATTATCCTAGCCCATCAGTGTCTTTTGGACCTTCCAAAGTCATGCAGCCTGCACCAGTTCCAGAGGAAAATCATCTCCAAGAGCTCCATGTCCTCTCCCCATACTTTGCTCATCTGCCTCCACTGAATCTTCTCATGACTCAAATTTATCTATTCTTCCTGACCTGACTTACGATCCTAACATCTACTTCAGCTTCAGTGCCATTGTTTTCCTCTTGCCTAATACTAATCCTAACCAAAATTCTTGCCCTAGTCATAAAGATGGAAGCTATATACAACCTGCCTTAAATCCAGGTGGACCTCCTAGAATGCTTTTTTTGGGTAGAAACTGCACTGAGATCCATAGTCCCATCAGCTGGGACTGGGGTTGGAGCCGAGGTTAATATTGTCCCTCAAATGAACTTTAGGATTTAGTTTAGGCTCATGTTTCACAGGAGCCATGAGCTAGGAAAAAATGGGAAAGTGATGACACTTTCAGTGTCATATCTCCAGTCACTAGTGCTGGTTGCACAAGTGAGTAGGTCAGGAGTGTCCTGTCCCAGATTTCCCTGCCAGCTCTCACATGGATAAAACAAACACAGGTACTGTAGGTGCATGGTCGGACAAAAGTCCTCCTTGGAAAAAACAGACTTCAAGGAAGAGTATCTGATGTCATCACTGAGAGATGACTGGGCTGGAACAGTTTCCTTAATTAACCTGTAAATAAAATGTTAAATAAAATGTTTGACGGACTGCAGCTCCTTGCACAGTGGTGCAAGGATCTATTTCTGAGGAAATTCTTCTGAATTCCAAAAGAGATCAAGATACTCTGACTGAGAAGGGACTGTATCCAATAATAACTCTGAAGTTCACAAATAAGTCTTTGATCTCTTCTGTTTCATGACTCCACATTGCTTTTGAAAGACAGCTGAAATTTCAACCCCCACAGTAAAATTCAGCTTTTTTTTTGTTTTATCCTGTTTACAACAAGCACAGGCAGGTGGCAGGTCCTGGTGGTGTGATGAGTGTGAGGGAATGACCTTCCCTTCATTGCAGCCCAGTGACAAATGAGAGAGAGAGAGAGAGAGAGAGAGAGGGGAATAGAATAGAATAGAATAGAATAGAACAGAATAGAATAGAATAGAAATTTCAGTTGGAAGGAGTATGACAGCTACTCCTGTTTTACATATAACAAGAGGGCTTGGGATTTATGTAATCAACAGTTCAAAAGCTTTCAGAAGAAGAGAAGTTGCAGGCTGTTTGCATGCTTGCTCACAACTGAATGCAAAGCAACTTGAGGCCAAAGTCCATCCCAAATGCATCCCCCTGTGTTGCAGACCACCCCTGTCAAAGCTGTGTGAGGATGAACTGCTCCATTCCAGCCCCGTGCTGAGTGACAGTCAGCCGGTGGCACAGGGACAGCTGGCCATCTGTGCACCTCTCCAGGGAGGAGCACACAGCTGTGAGCACATCTTTTCTCATTTGATGCATCACATGTGAAAGGAGGAGGCTGGAATTCCAAGCTGGCCCCACTGTGCTCATGGCCACAGGGGAGCAAAGCCACATACCCAAAAGTTAGTTCAATGAAGCAGTCACAGGTTTTTCTGTTGATTTCCATTCAGACTTCCAAAGGTACTTTTACTTTTCTCTATGTTTTATAAAGCACTGCATACACCTACTTTCAGCTATAAATAAGAAATAATCGTGTGCATTTAGCACTTATTAAAATTCTTTTTAAATTTATATGCAAACGAGGAGCAGCCACAGGCTCCTGGCAGGTTGCCGATAAAGCCCTTTGTTCTGCAAAGATTCTACACCACTGATGAGGCAGATAAATTTGTCTTCAGTACCATAGTCTTGTCTTTGCTCTGAATCTTTTTTATAACTACTGGAAGGTGTAGGTTGAGAAATGCTGGTTTGATTAGCTGGGCTTGTGGTTGGTCCCTTTTCATGCCAAAATCGTTTAAGTGTTCCAGACATGGCATACACCCATGGAATCTACAAATATATCTCTCCCCAGTGCGTCATAATTCCTGGGGTAGTAAGTGATGAATCATCAGGATCTAATGTGAAGATAAGCTAATTAGCATTAATCAGAGCTCCTGCCCGAGGTGGGAAAATGCTAGGTGAGCAGTCTATTAGCTGCCATCTGACTTATTTAATTATTTTATTTTCATTTCTTTCAATTTTACAAATCAGACTCTTCAAAGCTTCCAAGCTCATAGACTGGTACTCTTTGGTGACATGAAAAATTTAACAGCCTTTTCATGTCCCTCAGTCTCCATCCTACCCTGATCTCACCCACCATCTTTCCTCTTGCATTGCCTGGAAGTCATCAGACTGTGGCTGGGTTGTGCTGTGGCATGGGATGGTTGCTGGGCTTAGAGGTTTCTCCCTGCAAGGAATCTGCCTGTAGCCCCCTCCTGCTAAAGTCTTCAAGTGACTATCTCCAGTATTTAAATTAACTCTTACCTTGTTTCAATATGAAGAATAGAGATCCCATCAGGTGCAGTAAGTGGTGATGAGACATATTTCCCTTATGTAGAGTAGTTGTGGTATCAGGCTATGTTCCCTTCTTTCTACTCGGGGCAATAACTTTTTCTTTGAAATCTTTAAAATTATTTTGCAGCATTTTTCTTCTAGTAATGTACCGTCTAAGAAAAAATCCCAAGCAGCAGGGATGACTGTAAATACTTCCCAAGGTGTCCTTACCCTGGCTGGGGCAGGGCTGTTGTAATCAGAGTTCAAGTCTGTCGTGCAGGAGCACGAGGAATTCAGTCTCAGCAGAAAGATGCCATCAAACACCACCCTCCATGAGTGCTGGCCCATTTGTTTATGGATTGTTTATGGCAAATTCTTTTCCCTATTGGCATCTGCAGCATGCCTCTAGCATGCTTCTGGATTTTGAAATGCATTGGCTTTGGTGGTGTGTCTCCTCACACCTCAGGTTTGGTAGTGGGAATCTCAGTACAAAGGGACCTAGGAATCTGAATTATCCATTAGCATAAAGATAAATAGCTTTCAGTGAGACCCAGGAGGAATTATTTTAAAGATGCTTATTATTTTAAAGGGCACCCAGTGTGCAGCATGGCACCTCAGGGAACCTGGGACTGTCCTGCAGACCCACAGCCCTGGCAGCCCACGATCCATCATGGTCACAGAACACAAAATGGTTTGGGTAGGAAGGGACCTTAAAAATCATCTCATTCCAACTCTCCTGCCATGGGCAAAAACACCTTCCACTAGACCAGCTTGCCCCAAGCCCCGTCCCACCTGGCATTGACATGATGTGGCACAGCCTCTCCTCCATGGAACAGCTTGTGGGCTCCATGGGAAACAGCACCCAGCAGTGGCAGCCCTGCTGGGACATGGGGAATGTGTGTCAGCCAACCCCCAGGGCAAGGAAAAGGGAAATATTTGCCAGTTTGTGGGCTCAGAGTCCTACAGTACTCCAGTCGTGTGGTCCTTTGCTGTAGTGGCCAATGCCTTTCTTTGCCACCCAGACAGAACTGAGGTTATCTTTCCTTGAAACTGCTGGAGATCTGCCATGGGAAATGCCTTTCTTTGATCTGGATTTTGCCAAGATCCCGTAACTTATAATTACACTAACTCTTCCATTCCAGTGAAACCCGCCCCTTCCTTTTTTACCCATGGCACATGGGATTTTTCGAGAAACCACTGAGACTTGCAGAGCAGCTCCATGTGCTGCTGGGGTGGGTTTTGCCTCTTGAGTTTGCTCAGATGTAGCAGAATTACTCCTTTTCACCTAAATACTGTTCCATAGCTCTATACTGAGTTGGAGGAAAAAATTACATAACAAAACCAAAAGTGCAGAGGCACATAGGTGCTTCTTTTATTATGGTGAATAAAGTCACCTAGGCCAGCTGAGAAGGTTTGTAGCCACCAGCAGATGTCATTGCAGCCAGCACAGCGTGGTACATGTCAGGTGAGAACAAAGGCACTGCAGGTATTCAGGTAATACCCAGTGGAGAATGTAAATAAAAAAATAAATCATGTAATTGGTGATTGCCAGGTAGCTCATTCTTAGATCACTGGTAGCTCATTTGTAATAGATAGAGCAGACATGAGGAATTACATCCCACACTATAATTTGTTTTCTGCTGAATAATTAAGATTTATTAGTCCCAAGCACAAATTATAGTAAATTAAAATACTAATACTTTTTTTTTTTTTTAATAGAACATACATGTGGATTTTGTTTAGTGGGAGTAGTTGTGTCTTGATAACCTAACGAGCCTGAGGATTAATGAGGAGGGCTGGTGAGGGGCTGATCTGCTCCACGCTCCAGTGCTGTCTCCCATGCTGGGCTTTCTGAGGAGAGGTGGAAACTAGGTGAGCTTTGTGGTCCCTTCCCACCCAAACCATCCCAAGATCCTTTGATTCTGTGATTCCTTGGTGCAGGAGGAGAGCCTTGGCATGCATGTTTAGGCATGTGTTTGCCTGGACGTTCGTGTGTGTGCACGTATTAATGCCCTTGTTAACCAAAGTTTTTAATGCTCACAGATTTCTATGCTAGTGTCTACAGAGTGGCAGACAATAGTCCTCTTGAAATCAGTGGCAAACTTTGCTGTCATAAAGACACAATAATGAAAAATACCCATTAGCCTCTGGTTTTGAGTAATTTCCCCACTCCCCTTCTTTCTCTGGGGTCAGCCAGCAAACAGTCAGAGAAGATCCCTGAGCTGCCTGTAAGACCTTGGTCAGTCACTGGTAGTTATTATTATTCCCTTGCATCAAATCTATAGAAATACTTTATATAAAATTTCCTGTTACAAACTATATTTACTGTTTGCTTGGTGAAGACCACAAGCAGAACTAAGTCTGCTGAGCTCCATCTTTTTCAGATTCAGGAGATAACAAGTCTCTATCCTAAAATACACTTTACAGTTAAGAAATGCAGTTTCTGTTAAACTATAGATCCAAATATAGCCTTGTACACATAAAAGACAGTCAAGCCAAGGCAGATGGATATGATGATAAGAGAGATGGACTAAAGGCAGTTTTATGGCCTGTCTCCTCTCAACACAATGAGCAAGTATTTATCTTGTGGGAAACTCTGGCTCTTCTACAGTCACTGATGAGGCTGCACCTCAAATTCTGTTTTGTCTTGAGTTTTGGGCCCCTCACTCCAAGACAGACATTGAGATGCTGGAGAGTTTGCAGAGAAGGGCAGTGGAGTTGGGAAAGGGTCTAGAGCACAAGTCTGATGAGAAGAGAGGCTAGGGAGCCTCATCCTGGACAAAAGGAGGCACCTTCTTGCCCTCTACAGCTCCCTGACAGGAGGATGGAGCCAGGCAGGGATCCATCTCTTCTCCCAATAAAAAAGTGATAGGAAAAGAGGAAGCAGCCTTAAGTTGCGGCAGGGAAGGTTTCGATTTAATATTGGGAAAAAATATTCACCAAAATGGTTGCCAAGCCCTGGAAGAGGCTGCCTAAGGCATCCAGGGTGGAGTCACCCTCCCTGGAGGGATTTAACAAACATGTAAATGTAGCACTTGGGGACATGGTTTAGTGGTGGCCTTGGCAGTGCTGGGTTAACATTTGGACTTGATGATCTTTGAAGGCTTTTCCAACCTAAACGATTCTGCGATTCAAGACCTGAAAGAACACCTGACAGCTCTGGAGATAATGTTGTGTTCTTGGCCTTAGATGAGATAAATCAGTGGGAAAACTCCATTGACTTTGGCACAGGCTGTATCTTATTTTCAGTTCCATGAATCCAAATTGTTCATCTTTTGCTAAAAGTGTTTGGAGATGCCCCAAACACTTCAGCTGGTGACATACAGAGTCACCTGTTCTGAGATGGTGTTTCCTTATGAGTCCCATCAGCTGGGTCTCAGCTCAGCTTGGGGATTTATTTCTTCAGAAAGTCCCAAGTTGCTTTATGTCCTGAAATAGAGGAGAGAGCCAACCAAAGAATTAAAAGGAAGATGTTATATTAAGCATGTGTTTTAAGAAGAAATTTCTTTATCTGTGTATTACCTCACTTAAAACCAAGAGGTATAAAAAAGTGTAATTCTCTGTAATCCATAGGATTTTTACCTTTCACATTCTGAGGAGCTTAGATGATGGCCAGAAGATAGATGGGCTTATTTTTTAATTGCAAACTTCACTAGGAAGAATGTAAATCCTAACCCAATGGCAATAGTGTTTTAATTGTTTTTTTCAGCAAATGTACAATTCATGGGTAATGAAAAGAACTTTTACTATAAAAAATGCAGTATTAATATAGGATTTAATCATGTGACACTGTCCTGAAGCAAGGATTCTTTTGTCTGTATATCATTGTCCTGGTGGTGAGAAAAGTTTTTCATTCCCAGATTCTTTCGAAAGCAGATGTGGGACACATTGACTTCCTGCTCAAGCCCTAAATAATACCTAAGCTTAAAAGTGTCAATATAGGCATGTGGAGGTTGTATGCATACAGGTGTGGTAGATGTTTTGGGGTTTTTTTAGTATAATCAATGTTCTCTGTAACCTCTGTTCCATTGTTCAACAAATACAGCTGTCAGTTACTGTAATAGCTCAGAGACCATGACAAGTAAGTTAAAACAAAAATCTGTGTTACAAAATGACCTGCAGTTAAATAGCAGATCTCTGGTGCTGCGCCGAGTTAGTTAATTATCTGGTTGGGGAAAAAAATCTATGCCAGAAGCTTCATGTTATCATCCATTCTTCCTTCTTCTTGATGTGTTTCCTTCTTTTCATCTAGGTGGGTGTAAATGGTGGGGCAGTTGTGGATCTGTTTGCATTTCATGGAAGCAGCTGGCTTTTTGGTGGCATCATGGTGGTATCTCTGGGGGCTGCTGGTGCAGGCAGACCTGGCACCTGTGTCCCTGTGACGTACTGGGATGTGCTGGGACGCAGCAGCTGCTTGCACATCAGCCACCCTGGTCCCTGCCTCCCATGGGACTGACTCCATACACACCCTTCTGTTTGCTCAGTTCTGCTTTGTTTAACTTTTCTGGAAAACCTTTTCCATGGAGTGCTGTGTCGCGGCTGACCTCAGGGCAGGGCGAGCTCCCAGGGCAAGCTGTGTTGGAAAACAAGTCTGACCTCAGCCAGCAAAGTTGGTACTTTAGCATTTTTGCCCTTCGCCACCTCCGTGAAATGGTGATATCTCATCTGGGGTGATGGGAACAGACACTTCCCTGGGGCTGCTTTCCCCAGTCAGGGTCAGGCCACCAGGACCCTCTCTGTGGTCAGCCAGGGGTACAGCCCAGCAGAAGATTGCTCTTGCAAATGTCACCAGAGATGAGAATCAGAGTATGAAAATACAAAGAAAGCTTTGGGATGAATGTGGCTTATATATGGGTCTTTTGCCTCCTGGGAAGGTCAGTGCATCCACCAGGACTCTGTCATGCACTTAAACTTCTCCAAGCAAAACTGTGGTGAAATTTGGTGCACCCTATGAAGAGTTGTGGATTGTCTGGGAAAAGTAAATAATGTGGCTTAAAATTCCTGGCCCTGTGCAGCCCTGGAGCGGGTGATAAGATCCCCAGGAAGAACTGCATCATTAGAACCCTACTGAGCCCTCTTAGGTTTGCTCCTGTTGCTGCCTGTATTCCCATGAACCCCAAACTCAAAGCAAAACGAAGTTGAAAGAGAAAAGTTTCATCAATTATTTTTCTCATCAAAACCATATGAAATTTTGACTTTCTTATTTTTTCAGTGTGAAGCCTTTCATCAGTCCTGCCTTGTGAATGTATGATTAGCCAGTGTTAAAATGAAATCCAAGACTGGGAACGTTTTGTGTGGTCTCTGGTTTCGAAGTGACAATTTTTCATGTCTGACCTAACCAGGTTATCCCTGGGCCATTGCTGAGAGTCACTTTCATAAAGCCATAGCCAATATCTGATGGGAGCTCTTGGTAAAAATATGCTGAGAAGCCAGCCTAGCCATAGCAGGATTAATTTATTATTTTTATTTTAGCATAAAAAATAAAGTTTGCTGCATTTATTAACAGGCCAAGTCATAATCTCCTATTATGGCACCTCCCGGCTCTGTATTTGGCTGTATTTGGAAAATGAGACTTTCATCCAGGCCCTGAAGTTTGGAAACCAGCTCTCTCCAAGCTGCTTTCCATACTGAGACACAAAGATGAAAATAATCTCATGACCATCCACTCCTTTAGTAAAATCTTGTGCAATTAAATCTATGAATCTCAATACCTGAAAAACAGGATTTGATGACACATGACAAGAGCTGAGTTAAAATATGGATGACTTGTGGGTAATCTTTATCATCACGAGTGTGGAGAAGATGAAATCAAGGCATGGGGTGGGGATGCACAGCACCAGAGTTACCTCATATATTCTCACCCCTTACCTGAACTTCAATTCTGAAAATAAGACCCAGAAGTATTTCTGAAAAGACAATTTTTTTTTAATGGAAAAATATCTGTAAAGGTGCTTTGTATGGAGTCAGGGGTGCAGTGGTGCATAGTGCATCACATCTCTCTTGGTTTGCTAACTCATTACCTGGCTTGTTGTGAGCAAATAGGAGATTGAGGCAGCAAGGCTGCATGTTCCCCTTCAGTCTGAGTCCAGCTCACAGGATCAGACCTCTCCATCCTAAATTTCATCCAGGAGCCTCTTCCCCATGCTGCTGAGGCTGCCAGGATTAGCTGTCAAGCATTTAAACTGCTCCTTGTTTTACATCTCATAGGAGGTAACATTTAAGGAACTTCTAGAAGTCAAGTGGCAGGACAAGATTAATTAGGATTCCTTTCTAATCCTAATTACAATGATATTTGCTTCCCACGATAGGAGTTGTTCATTATCATATGTATAAGTTTGTTTCTTTAGTCTGTCTGCTTCCCTCTCCCCAACAAAAAAAAAGGTTAAATAATATTTAATATGTTTTTGCAGTCATTAAAAAAAATCAACTCTTTTTAATCTGGTAAAAACATCAGATGGGCAGAGGAGAAACCCATTCAATTCCCTATTAATTTCCCTTGCTCTCTAATTATATGCAAATCCACCAAGCCCAGGTTTTAATTCAGCTGCTCGCATTAAGAGATCAGAGGAAGATTCAAAATGGGAAAGCAGAGTTTGACGTGTCATCGGGGGCTCGTACGAATTTGACTGGAAGATAAATTCCACATTTTAATTAAAATGTTTATTCCGCTCTGCACAATAATGCTTGCTTGCTTTCAGAGGAAAAAAAGGGTATTAAGCATTAAAGGAACTAATTCCTCCTATCGAGAAAATTAGGATTTCTCTCAGGCAGACACAGAGTATCATCCAGGATTAGCAGCTGTAGCATTCTTTGTAAACATGTCACCCTTGAAAGTGAGCAACAAGGAAAGCTGCTATCGCCTTACTGCTGCAGGGTGTCCACAGAGCATCCCTTTGGCTCCAGAGGTGATTATCTTCCCTCCATGGCCCCCACAGAGCCATTTATCGTGGAAACTGGGAACTAAATGTGAGTCAGATTAGGATAATGTGGGGGTGGCAGCAGGCAGCAGGATCACCAGGGGGTTTGGGGGTCCCTGTGGAGAGGGATGTCCCTCTCCACAGCCCTCACCCATCTGGCTTCACTGGCTGGCAACACCAGTGCTAGGGAGGGAGTGGCATCTGTCCCCACACTGGGCTGGAATGATGCTGTAGAGGGGTCTGGGAGAGACCCTGGGGAAGGCTCAGAGCAGCCGTGGTTCATTCATTCCTGGCCATCCATGCTGGAAATGTGCTTGACATTTGTATAAATTTGAAGGGATTTCACCAGAGTAGAGAAATGCACACTCAAGGAGGATGGTAATCTTACATATTATCATCCCTGGTTGTTTTGACTTGTCTGTTACTGGATTGTGGCATGGGCTTGGACATGGCCACCTTAGACGTGGTAAAACACCTTCCCTTGGTGTCATCTGACCCTGCGTGAGTGCGTGGCCTTGGCCATCAGATGCCATGGGAGAAAGCTCCCTCTGGACAAATCAGCAGCATTACAGTACCATTTTTATTTTTATTTTTATTTTTATTTTTATTTTTATTTAATATTACTGTTATTTCTTCCCAGCATTGTCAGCAAGTTGGGGATTTCAGACGGTGTGAGAAACTTGGGTTTGTTGTCTGTTTCTTTCAGCCAGTGATGTCAGACAGTGAGATCTCCCCTGAAGCTGAGCTGTGAGACTAGCAGACTTAAAAATGAGGAGAGGAGATGAGATGAGATGAGATGAGATGAGATGAGATGAGATGAGATGAGATGAGATGAGAGAGGAGAGGAGAGGAGAGGAGAGGAGAGGAGAGGAGAGGAGAGGAGAGGAGAGGAGAGGAGAGGAGAGGAGAGGAGAGGAGAGGAGAGGAGAGGAGAGGAGAGGAGAGGAGAGGAGAGGAGAGGAGAGGAGAGGAGAGGAGAGGAGAGGAGAGGAGAGGAGAGGAGAGGAGAGGAGAGGAGAGGAGAGGAGAGGAGAGGAGAGGAGAGGAGAGGAGAGGAGAGGAGAGGGAGGTGAAAAGAAAATAGGGGCTATAGTGCTTGCCAGGAAGGGCTGACAACTGTCCCTTCCCAAGCCTATAGACAAGGGGCAAATGTCCTGTGATAGGTCTCCTGTCCAGGTCCCAGTGTGACAGGGCTGGCAGCAGCAGGATGGTGTCACCCATGGTGGCCTTGCATCCTGGCACCGCTGTGATGTGGAGGGGCAGGTTTCACCCCTCTGATGTTTGGTTAATCGAAACGTCTTAAATCACATCAGTGTTTTTGAGGGGTTGTGTTTTGTAAACTCCCCCACACTCTTTCAAGTACATGGGCTGGTTTTGTATTTGTTATAAATGGAAAGAAAAAACACAGCCAGCAGCCAGGACCCCTTTCCTCATGCCCAGGGATTCTGTAAGCAAACATTGGCCTCCAGAAAACTGCACAACACTGGCACCTGGAGGGTTCTTGTTGCTGGCAGATGGCCTCAGAAATCTTGCACGTTTTTCCATCTGCTGCTTCAAGCACATCCCAGGAGAGGAAGGATCTCAGGATCACAGAATGGTTTGGGCTGGAAGGGACCTTAAAGGCCATGGGCAGGGACACTGTCCACTAGACCAGGTTGCTGCAAGCCCCATCCAACCTGGCCTGGAACATTTCTGGGGTATGGGGCAGCCACAATTTCTCTGGGAAACGGGTGCCAGTGCCTCACCACCCTCAGCAGGAATCATTTCTTCCCACTATCTAGGGATGTGACAGCCAGATGCCAAGCCCAGCCACACAGCCGGGGCTGGGGTTTGCAAACGGCTTCTCAAAGCAGGTGAAAATCCTTGAAACAAGCAGCAACAGGGATCACCACATGGCTCTCACAGTGCAGACCGTCAGTGTGTCACCAAACCTTTACACCCTGAGGTTTGGCTGGACCTGGTGCTGCCAGGCACATGGAGACAGCCATCCCTGGTCCTTTGGGAAACGATGTCTCAAGCCTGCCCACAGGGCAAGCTTTGCCTCTGTGACATGTTTTTGTTTTGCTTTCCTCCCTTGCCCTCTTGGACATTTTCCTGATTAATTCTGGGTACTGGACCAACTGCTTGCCTTTGAGAAGTGGAGTGAAATAAAGGAGGTCAGATACTATCAGCCTGCACAGGTCAAATGGGAGCCTTTGCATTCACAGCCTCAAGCGTTACCAGTAACTCCAGGGTTTGCAGGTTTTGATTCAAATCCTCAGAACCACAGGGCATGATGGGGACAGAGATTTTTTTTTTTTTTTCCTCTGTAGCCCAGAACACCAGAGAGCCAATAACCAGGGATGGATGTTTCAGAACAAGCTGGGGGTTGATGCAACCCCAGAATTAAATTGTCCTGTTTTTTGGGAGAGACTAGCAGGGGTTTGGTGCTGCAGTAGCCCCTGGGTTATATTGCCCCAGCATTTTGGTTCGTTCCATGAAGCCAAATGTCACCACTGCCTTTTGTGGGAGTGGCACATTGGGACTGGAGGGGGGTTGCTATCCCCTCCTGAGCAGATGCTTTGAGCATCACAGCAGGAGCATTTCCCAAGTGAGGCAAGCATTGCATGAGGGCACTTTCTGCAGGTTTGAGGAGGCATCTGGAGTGAGGTGGCTCTTCTCCTGAATAGAACTGTAAACATTGTGTGGTGATGTCTAAATTTCATTTTTTTGGGGTCTTTCACCTGTCTGGTATGTGGTGTAGCTGCCTCCACACTTGTCCCCTGTCACCCTAAGAGAGCAGCCTCTGAGAGGGACTTTTCATCTTTATTTTTCCATGCCTTTTTTATTTTTTAAATTTTCAGGAAGAACCACCTACATCTTTCTCTTAAAAGATAAATACTTGAGAAGTGAAACAGCTCTTCCTGTGCCCGTAAATGGTGAAAAACTCAGCTTATTTCCCCTGCAGAGTTTGACTGAAAAATAATAACTGTTATTGCTTAAAACCAGAAACCAGCAGCAGCACTGAAAAATTTTGGAAGGTTTTTAAGTTCTTTCCCTGTATTTCCCCCATCGCTGTAAGTGTTCAAGTGCAGGTTGGATGGGGCCCTGAGCAACATGGGCTAGTGAGTGGGATATATCTGCCCGTGGCAGGGAGTTGTAATCTTTAAGGTCCCTCCCATCCCAAACTGTTCTGTGACTAGTCCACGTGTGTCTGGAGCTTGGTCACCCCTGTGAGTGCTGGGACACAGAAGGTGTGAAATGCCAGGGAACTTGTTCTCTGATTCACATCCCAGTCACAGCGGAATCAGAATCAGGGGAGCTGTCTTTGGCCACTAAGGCAAGCACATCTCCTGGAATGTGCAAAGAAGATCAGGGCTACCCAGGTGCCTCATCGGCATTAACAAAGCAGAGCTGGATTTTAAAGAAGCTGAAAGAAATCAGGAGGAAAGGGAAGAGATGGGGAAATTAATGCTCCATCAACCACAAAATGCAGAGTGCAGGGGTAAAAACCAAAGTGAGGGCAATGTTTGGATAAAAACCTGAGCCAAGACAATATTTGCCTGTATGTGTGATATGTCTCTTAAACCAATCAGCTCCTTGTTGCAATTCATATGCAGAATTAATGCAAGAATTAATAACTGGAAATTATTCCTTTCCTGTCCATCTGACTGCTGCTCACAAGCATGTCAGGGCCAGCCAGAGGTGGGGTGCACAGGGCAGTGGGACTCTTCTGGTCTTGGGGATGAGGTCTCTGGAGGAACCCGTGGTTGTGCTAAGGGTAAGAACCAGATCCAGCTCTCTGTGGCACAGCCACACTTGTTGACCTGGGCAGTGGCCAGGAAGATGCTGCTGCTGCTGCTGCTCCTGCAGCCAAAATTTGGCTCTGCTGGAGTGGTGCAGGGCTGGATGAGGGCAGTGCCTGAGCATGGGTGGCTTTAACTTTCCCTGTTTCCTTTCCTCTGCGGCAGTGGGCTGGGGCGCTGGGACTGCAGCAAAAGTGAGAAAAGAGAAAGAAGTGTGCTGAGATGAGAAATGAGTCAATGCTGCCTTTGCCTGCGGGCTGCCGAGGGCTCCGGCCCCGGCGCGTGCAGCCAGTGCCAAAAACGGTCTGCAGTGGGTACTTGGGGTGATCTTTCATCACAGCATCTCCTGGTGTAACGCCGTGGGGAAACGAGGGGTGAAGGTGTCTGCTGACACGATCTGGGGCCCTGAGCTGGGAGATGTTACCAGAACTCAGAGTGTGCAGAGCTGGATTTGAGTCATGGGCTCCGGGTCCCAGTGCCCCAGGTGACAGCATTCCCCTGGGAGTCCTCCTGGAAGCCCTCATGGCATCTGATGCTGTGGGATGTGCCTAATAATGTCCTTAATCATACCATAGAATCACAGGATGGTTTGGGCTGGAAGGAACCTTAGAGATCATCCGGTTCTAGCCCACCTGCCATGGGCAGAGCACCTTCCACTAGACCAGGTTGCCCAGGGCCTCATCCAAGCTGGACTAATGCCCCCATCCATCCCTAATCATTTGCTAATTCGGATTGACTGGAGGGTAAAGAGCAAAAGGCACAGTGCCCCCGGTCACAGGTAGCTTCCCCAGCAGCAGTGCATGCTTGGTGCAGCCTGACCTTATACCTTTCTTTCTGTGGCACGATGACTAATTTTGCAGTGAAGAGGAATTAATTCCTCATTCAATCAGCAACAGCAAACCTTGGTAGGTTTTGTTTTTCATAGCTGAGACGTCGACTCATCTCACTCTCTCTGAGAAGTGATGTCAAAGCAAACACGTGTGGGGCAACTCAGGGCTGGACTGCAGCCTGCAGCTCCTGTGCTGCACCCAGGCACCCACGCAGGGCAGAGGAGCACAGAGACCTGCTCAGAGCTCAGCTTGGCATCCGAGCTGAGAACGGCCTTGGGGGATGTTCCCAGCAGCCGGACACACAGCACAGCCCTGGGACTGCCAAAACCCCCCTCTGCCATGGTGCTGATGGCCACCAGCCTGGCACAGCTGCCAGCCCCAGCTCCCTTCCCTTGGCCAGGCCCTTCACTACACACAGGCCATTGCTGGGCTGGCCCATGGCTCTTCATGTCTCTGTCTTTGGGGCTGGCAATGTGGGAAAATTTGAAAGTGATGTGAGTAATTTCACCTGACTGTGGCTCGGCTCCCCAGCGAGGCTAGAAACCACAGCGCTCGCCCTGGCCACCAGCTCCTGCTGATCCTGCTCCCTGCAGGCTGCTCCCAGCCCTCCCTCATCTCACCTGGGGTCATGGGGGCACCTGGCTCCAAGGGTCACAGAGGGGTGATGGGATTTTCCTCTCCCTGCAGGCTCCTGTGCATCCATGGACGGACAGTGGCTCCCACAGTGCAGGGTTTTCCAGCAGTTTTAGCTCTTGGGATGTTGGCTCATCTTCTGGGAGCTGTGGTTTGTGCAAGGCAGGCAGCACACTGTTATCCTCCATGGGGAGCACAGCACCCCTTGAAGTCACATCCCCAAAGAAAATTTAACAGCATGAAATGTAACATTTTTCACTATTGGAAGGGACAGTAGAGTTACACTACTTCATTTTAGTTTTGAATTGTCTTCTACCAGAAAATTAATTAAAGTCATTCCCATGCATAAAAGCAGTGGAGCCCGGCACTGGTGGGATGTTGGGATCCTCAGCAGCCCCCCAGGCACTGTGGTGTGACCACTGCTGCTTTTAATAGCTGTGTTCAGTTGTAGCAAGGAATACTTTTCACAGGTTACAAAACATCCTCTTTTTTTTTCATTTCTTTCTTTTCCTAAACCGATCTAAGCAGGAAAAAAAAATCTTTTTTTTTTTCTACAATATTTTCAGAGTTAAAAACTCAAAGAGTTTTACCAGCCATGGAATTTTTTTAGCTTGATCATTTCACTGAAATTTTGACTTTTGGCCTTCTGTGCTACATTTTTCTAAGGTTAACTTTAAAGTTTAACAGAAAAATCCTCCATCAAACCAGCAAAGTAAAACTACTCATTTTTAGCATGTCATGACTAAATAGATAAGTCTTTTAAAAATTAATTAAAATACTTGCTAATACAAGGTGCTTTCCAGAAAATGTTTGATTATAATCTCATACCATTCTCTAGTGCTCCACATTTTGATTAAAATCATTTATAGTTCTGATCAACCAGCAGCATCCCAGCAGCTTGTATAACCCCACTGCAACCTGTGGCCAGAGCATGTGTGATGGAAAATGGGAGCACAAGCAAAGGATGTTGAGCCTTATCAGGCACCTTGGAGCCAAAATACACTGAAATTCCAGTGGTGAGGGTGATCCTCATAGGCAAGATCCACTGGGTTTGCATGTGCTCAAAGGAAAGTTAGTTTTCTGTCTGGCCTTGCGATCCCATCCCAATCACACACCCAAGGCTTGAGTGGGGAGATCTAATTTTGCCTTGCCAACAATTAATCTTTCTTAATAATTAATGCTACTGTCTTTTCTCTTTGCTCCTCCAGTTGCCTCTTGTTATTAAAGGATCATCTTGGCTTCAAGGAGGGATCTTCTTCCCTCAGCAGCATTGGGTTTTTCAGTCATTTTCAGGGAGGTTGGTGGGACGGTTGTTGCTGACAGGGGGATGCACTGCAGCATCAGTGCCTGGCCCAGCACACAGGGGAGGAGGGGGCAGTGCTCACATGGGAGCTGGGCACTTAGCAGAGGTGCAATTTAGCAAATTTGAGACAGGGGGAAAAGCCCTCCAGGCTTGCAAACCCCATCCTGCTGCTCCATCCCCTCTGGAAATGCCATTCTGCAGTTGCTGTAAATGTGTCTCCTCATTTGTGCATGAGGTCGTGGCTGCACAGCTCGTTCCCCAAGCTGTCCTCAAGGGGCTGTGCTGGAAGAGGTGAGGCAAAGTTGTCCCCCCATGGCTGCTGAAGGACAGGAGGTGACAAATTGCTGTTGGGGCCATGATGTTTGGCACCAGCAATGTTATTTTTGGTGGTTGGGTAGTGAACAGCTCTGTCACTGCAGTTCTGGGCTGTGTTGAAACCCAGGAGACAAAATAAGATGCTTTACCAAACCACAGCACATCCCCTGTGATGTCCTGACCAGCAGCACCCGGTGTCCTCCCTGGGGCCCTTCTGAGAGAACATCAAACCACTGCCCTCGTGTCAAGCCAAGCCTCTTGGGAGAAAACATTTACATCAGGTTAACTTTATGGCATAAAACATTGTCAGTTGCTAAGTCCTGGCTTTGAAAAGCCTCTTCAAGGTTCATGTGCTGCAGCTGATTTGCAGAAATGTAATCTAGACCTTGCAAAAAATGGGGAAGTGATCCCTTTCTCTGGCATATGGATTTCTATAAGCCAGGTATGGTTTCATAGTGCAGCTGGGGAAGACCAGGAGCTGCAGTCTGGGCCATGGGCCACAACCATTGGCAGCTGCAGTCTTTGAACCAGGATCAACATGGAGTTTTCTCTATTTCTCCATATTTTTGTGCAGCATTTCCTTCTACCCTTAATTTTGAGAAATGGGTTCCTGTAACAAACTCCCTAATGGAGGAAGTGGAAAGGGGGATAAATAGCCCCTTGCAGAAATTTTTCTTGTCTCCTTGCTGGTCATCCTTCCCCACCAGATCTTTATGGCTTTAGAGAGTAGAGAAGTTTTTGAGTGAGGCAAGAGCAAATGTAGAAGGGTCATGGGGAAGACAGCTCTTGTTACTGGTGCAGCATGTAGTTTTCCATCTGAACTGATGGAAAAACTGAGTAATTGAGCTGCAAGTCTTGTTGTACCATCAGGTTACCATGCTTTACTCTAACCACGTGTACTCCCTGCTTTTCCCTGGGGAGGTATCCTGCAGATCAACATCAGAACAGCTCATCTGCCTTTGGAGTGGTCTGTGTCTTCTGTCATTGCTCTGAAAGCTGTTCACAGTTACCAGTCAGTGAGGCTGGCTGGTGAATGGTGCTGTGCTTTGGATCAGGCATGAGGCAAATGGGAGAGAAAGATCTGCCCTACTTTGAACAGAAGAAATGCTTGAGCTGAGGTTTTCAAAACAGCTCAGCATTGAGCTTGTTCTGCTCCAGTGTCATGTTAGAATGTACACGTAGAACTGCATATCCCTCATTTAGGCTTTGTGGCTCTTAAATAAGCTAAACCATAGCTAATTTTAGAAATATCACTGAAAAGCTCTTCTTCATCTCATTTCATGGCTAAGAATAGAAAGAGCTCAGAGCTCCAAACATGTGTTTAACAAAGCAGGAACCAGCCCAGTGCTGCTCTCAATGGGAAAACCACATAACCCATGGCCCTGCTGCAGGACAGGAATGCCTGTACCACACCAGTTTGTGCTGGGAAGGGGGATTACATTCCCAGTACCCCACTGTATGCAGTAAATCTACACCTGTTAAGCATCAGGAATTAGAGTTTTCATTCATTCTCAAATGCAAACATGCGTGCCTCTTGGTTTTTATTTGCATGAGCAAACCTTTGTGGGAAAGGCAGATGTAAAGCAGCGTCTCCATCAGCCTGTTTTCTTTTCCGCTTCATGGGTTTCCTCCTCAGAGCAGGGATGCAAAACACAGGACTTGCCCAGGGCTCTCAGTTCACTTGGAGCAGCTGGGATGGGTCCAGGACAGGCTGATCAGAGCCACTGTCTGTGTCTGTGCCTCCCTCACCAAAGCCAGCCAGAGCTTCATGCTCATTCTGTCTGAGCAAAATCATTACCAGAGTGGAAGGCACCAATGAATTGAATCCAGGGATCCTAAATGACTTGTCAAAAGTCACACAGCAAATCATCTGTAGACATCCCAATGAGACTGATGAAAACTGCCTGGCATGCCCAGCTCCTAGCCCCTGGAGAGTTGTCTGACCTGCTCTGTTCCCAAACTGACCCTGTTCTGGAGTGCTGTTAGTCCTGGTTTCTTTTGTGGATTTATCTGGGACAAATCCTAACATTCCACCACCAAGATGAAGTCAGTTTGGATTTAAAGGCAACCATGGGCGAAACTGGGCATGTAGGAAACAGCACGAGACGCTCGAGGCGAGGAGGCTGCGTAGATGGCAGCCTGTGTGTGTGTGTGTGTGTGTGTGTTCCTTGCTGCTGTGCAGCTCTTCCATACAGGTTCCCCTCTCTCTGCTCCAACATGCAGGAGGTCTTCCTGTTGTGCTCACCAAAAAGGGCCTTTTCCAAGGTGTTGGGCTCCAACAGACATGCTGCACATAACCAGGAGCAGCTGCAAGAGGAGACAGATTTTTCTTTGCTTACTTTTCCTGGATTTTTTTGCATCTCCAGTATTACCTCAGCTCCCTCTGGTCCTTCTCCAGCACTGGAGCTCAGACTAACAGGGATTTCAGCCCAAGGGCTAACTGGTGACCATGTCCTGTTTTCAAAGACATTACCCTCAGCATTTAATGGTGGCCTTGGCAGTGCTGGGTTAATGGTTGGACTTGATCTCTATAAAGTCTTTTCCAACCTAAATGATTCTGTGATCCTGTGTCTGTCCTTGCATGACAGCCCTGATTAAGAAAGCCCAAACATGACTTTCACAGTGAATATGAAGGATTCACTGTGAAAGTCCAGATTTAGACCCTGTGGTAGTCCAGGACAGAGAACAAGAGCTTTGCATTGGGTAACAGACTTGGAGCATTCATCCTGGAGTAAAAGATACTGGAAATGAATGGAAAAAAAGTTTGAAAACTTCAGGCTGGTTCAATCTGTTTTCCACTTATCCAAGAAATCACCTCCAGCTGTTTTCCCTGCTTGGTTTATGGATTGGTTTTGGGGGTTTTTTTTGCAGGATGCTGCAGTGTTTGTTTAGTAATGTGATTAGTGTTTGTGTAGTGCTTTTAGCTATTCCCAGCCTTGCTGGCAACAGCAGAACTGCAGAGGGCACTGGCTATCCTTGCTGGTGGATCCTGATGACTTCTGAATCCTCTCCATCATTGTGTCTTGCAGTCCAACAAAGTTCCCGTCGTGCAGCCGTCGCACGGAGTGCACCCGCTCACCCCGCTCATCCCGTACAGCAACGACCATTTCAGCCACGGCTCCCACTCACCCCACTTGCCCGCTGACATCAACCAGAAACAAGGTAATGGCAGCACTGGGACCTGTGTGCTGGGAGGGGGACAGAGCTGGAGACCACTGAGGCTGGCACCTTGCTGGTGCCAAATCAATGAGAAAAACCAGGACCTTTGGTCAGCTGGGACATTGCTGAGCAGGAGGAGGTTATTAAGTTTATTGGCAGTGCTCTGTGATCCATGAGCAGTTTGATACCAAAAGTGCCAGCCCTGCTGATGGAGTGTGCTCAGTTCTCTATACAAGCTGTCCTGCACCCTGAGACCAGACCAAAGCCTGCATGATAATGCACAAGAGTCGACCAGAAAATGGAAAGTAATCTTTCCTTTGACTCATACCCAAACTGTTGTCAGGTTGTCATTTTGAGAAAATAAATGCTTGAAACAGGAAATATTTTGACTAAACAGGATTGGTGTCTGATAGTTGACTGGATTGTGACATGTGTGTCCCCATAGCCACATGTTATGTGGTTGTCACCTGGTTTGGCTTTTTGTGTTCCTGTGTCAATTGGCTCATGGGGCTATAGAGGAAAGTACAGTATGTTGAGGTTAAACTTTCTAAAATAAACTGTAAATACATGTATGTGTTGAGGAATTCACCCCAATCCATCATTCCATCATTCTTCATGGGTTCCTGGCAAACTGAATGCAAAATCAAACTTTTCTCAACCTTACCTTAGTGTGGAACATCTGTTCAGATTACCCAGTTTTTTACACAAACCTGGGCTGATGGTAGGGTTTAGGTCTGGAGGTCACATTCTGGACTCATTAGGGATGCTGATGGGTAGGATTTAGGTCTGGTGTAAGGGATACCCAGGCACATCCTGGCTGTCTTCCAGGCAGCACACCGCTTATCAGCCATCAGAGCATAATAAACTCAGCAGAAAAATAGAAAGAGTTAACAAAATGAACTTACTAAAAGCTCAGGTAAAGAGTAGAGTCTGAGAGAAAGTGTGCAGGAAGGCAACCCGACACACCTTCCCCCACGCTGCCTTTGCTGTACCTGGCAGAGCTCTGCCCCTCCAGGAGCTGTTCACGAGCTGCCTCCTGGGAGCTCACTCCTGGGACTCAGCCTGGGAAGCCTTAAGTGATACAAGAGCAGCTCAGCCAAGGGCAGAGCTGGCTGTATCCCTCTGTGGAGGCTACGGCTGGCACTGGAGCAGTCCCTGAGCATTCAGCTCTGCTGTGGGTCAGTCATTCTAGGACACTGTCCTTGGGCTGCCCACCTTCACCCTCAGTGCAGGCACTGTCCAGTCTCCCCTTCCCATTTAGCCTGTGCTTCTACAGACACAGGGAGTCTATTTGTCCCAGAGACCCACCTTGTGCTATTTTCAAGGAAAGGTGCAGCCCATAATGCTCAGCTGGGTCTTGCCTTTGTGGTGCAGCTGTGATCACACATGCCCCATGCCTACACTGCTGGGGCTGAGGGTTTTCTCCCGTGCTCATCCTGGATGTGCCCCATCTCTGTTTTCATCACTGAAACAGCTCCCATTATCACCCAGTGTAAGCACTTGAGAGGCACTCTCATTCTCCCAGCATCCCTTTAAAGTTTCTCACAGTAGCCCAAGGACACACAGATGAGGAAATACAAGCAGGAATTCTGAGTCAGTGGCTGGTGGCCCAACCACTGGGCCAGCAAGAATAACTTGTGCTCTGACTTACGCAACTCGCAACTCGTACTGTTGGGGGTGCAAATCTGAGGATGTTCCACCAGCTGCCTTGTGCAGGCCTGGTTTTGTTTGACCCTCTGTGGGCCACTGAGTCCTACTTGAAGCAAATCTCAAACTAGGCTATATATTTCTGTCAGGTCAGTTATATGCTTATTTTAGCTGACTCCTAATAAAATGCTTAGAAATGGTTGGTATCATTCCTGTATAATCAGGTATCACTCAAACACCTAGGAGAAAAATCCAGCTGCAACTGCTTGCAACTCATCACCAATTTAGTCCATGTATTTATCATCCAGGATAGCTACTCAATAATCCCAGGTCCCAGTTTTTGTCTGAGGCTCGATAGCAGCCATCACTACACCAGGCCGCTATCAGAGCTCAGCCCCAGCACCCCTCCAGTTTCCCAGTGCAGGGGTCAGCTGGAGGCTGGTTGTGCCAGCAGCACCGTGGTTGTCTGAGTCCCACCCGCAGCCCCAGGCACCACAGGATGTTTTCCAGCCCAGCTAGGAACGGAGCAATGCTGCGTCTGTGTCCCCTGGCCATGCTGCCTGTGCCAGCAGCTTTGAAGATCACACAGGGATTCCCCATGCAAAGGGTGAATTCCCAGCTGGCACCATACCCACCTCCATAGTTCCTTGGCACCCATAGAGCAATTGTTTTGAACTCAAATTGCTTAAAATTAAGTTGGAAGTGATGCCTGCTGGAGCATCCCCACTGCCTGCTCATGGGAGGTCCTGCAGATGACTGATGGAGAGGGAGCATAGGAATGGCTTTGACCATCCACTGAGCACCCGAGTGGGCTCTCTGGGAAAGGCAGAGGGATGCCTGGAATCAGCCAAAACCTTACCAAAGCACGGTGCTCCTTGGCCTCAGGGTGGCATGGAGCAGCTATGATGCTTGTGCAAGAGCGAGATGTCTCCTCCACCCCCCCTTATGTTTGTGATTTTGAAGCAGTGTGGATGACCCACCACATCCCCACAGACAGAGCCACAGGAGACACCATCCTGCCACTTGCAGATGGCTATTTCATGTAGCTGTCCACAAGTGCCTGTAGATGAAGCAGCCAGGGGGGTGGGAGCAATCTGGGTCACCCAGGGAGTGCAGTGCCACGTTCAACTCCTCTCCTTCTCCCTTCTTCCAGGAGTGCACCGTCCTTCCCAGACCTCAGACATCCCCGGTTTCTACCCCCTGCCCCCCGGTGGAGTGGGCCAGATCACGCCGTCGATGGGATGGTGAGTGAGGAGGGCTCGGCCCATCAGCCCCAGCCCCGCAGGACGCGAGGGACGGGGATGGGTCCCTGAGCCAGCCCAACCACTGCTGCTGCTCTCCGTGACCTCCACGGTGCCTTCCCCCAGCTTCTCCCCTCCTGTGTGCTGTGTGAAGAGGGAGGAGAATTTAGCTCTGTCTTGGAGGTGGGAGCAGACCCGTTGAGAGCCTGGAGGCTTCTTCCTAGCTGAGGCATCCCTGGAGAGGGGTTACACCCTACCCAATTCAAAACTGCCTCCTGCTTTACATCTGTCTGTGTGGATTAGGGAACCCAGAGAGAGCTTCCTACTCACCCCTCCTAATCACAGCAAAAGTCTCTTTTTTGAGTAGGAGGTAATTTTCTCCCTCACTGGACTTTTCGGCACAAACAGTGCCCTGAGCACATCACCAGGGCACAAACAGTGCCCTGAGCACACCACCAGTACGCAGTAATCCCGTGGGATGCTCCATCTGCCAGGCCATGGTGTTTCTTGGGATCTGACACACAGGGAAAAAGTACATCATGGCAGGGACCTGCCAGGAAGCAACCCTGGTACCCACAGCCTGGCCACAGCCTGGCCAGTTGGTAACCACTGCCCCAGCAGGCATGGGAAGGGAGAGACCATGAGCTGGAGCACTCCCAAAATGTACCCCCTGTGTGGGTCAGCCCTGCAGAGCATCCTGCAAAGCACAGCCTGTTGGTAAACCTGCCCCAGGGACACAAGTTAAAAATACACCAGTGTGTTCTCGGTGGTCATTGCCACTGGTTTTTGTCCCTGTGACCATGAGCACACTGAGAGAGCTGCCATGTAGGCATCATCACCCCTCAGATTAATATTTAACCCCCAGTGATGATGTAGGGACATGGCAGAGGCTGACAGGGAGACTGGTGGCTGCAGGTGGCAATTCAGGGTTGCTGGGATGAGGCAAGAGTGCAGGGCTGATGATCACAGGGACAGTGGCCAGATTCCCCCAGTGCCAGTGGATAAAACCCTGGCAAAACCCAGCAGAGAGCTTCGGGCACAAGAACCTATTGCAGAGTGAGAAAGGGGAAGCTTCTCAAAGCACAAAGTAAAATGTTAGCTTTTGCTTTGTTTTGTTTATGAATTTCATGTTCCAGATATTTAACCACAAGGAAACAGAGAATGAGACCTTTGATACAGAGTCTGGCTTCAAAGAAATTACATTTTGCCTTCTGTGCTAAATCTGCTACTCTTGGGTGATGATTTAACTCCTCATATGATGTGATTCATCCTCAAGAAAAACAAGGACTGGGGTGACTGTGCTGTAACATGAAAAAAACAGTTGGAGCGGGGAGAAAGGAGCCTGTTTATCAAAAGGAAGGTCCACTCCTGGGTTAGGGTGATGCTGTTCAGACAGCCCTGGGCTCATGAAGGGAGGGCAGACTGGCTTTTTATGGAGATTTTGTGGGGCAGTTGGTGGTAGAGAGAGCTTTCATGGCTGAGAGCTGCTCCAGCATCCATGGGGTTTGGCATCTTCCTGCAGCCTCATCAGATGTCTTCATTAATGGCTAGTGGAGCAGATATGGTAAAGCAGCAAACAGCCTGACATGCAGAGAGCAGCACCTTGAGGCACATGTGTCTAATAGAGCTTTTGCTCATTCTTTTCCTTGCCCAACATGTATGGAAGAGCCCCAAACCCATTTGTGGAGTGCCCAGTCCTCAGCTGAGGCTCAGCACACCGCTGTGGGTGGTGGAGAAGCACTGAAGTCTGGCAGGTTCATGGCAGCAGCCAGCAGCAGGGGCTGTGTGCCAGGGGTGGGTGTATATGTATGTATGCTTCTCTGGGGATGCATTCCAGAGAAGCTGTGGCTGCCCCATCCCTGGAATTGTTCAAGGCCAGGTTGGATGGAATCTTGAGCAACCTGGTCTAGAGGCAGGGGATTGGAACTGGATGATCTTTAAGGTTCCTCCCAACCCAAACCATTACAGGATTCCATGGTTGTGCTGGTGCCACCAAGTAGCTGCCAGGCCAGGGCAGCCACACATGGGTAGCAACTTTTCCTCCACAAGCTGGCAGGCAGGAGCTGGGCACAAACTGGTTTTGTTCTCACTGAGTGCTTCGGGAGGAGGAGCTGCAGTCACTCTCTCTGTAATTAAGCTGGGATGACAGTCAGATAAAAGCTTCCAAGAGTCCAGTCAAGTAAGTTTTGCTTATGGGAGCCTGGCAGTAAACATTAGCCAGGAACCTGCAAATCATGTCACTCACCTGTGCCCAGGGCCGAGCACGGTGGTGCCATGGCAGCCTCTCCTCCACCGTCCCACAGCCTTTTTTCTGAGCCACCCCCCCATCACCAGGTGATCCTCTGGAGACAGGCGGAGAGAGCTGCGGTTGTTCAGCTTGGAGAAGTTTCCAGGGAGGCCTCAAGAGTCCTTTCCCGTACCTAAAAGTAGCTCATAAAAAAGAGGGAGAGGGACTTTTTATATGGGCAGATAGTGATAGGACAAGGGGGAACAGTTTTGAACTGAAAGAGGAAAGTTAGATCAGATGTTAGGAAGCAGTTTTTTACACAGAGGGTGGTGAGGCCCTGGCTCAGATTGCCCAGACACTGCAGCTGCCCCATCCCTGGAGTGTTCATGGTCACCGTCAGGTTGGACAGGGCTTGGAGCAGCTGGATCTAGTGAAAGGTGTCCCTGCCCATGGCAGGAGCTTGGAATGAGATGAGCTTTAAGGTCCTTTCCAACCCAGACCAGTAATTCCATGGTATGGGCTGTAATCGTGCACCATCAGGGACTGATTTTGCAGTTGCTTTAATTTTCATGTCAGAGGGACTTTGGATGAAGCTGCAAGTGCCTGACTCCATTCCTATCCCATTGCCTCGGCCTCTGGAGAACCCAGGTCGCTTCTGGATTCGCTCCAAGTGTTTTCTCGGCCCTGGGGCAGCCGCCTCCAACTTCAAAGGCTGTTTCGCTTTCCCGGTGCGCAGCAGCGCTGGCTGTTTGTTGGTGTGTTTATACCCACCAACATCTGAGGGGTCGGACAGGGCTTCTGCCTGCCAGGGTGTAAACAGCCCCGGCTGCCTTTCCTGCGGACAGATCCCGCAGATTTCAGTCAGGCCAGGAGGATTTCAGACAGCAGCAGGATCGGGAGCCTCCTTCCTGCCCAGCACAGCTCAGGGGTCTGACTGCTGCCCTGCTGTCATTATTCCTCTTCAGGGCAGAAACTTCTCTTTAGCCCTGAAAAATACCAGGCATCCAGGAGACTGGGTCCTTCACAGTGCACCACACTTAATGATAATGGAAATTTTGTGGATTTTTTTCATCATTAGAGCTGAAAATAGCTGGTTCTGAGTTTAGGCACAGCTCTGTGCAGCCTGGCCAGAGGATCCCAAGTACCAGCACAGTTGTAAGCACCCCACTGTGCCCCATCCCTGGAAGTGTTCAGGGCTAGGTGGGATGGGGCTTGGAGCAACCTGGTCTAGTGGAAGATGTCCCTGCTCATGGCAAGGTGTGTTGGAATAAGATGAGCTTTAAGGTCCCTTCCAAGCTAAACCATTCTGTGATTTTAAGGTCCCTTCCAAGCTAAACCATTCTGTAATTCTATGATCTCTGTTTCCATGTGCAGTTTTAGGTTAGAAGCAACTTTTGGCAGGTTTGCAGAACAATCCAAGGTATTTTTGAGCTATTTCCATATGAAAATGTGGGGGTTCCCTTGCTGGGAACAACAAGGAACTTCCTGCATAGTTATTTTACTATCTCAAAAATAATTTCCAGCCCCAGGTCTGATATATGTCTGGTCCCCAGTATGAAACAGCCTTCAAAAAGAATGCAGGACTGAGCTTTTGGCTTCTTTAAAACTGATGGGTGTCCTTAAAAGGGTGTGCTGAGGAAATCAGAGCATTCCTGAAGCACAAAGGCAGGGTAGCTACCTTCTCTCCAGGCTCCAGGAGTCTCCTGTGCTTGGGGCATCACAGCATCACAGAATAGGTGAAGTTGGAAGTGACCACAGTGGGTCATCTGGTCCAGCCTCCCTGCTCAAGCAGCGTTGTTCCAGAGCACATGGCACAGGATTGTGTCCAGACAATCCTGGGATATCTCCAGTGAAGGAGGCTCCACACCCTCTCCTGCCAACCTGTTCCAGTGCTTGGTCACTGCACACTAAGGCAGTTTTTGTCATATTTATCCTCCTGATGAAGCTTCTTATGCATCAGACAGAGAATCTGAGCAGGCTTTAATTTTTTATTTTTTGTCATACTGTGCTCTTTAGAGCAACTTCTTCTGTGCAATAGCAACATCTCCTGATTTTTCAGCATGCCTCTGCACTTTGCATTGTTACCAGGTAAACTCAAAGCTGCAGCGTTAGTCAGTACCAGGGGCAGAAGGGGGTCAGAATTGGATCCAACCTTTGTAGGAAGGCCCAGGTTCTCTCAAAATAACACCCAAAGCCCACACTGCCCCTCAAGCCTAAGGGACACCGAGTGTCCGCCCAAGCAGGGGCATCAGTGCTCTGAGTCCCGTTAGCAAAGGGTATCTTTAGGAAATACCACGTAGCTGTGGATACTTTATAGACTCTTTCTTCCTGATCCCAGGCAGAGCCAGTCTGTCTATCCGCTCCCGTCATGTGGATTTAGACAGCCGTATTCGTCAGCGCTTTCTGCTGGGGCTTCTTTCTCCAGGTGAGTATGAGCTGTGTCAGACAGGGCAGCTCGGCTGGTCGTGCAGCTTGCAGTTTGTGCAGCAGGAGCTTGCAGCAGACCACAGCCACCCAGGGACAGCCACGCACCCTCCCCAGGGCAGCCACGGGGAGAGAAGGCGCTTTTAGGCAGTGTCTGGTCCAGGGGAATATTGATGATGAAGAATGCACAACAGTTGGGTTTTATTCAGCAGTGCTCTAAAGAGTCAAAAACTCCAGCCTTCAGCTCAGCACTGGGAAAATGGGGTGGAATCCATTGCTCAGGACTTTGCTCTGTGTCACTAATCCTGAATGTGTCCCTGCTGCCACCACTGCTTTGCTCTGCAGAGATGGATCTGGTTTACTTGGTCTTAGCTTTAAAAGCAAGACAGGAGGGGGCAGTGATTTGCTGCCCTCCCATCAGAACAAGTCATTTCTGTGAGATACAAACACACCTTCTGCCTTCGGGTGAGCAAAATGCATCCCCTGTGGATGGGAATCACTGAGCCCAGCTCTTCCAGGTGTGCTGCTGGGCAAAGCCCTCCTGGTTCCATAGGGATGCCAGGGCCACACTAGCTTTTACTTCTGCTTCATGTTGTCCTGAAGAGCTGTTAGTGGAGATTTCCCACAGGAAAACCATGCAAATCCATGCTCAGGCGAGCCCTTAGCCATGCAGAAACCTGGATCCATGCAACCCTCGATCCGTACAACACTTGATCCATGCATCCCTTGATCCATGGAGCCTCTTAGCCTTGCAGAAGACGGGAGGGAGTGCTGCCAGTCCTCCTTTCTCACAAGGTATCACCCATGCACAGCTTCAAAAGTGAAGGCAAGAGGAGCTAACGGTTCCCTGTGGAGCCCCAGCAGCCTTCCTGAGCTCCTGCCTGCACGATTTTGGGGTGGATTTTGCAGCACTGCTGCAGCCGAGAAAGTACACCTGGTCAGATAAGGATCAGACTGTGCTGGTGGATTAAATTAAACAGCTTTTCTTTTCGTGCCAGCATATCTAATGAACAGTTCATCTCCCATGGGCAATTCTGCCATCTCAAGCTGCAGTCCTAAAGTGGCAAGCTTGGCAAAGCTGACTTTGCTGGCTTTGTCCTCCAAAACTCCGGAGAGAGCTAATGAAGCCTGAGAGCTAATGAGACCTCTCGTGATCTCAGCCCATGTTGTGGAGAGCATTGCTTAGGCAAGGTGCACCTCCTAGAGTTGCAGTTGGGTTCATGTTCAGACTTAGTCTATTTCTGTTAAAAGAAAGGTCGGGGTGGTCCTAATCTCTCCCATCCAAACCCCAGGTTGAGTTTGTTGTTCCTTTCTGCAGTGCTAATGAGATACTGCAACAATAGGAGTGTGAGCAGCTGAAACTGCTGGGTGAAAGCACCCTTGATCTCGGCCAGGCTGGCTCCTGCTGCAGGCGGGTTCCCTCGCTGTGGCACCGAATCCTTTCCATCCACGTGCCCACGGCTTGACCGGCCGTGCCACAAGGGTGACCCAGGGGTGGTGGGCACTGCCTGCCCCCCACCAGCCTGGCAGCCCCTGCGTGCTTTCCATGTCCTCGCTTTCCGTCTGCTTCGCCACGTCAGAGCGCGCTCCGAGGGACGCCGCCCCGGCTGCCCGGCCCCGCCGTGTCCCCGGCCTGGCGCAGCCCTCCCGGCACGGCTCACCCGCTCTCTGTTGCAGGTTCACTCACCCGCTGATGCTGGGCTCTGGCATGCACACCACTGGCATCCCACACCCCGCCATCGTGCCCCACTCCGGCAAGCAAGAGATGGAGCACTACGACCGAAACATGTGAGTGGGAAGTGCTGGCTCAGCAGCATCAGCACCTCAACACCCATTTCATTTGTCACTCTCAGTGCTCACACGGGGGGAGGATGCATGAACACTGAGCTGTGCATCTGAGGAGCAAATCTCAGGCCCTCCACCTGCTTGTGCTGTTGGGTTGTTTTGGAGTTGAGTCTTCTGGTGGCTCTGATGCTAACAGCCCCTCCTTTTGTCCCACCAAGGAAACCTCAACCAGAACCAAAGAGAGAGAAGGAAGCCAAGAAGCCCACTATTAAGAAGCCCCTGAACGCTTTCATGTTGTATATGAAAGAAATGAGGGCAAAAGTCATCGCCGAGTGCACCCTGAAAGAGAGTGCTGCCATCAACCAGATCTTGGGAAGGAGGGTAAGAGCTCACGGGGCCCAGTGTCATCACCTAGTGCCACATCCCTGTCCCTTACAGGACATAACAAGCATCTGCTTCAAATCCGGATGCTCTTATCCCATGAACACGGGGGCTGGATATGTCCTGGGGCGGGGTGGCCGTGGTGGGCTGTGCTGGGAGGGGACAGCAGGGCCATGCTTCACTGCTGTCTGTCCTTGCAGTGGCACGCGCTGTCCCGAGAAGAACAGGCCAAGTACTACGAACTGGCTCGCAAGGAACGGCAGCTCCACATGCAGCTCTACCCCGGCTGGTCTGCCAGAGACAACTATGTGAGTCCACCATGCTCAGACACCCACCCTATGACATGGCCTGGGGGGCTGGCTGGTGTTTACCAAACACCTGGTCCTGGAAATGCCATTCCTGGCAGCACAAGAGCCATAGACATTCACATTTCAGGAGTATTTTGAACACCCTCTTGGCTTATTGCCTGGCTAAAGGATGAATGATACATCCCCCTGCACCCACAAGCATTTATTTGCTTATTGTCCAAGCAAATACAAAGGAAGAGAAGCTTTTAAGTGCTGTGGATATATCTTTGGAAATGTAATTTTATGGAAGCAAACTGCTCTGTGCACCTTGGACAGCAGCTGAGGTATCTGTGAGGGTGGTGAGGCCCTGGCACAGGCTGCCCAGAGAAGCTGTGGATGCCCTATCCCTGGAAGTGTCCAAGGTCAAGTTGGACAGGGATTGGAGCAACCAGGTCTAGTGAAAGGTGTCTCTGCTTATGTCAAGGGGTTGGACTAAACTCTCCCCAAAAACAGACGGCAGAGATGATGCAGAAAAAGCAGAGGTGACAGGAAGCCCCAGCCCACATTTTGATGGGCACACATCTGGAGGGCATCAGCATTGCTGAGAACAATGGCACCATTTTCCTCCAAGACCAAGCACATCCTCCATGGAAATCCCAGTCCTGTATCATTTTCATCTGGTTCCTTTCTCCAGAAGATAGATGATGGGCTCCAAAAGTGCATATTGGTCCTCCCTGCACTGTGAACCAGCTGGTTTGGGTGTTGTGGTTGTTAGAAGAGAAGCTTTTCACTGCAAAGTTGAGCAGGAATGAGGAGGAGGTGGAATGTAGGTCACTTGTGCAGCACGTGATGCGGATATCAGGCAGGAAATACAGTTGCTCCCCCACTGCAGGAAAAGCTTACCGCAGCTCAGAGCTTTCCACCTTCACTCAAACCACAAGAAGTCACATAAAAAGTCACAGGTCAAAGGCAGCCCTGGGAGCTGCCTGTGCCACACAGATTTGCTTCCGTGCTGCTGTGCCCTCATTAATCAGCTCATTAGGGGACGAGGGGAGGTGCTGCATCTTGTGAATCAAAGAGGCAGTTTGGGGATAAAATAGGACTTTTTTATTAGTGAAAGAAGAATGAGAGATGGGTCCAGAACTGCAAAAGCAGCGAAATAGATTAGTATTGCTTTAAAATAAATATCTGGGGATTTCCTAAAACTTTCTTTCCCATTTGGATTCAGGGAATATCAAGAACCAGTTTCAGTTTGGGTATAAGGCACCACATTAAAGCATGTTTTGGAAATAGGGAAGTTTCTAAAATGGACCAAGTGCTTTTTAGAAACATAAGGAGGAATAAGAATACGACAGGAACATCAGCTATTGATAATATTCTCTCCATTGCAGGCAGCAAATCTTGTTTAATTCTATTACTCTGATTAAATGTATGAATTAAATTATCAGTTCATTAATAAAAGCAATAATGGGTGGGATCCCCAGGTGAGATGCATCAGACTGGGCTGACGAGTTCTGGTGTGAGCTGGCAGAGATGCTGAGCAGCGCAGGCACAGGCACTGGCTTTATTACAGCTGGTTTACATCCACTAATATTTTCCCTCACACTTTCTGACACAGCCTGCACCATAAATCTGGGTCTTAACTGCATTTGCAGCATAGCCCTGGATTCATAAGCCAGAGCATGGAGCAGTGTGTTGGGAAGAAGATGGAGCAGATGTGAGGGTAGGGGTGGGGACATGGCTGCCATCACCTCTCAAGTTTATTGCAGTTTCTAAATATGCACAGATCTTATGCAAAGGGCTGAGCCAAAATTCCTGTGGTGCTGGATCCAGGGGTATTGGAGATAAGGGTTAATCCCTGAGAAAGGGCACAAGCCCAGAATGAATCTGTGCTGTGCAGAAGCCATAGCAAGTGCACAAAACACGTTTGGGTTTCACTTTGAGAGTTCCTTCTTAGGAGTGCTGGAATGGGAAGAGGGGGAAGGAAGGGGACACCCTCATAGATAAACCTGAGTAGTCCCTGTGCAGCCGTTTCCAGTTTATCTCCTCCTGGAATGGGCTGAGCCACCAGCACTGTGGCTCTTACTGGATCTTACCTGGAAGCAGCAGCCATCCCCAGCAGCCAGTCCAGCCCCAAAAACACTGCACAGCTCCCTCAGTTCACTGGAGCACAGGTAACAGCCTTTCCTTTGATTTCCTAGGGGAAAAAGAAGAGACGAACACGGGAAAAGCAGCAAGATTCCAGCTCGGGTAAGTGCGTGCAGCCTGGCAGCTGTTCCTGCTTTCCTGCTCAGATGGGAGAATCCAAAGCAGTTGTTGGGTTTTACCATGTTTTCTTTTATTCTCCAGAGCTTAACTACAGAAATACACATTCATTATTTTTTTAAGCCATTGTAAATTAACATTTCTGTGACTTTTTAATAGACGTGTTTGATTTAGAACATGGGTAGTGTGTGAAAACTGCAAAGATTGGATTTTGGCAAACGTATAATAACTTCATATAAACTATCACTAAACTTTATCTGTTGAAAACATCCAAGGTGAATGTCCCCATCAGACCTACAGATGATATTAACTAAAGAAAACTCCTCTCAAATGCATCCATATTGTGTGTGGGATGAAATGTAGTGGCAGGACTGAAGATCATTCATGGGACCGCTCCAACTTTGGTTGTCATTTCAAAGTAATGTAGAGTTGAAGCAAAGTCATGCTAAACCCCACCCCCCTGTACCACCCTACCGATCAGAAAAGGCCCTTTTGACAGACTTCAGCTGGTCACAGACACATTCCCATCATCCAAGGCTATTCATGTGCTGATTTCTGAAGTATTTCTGCCACATCAGGAATAATCTGAATTATCTGTACCAATAAATATTCATTAAAAGGGAATCATTATCAAGAGATGTGTCCCAGCAATACCTTCAGTTTAATTAACACTGTTGATCTCATTCAGTGTCGAGTCTGATAAGAGGAATACAAGCTTTTAGGGCTTTACGTAGAGTGCATTGCATATTTTTATATATCCATACATATGTCTTGTCTGTGTGATACAAAAATTATAATTTTGCCTGTTACAGATTGAAAACCAACTACTGGTTGTACACAACGAGACACTGATGGTGGTTGAAAGAGAGAGGCTGGATCCAGCACAGAAATGTGCTGTTCCAGCTCATTGACAATACCAGCGAAAACCATCATGTGCCAGAAAGCAAACAGGGCTTCACCCTAACGAGTCCTGTGATTATACAGTAAAACAGCAACGTTTTAGGATAGGCGGTGGAGAACAGCTTTTCCACTACAAATGGAAGGGGTATGATGGGGGGCAGAGTGGAATACCCGGGCCTAGGTCTCCTTGGTGCTGGCTCTGCTCTCAGCCTGCTTCTGCAACGTTTCCTCCTCTTTTCTCCGTGCGCAGTCCGAGCTCGCTGGCAGCCCGGTAGTGTCTGCTGGAAAGGCAGGGAGCCGGGAAGGATGCAGATACAGGAGTCAGGATCGCCTGCGGGATTTGGCAGCTTTTCCAGACTTGAGACATTTGAAGAGCTGTGAATTTCCCTGTAATTGCCCACGTTTCTCGAAGCTGTTTCCCAAACCACCTCCAGCTGCCGGCAGTGATCACTGATATTTGCCTAACGATCACTTTTTTCCAGGTGGTGCCAGCGCCATTCTGTAGCAGAAAATAATGGGATTGTAGTCTGTTAGTCGTGTGTTAAAGTGGCTAAAATGATGTTGCCTCTTTTCTTCCTCGTGCTCCTCCTCCTCTTTGTGCCTCTGCCTTGCCCATTCTCCGCCGCGCATGCTTCTGTGTTCAGATCCTGCCTCTCCTAAGAAATGCAGAGCTCGCTTTGGCCTCAACCAACAAACGGACTGGTGCGGCCCGTGCAGGTGTGTATCGGCATCTCCTCGCTGCTGGGTGTTCCTGGGACAGGGGGTTCAGCTCCAGGTGTCCTTCTGCAGCCACCCAGGTGTCTGCAGCCATCCCGGCACCAGCGGGGGCTGCTCTGTCCAGGCAGGGATGGGCTGTGCTCTGGGCATCCTCAGTTTTCTGAGCTGCAAGGGACTGGCTCTGCTCTGGGGTTTTTAGCCCTTCCGAGGCAGTGTTGGTCCAGTGCTGTACATATTCTTCAGCTGATAGACTTCCTTGGTCTTCAAAGTTTATTTCCAGGATGGAGACCTCTGTGACACTTACATGAGGCTTTTTTCCTCCTTTAGTGCTTTCCAATCACATTAGTGGCACCCTAGGGCCAGCAAGTGAGAATTTAATGGGTGTTTTTTCCTATTTATACTGTGCTAACCGTGTATTTCAAGATCCAGCTCTTCCTGAGCCTTAAATTTTGCAGTACCTGCCATGGGTGGGGTGGGACAGCCTCAAGCAGCAAAGCAGAGCAGTGCTGTGCTCCTCAGGCTCCCAAAGATGGATTTGGTCAAGAAATAGTAAAGTTCACTTCAACCAAGTGCTGCTGGGCTTAGGGGGCTGCAAAGGCAGCCAGGCAGAGAAAGCTCCTGGGAGTTTCTGGATCTGGGTGCCGGAGCACAGAGAGACTCCAGCTTAGACAGACGTCTGCAATTTGCAGTTTTACACCAGTGCATGAGGAAAAAGGTGGAAGTAAAGTACTGCTTGATGTGTTCCCTCCAGCTTGAAGTGACTAAAATAATTTAGTCGACCCAAGTCTGACCTATACCTTGCTGCAACCCAAGCTCCAGTCGCTGTGGCTGAGCTTCACGTGAGCTCCCCTCCTGCACCTCAGCGTGCCACAACAGCAGAGCTCCCTGTTCGCCTTTTATTCCCTGGGTAGTGTCATCAAGCACCATTTTTTAATTGATTAAGAATCCAGACAGAGCTCCCTTAGTGTCTGGTTAAGACGTGAACATCCAGAGGGGGCTGCTGGAGTGCCCTGTGCCCCCTGCAGCTGTGCTGCCAGGCCGAGTGCCCCGCTCTTCCATGGACACTTCTTCCACCTTCCCTCTGCCTCCATTCCACAGCTCTGAACTCAGCTTCTCCTCTGCACGGCTTCCCGATTAACACAGGCTGCTGGAGTGCCCAGACACCTTGGCATGCTCTTCTTGTGTACTCCGTGTAACCAAGCCCTGGTCAGCCAGAGCTGCTCTGCAATTCTGTACTAACGCGCTGCTGCCACTCAGGGGCTCCTGCCCAACGTGCTCTGCTCACCTGTGGAGAACACCTTCCCCAGGAGGATTTTCACTCCACAGGAGAGGCTAACTGGTTAAGACTGGGTGTTCCTGCTCTAGAGCTTTCACACTCCTTCCCCATACCCTGGACAAACATTCCAGAGTGCTGTAGATTCCAAATGGAGAGGGATAAGTTCCCTTAAAGGGAGAGGGATAAACACCTTTAGCTGTGTAACATCCACCTCAGCACAACCCATGGACTGGGCCTTTATCAGCAGTCTGTAGTATCACATCTGCATTTTTCCCAGTGTTACTTTAAATCCAGTGAATCAATGGGCACATTCCTGTAATCTTAAACATGTCATCGAAGCTTTATCCTGCAGCTACTCCCAAGATGTCTCTGGGAAACACAGCTCTTCCTCGGGCTTATCTCTGGGGAATTACTACCCATGGAAAATACCCTCGAGTTGAATACTCAGTTCAGCTGAGCTGTTGTGTTTCCTATCGCATTAATTGGGTCAGCACGGCTATCGATGGCACTGACAGCAGTGATAGCACTGCTCTTGTTCACATCCAGTGCAAGTCATGTTTACTACTGGACTGGTTAATGCACATTCTCACACTGGCTGGTTTTTCATTAGGAAGATCAAAGAAAGGTGTGTGCCCGCATTAGCGAGTTCTCCATTTGATCAGTTTTCCTCAACTGAGACAGCCGAGGCAGGGAGCTGGGTGGGAGGTGTTCTTTTACCTGTTCTAGCTGTAAAGGTTCCAGCAGAGGAATTGTCCCTCCAATGCTGTTAAAGGTGACATCTTGAGAGCTCTTTTGTTTGAGGATCTATACTGAGGTGCTTAAGGACCCAAGGCAGGTGACATGAGGGATCTGTCACATGGAGAGGAGGAACACCAGCTCAACAAACAGTGGAGACAAGATAGTGTGAGGGACTGGCTCTGGACAACCAGATTAAAACAATCTGGATGTACAAGGGACATCTGGAACTCGGGATAAATACTGAACAGAATTGTCACAGGATGTGAAGGAATCATGGCCAAACCCAGCTACAGCAAGAAAGATGTGTGACTTTTATTTTTGATAACCCCCAAATCATAACATACAAACATGTGGGGAACCTGAGTGTTTCTTCAGGAGGGATTAAAGAAGGCTGGTCCCTGTTCCCTAAGGCAGGTGTGCTGCCTTAGGGACCTTCCCAGTCCCAGCAGATTTCTTGCTAGAAGAGCAGGGCTGGGGGAGGAGAGCTGCCCCTGGTGGGTACTGTCCTGTAAAAACCCCTTTGGGTCAGTAAAGCCATCCCCAGCTGATGAGCTCTATCACATTCCACAGAATGGAAGCATGGAACTGAGTCTGTCACCACTGCAGGACTGTTCTGCCAATCTCTCTCCCTAGTGTCTGCCCACATTGCATTTTGTACCTGTACTCCACTTCCCAAGGGAGAGGTGACATCCCAAGAGGAGCTCACAGCAAACACTTCCTCTCCAGGATCCCCATGGGCTGAAGTGTGATTGGTAGCTCTGTCAGGGCTGATTTTCCTTTAGCTCAGTGAGCAGGTGAAAGGTGATCTGTCCTCCAAGGAGCAACAAGTCCTCTGAAGGCCTCGGGACTGTTCCAGTTTTCAAAGCAGGACCTCAGGCACCCTCAGACCATGTCCCTCCAGCCAATCCCAGGCCATTTCCTTCCCTTTTCCTGAATGGTTGCTGAGCACATTTCTGCTCATCTGTATCACTGAGTTGTCCTTGGAGGTGGGGATGAATGGGAAGTACACTCAGATTCAGAGAGAACTCAGAGCAGAAGAGAAGAGCTGAGAGCTAAGGCCAGGTTGGATGGTACTTGTAGCAACCTCTGGTTTAGTGGAAGGTGTCCTTGCCCATGACAGGGAGGTTGAAACGGGGTGAGCATTAAAGTCCCTTCCAGCCCAAACCAGTCCATGGTTCTAAATAGATGATACTGTGCACAAGGCTAGGAAAGTGCTGGGAAATGAGCTCTTGGAACCTTCAGATTTTGGGATGAGAAAAGCTGAGACTGGTGTGACGGGCAGCGTCCCAGCAGAGCACAACCTGTGACTGCTAAGCACAGTGGTGCTGACGTGCCCTGGGACACCAGTGCACACGACTGTCCCACAGGCCCTGCGTGGGCTCAGTGGCAGCTGGGGAGGGAATGCTTTAGTCCTGAACTTGTGAGAGCCAGGCACCCACACAGAATTCAAGCAGTTAGGGTGGTGGCTGGTGAGGAGTGACCTCATGGGTTAGATTTTTATTATTATTTTGATTTTTTTTTTAGTTTTGGGGTGTTTATTATTATTTATATTATTATTTTTAAATTGTATTGTTTCACTTTTTAATTTTTTTCATTTAATGGCATTGATAATTATAAATATGAGGGGGGGTATTTCTTTTTTTTTTTCTTTTCTGTTTTCATTTTTATTACAGCATGTTGATGTTTACTCCTGTTTCATGCCCTCCTCCTCCTCCTCCTCCTCCTCCTCCTCTCCCGTTGCGGCCGAGCCCCTTCCTGCTGGCTCCGCTCCCGGCCCGCCGGCGCCGCCTGGCGGTGTCGCCGCAGCGCTGCAGCTCCCGCGGGGAGAAGGGGACGGCGGATCCGCGGGGCTGCGGGACCCTCCCGTTACTCACACAGGCCTCTCTCTGCTGTTCCAGGAGGAAAAAGAAGTGCATTCGGTACCTACAAGGAGAAGGACGCTGTGCCAGCCCAGTTTCTTCCGATGGAAGTGCTATAGACTCCCCTCCATCCCCACCGGACGCACTCCGATGCATCCCCTCCGCCTTCCCGTCAGAGCAGCTCGCAGCCCCCGCCGACGCCGCGCACCGCGACCAGCCCGACCCCTGCCCCGTGTCCGCACACCTCCCGCCCGCCTCCGGCCCCTCCCGACACGGCGCCCGGCGCTCCTCGGCGCCCGCCGCGCCCCCCGCCTACAGCCGCGCCTCCTCGGGGACATAGTCCCTCGCCAGCCGCTGGCCACACCGGGCACTCCGCTCGCCCACCTGGTTCCGCTGACCCTGGACGAGGACCAGAGGCCCAGCCAAATCCCCATCTCACTGTAAAACATGCAAAGTTTGGCGACAGGATGACTTAAGGATGATGGAAAACTCAATTGGTTGGGTTTTTTTTTTTTGGAGGGGAGGGTTGATAAAGATAGAAAAGCAATTTCAAAAAAAAAAGGTAAAAAATAAGTACTTGCCAAAATTTAAAGTGCTGATGAGTAAACAAGCCTTTTGTCCCTGCCCTGTGATGCTTTTTTTTTTGTTTGTTTGTTTGTTTTGGGTTTTGTTTTGGTTTCTTTTTTACTGCATTATCTCAAAGCGTGGCAGAGAGCAGAGCCACACCCCCAGCTTGCTGCTGTAGGTGGTAGGTGCTGTCAGTCTAACCCTGGCTTCGACTCCCTGCCCTCCGAGCTGCTTGAAAGTGTAGCTACTCACAGATCTCCCATAGCCCTTATACCAAGGAGCTGGAAAAGCTGGAATATGAGAATTTTTTTAAAGCCCGTATGTTCTGAAAAGGAAACGAAGCAATGCCGGTGTTCTGATCTGACCGGGTAAAACAGAAATTAAATATTTAAACTGATGAGGTGAATTTTTTTAACTTCTTGTTTGACAACAGGAAGATGTTGTTTGCAGGTAACAGGTCTCTGTGCAGACATGTCCCATTCCACGGTTGTACAGCAAGGCAGAGGAAAAGGGAGCACCAGCCAGGCAAAGGAGCACGGACCAGCTGCTGGAAGGGCTGATGGTTGCTCAGGGCATTGGTCAGGTGCAGGGTCTGCCCTGCTGTCAGGAACTGTCCTCTGCAGATGTGGATGGTCAGAAATCCCACCAGACCGACTGGCCAAAGCCTCAGAAATCAGTCTGTTGCTTTTGTAGGCTCTGATTGAGCTCTGCACCTCCACAGCAGCGAGCAGGGCAGGGCATGTGGGGAGCCAGCAGCCCCCGCAGGCTGGCCAGTAGCCCATGATCACACTAGCCCAGGGCAGAGGACCACGCTGGCCAGTAGCCCATGATCACACTAGCCCAGGGCAGAGGAGCACACTGGCCAGTAGCCCATGATCACACTAGCCCAGGGCAGAGGAGCACGCTGGCCAGTGGCCCAGGATCACACTAGCCCAGGGCAGAGGACCATGCTGGCCAGTGGCCCAGGGCAGAGGACCTCGCTGGCCAGTGGCCCAGGATCACAGTAGCCCAGGGCAGAGGACCGCTGGCCCAGCAGGTCCTTCGGCGGAGGTGTGAGCTCTCCTGTGGCGGGGCAGCGTGGCAGCAGAGCAGCACTCACTGCCCTGCTCTGTAGGCATCTGTCTGTACATACCCTCGGCGAGATAAGAACTCTCTTTTTCATGACTCAGTATAGAACATTTTAACAAACCTTATTCTAGCTTCTTCTAAAAGATTCTCCCTCCACCCCAGTGACAATGCCAAATGTTAATGTATTCTCTCCAGCTTTAAAATGTTTACCGGTTTCTGGTGTTGTATTTATATTTTGAGTTTGATAAACAAAAAACACTGTGGATGGATTATGAGCTCAATGAACTGATGTAAATCCTGAATAATTCCAAGTTCTGGATTTACTTCAGGTTTACAGTCTTCTCAGAGACCACAGTCTAGTCCAGTGCTGACTTTTTTTCCTACTTGAAAGAAATCTATTCCAGACTGCTGAAGAGAAAAATGACACCACACAGAGGTAGAGGGGGCACTATTTTTTCCTACTTGATAGATGGGTTTTGGAGTACTGAATACAAATTATGTAGTAATATTATTGTAGAACTGCAAGAAATTTAAGATGACCTTTATAATGTACAAACTATTTTTATATTTTTTTCTTAATGCAAAAACACAAACCATAATTTTTTACATTGGATTAAACGTAACTTTTTAACCAAGTTTATGCTTCAAAGATTTAAAAATTAAAAAAAAAAAAAGCCAAACCTAACTAGTCTGTAGAGCAGCTTTGGGTTTAGTCCCTTTATTTAGATAGTTTCGCTTCTAGTCATGTAGATGTTTTATTTCTGGTTTTAGTTTTGAAGATCTAAACCTATTTCTTTATTCCTCTCCTGTATAAATGTAACTTCAGAAGCACTGACAGAAAGCTATGTGCACAAACCTGACAAGTTTGCAAAGAGTCATTTTGAAGTTTGAATCATTTTAACCCTTAGAGAAGTAGCATTACCTGATCCAATGCCAACTGTACACTTTTGTACTGACTGCACTCAGAGGGTTAATTACATAGCACTAGATCAATATGCAATCTGCTCATTTTAAATTATTTTAGCAACCTTAGCCAACAGCATGTTCCGGTGCTGAACAGAGGAACTCAGTAGACTTGCCAGACCTGATATGGTCTCTTTAGTCATTTGATTTTCAAACAAACAAAAAAATACAGCTTTAAAAATGGCTGTGTCTCAGTTCATCGTTTGTCACTCTGAGACCCTCTGCTGTAAGGTGCTGTAAGTGTCACCTACTGGAAGCACCACGGATGACAGACCAGCCACCGTAGCCTGGTGTACCCCTTACTGGGTTTAAGGCTGGTGTAACTCAACACCTGACTGCTATTGCATGGCTGGATGACAGACAGAACTTAGCAGCAAAGCAAAGGCAGGTAGAAAAGAAGAAGCAGATGTGTCTAAGTAACACCAGAGGAAATTTCAGGGAAAGTCCTGATCAGTATTAAACTGGCCGAGGCACCCAGACCAGCCCTCATTCATTTCACACCCTGGGACTTTCAGCCGCTGATTTCAAGGCTCCTCTGGCCCATCCATGGTGTTGTGAGTCCCCGCCTCGACCAGCAAAAGGCTCATCTGCATTACAGGCGCCTCTCACTATTGTTATTCCAACTGACTCCTGCAAAAGCTCCTTAGTGACACCTAACACCCCCTCTCCAGGAGCCCTTGCCTTGCCCTCGTGGCACAGAAGCATTTCCAGAGCCCCAGAGCTGGAGCAGTGACACCCACAGCGTTGTCTGCGTGTGCTCTGCTCTATACACACAGGCCAGACCTCACTCTGTGCTTCCAGCTACTGCAGGATAAACTCAGAATACCCACTTGGGATATACTGCACTCAGGTTATACTGGGGTACCTGAGAAAATGTCATTATTTTTATTCCAAAACACAGAAAAGATACTGTTTGGCTGCCCCTTTCCAAGACAAAACAGCATGACTGACTTCTGTTCCATGGCCCCACGGCTGATAACCAATGCCAAAACAAAGTTACTAATACCAAAAAAAGTGTCTTTCAAACTGCCATATGAAGTGTTGCTATTTTGTGTTAATACTCTTTTTTAATAAAAGGAAGAGTTTACCCTGAAGTTTTTATCTCAACAAGATTTTTTTTTTTTTGAGTTATTTTACAGCTGTTTTAACTCTTCCTGAAATACATATTTGAATTCCTGGAATCAGTCTGAATGTAGAAGTCATGGAAGTACCACTTCATTAAAACAAGTAAAACCACTGTATGTATGTAGCAGGGATAAATGTTTTGCAGCTGTACCTTCATTTGTCCAATGACTATCCATCATTTGTTGTAATTTTTTTACTTCACTGAGTTTGTATTTTTTGGCTTTTATGTTCAAAGTATGTTTATAGCTTTATAAATAAAGTAATTGCCAGACTGGCTGTTCAAAAGAGGCCACTGGAAGTTATAATGCTATCAAACTCTCAAGTAACTATTTCTTAGCATTCAAGAGGATTCCTTGCTGTTGGTTTTTCCCTTCAGTATTTGTATGTTTGAATAGTTTTCAGAATAACTGCCAATAACCTTCAATGGGTAAGACTGAAATAGTACAGCAAGGGTACAAAGAAAACACTTTTTTCCTACAATTCCTACTGACACCCAGCCTTGCCTCTCCCTACCCCCAGACTCAATCCCTTTATCCAAGAGAAGCCTGATCCCTGATCATGCACCAACTTAAAAAAAAAAAAAAAAAAAAAAAAGAAAAAGAGGGGGGAGCCTCCAGCTTTAATACAAGTTAAACAGCAACAGAAAGTTTAACAGTGGGAAATCAGTCTCTCCTGCTTTCTGGAATTTCAGAGTACACAGCCAGTGCCTGTTAGGGCAGCAAGGAGCAGGTTCAGCTGAAGCATGGAACACAGGCAGCAGCCACATGACAGCCCAAACTCTCAGTACCTCCCCAGGGTCTTTCTCTACAGCTGAGCACCAGTATTACTGGAGTGGGTAAGACAACCGAGAGCTTCAAAAAACAGTCTTTTCCTGCTGACATCCCTGCCAGGCAGCTACAGAATTTGAATCTGGCTGAAGTCTGAGTCAGTACTGCAGGGGAATTTCAATTAGACAAAGTAAGTTGTGTGCAATCCTAACTACCAAGACTAGTGAGAGTATTACAAATCTGCCAAAGCTACACAATGCCTTGAGTGCACAGACCAGCCCTCCCCTACACCTCTACAGGTACCTCAGTGCCAACAGCCAAATGTCACAACCTGGGGCTTCAGCACAGGCTCCACCACTGCACATCTGACCAGGACAGCTCACGCTTTGAGCCAGCTGCTCTCACAACTACCAAGTTTTAATCCCAGGTGTAGTTATGCAGGCACAGCACAGTTGGAGCAGTGCAGTGAGGAAGATAAACTGTGTCTTTGTCTCTCCCTCACCCTGAAGCAGCATGAGGCATCGTGCAAGGCAGTGGCTGCTGACAAACATTGACACTGGGCTCGTGACAAGCACCCAAAGGAATTTACACAGGCTGCTGCCACCACACACAATTACAGCAGGCTTTTGAATATTAACTACAAACATAGCCACAGAAAGGACATCACATTTTCCTCTAGTAGCACTTTTAAACTGAGGTGCATTGTTTGCAATACAGGCTGCTGGAAAGGCTTCAGCATGTCCAAGTGTAGCAGTGGAGTATTTTATGCCCACTGACAATGTCTAACACACCCAATATAATGCACAGCAGCACAAAGGCAGGGCCCACAACCTCCTGAGAAACCAGGTGTGAGGAGCAGTTGTATCCAAAGCATGAGTTTGAATGCTGCTTTCATAATGGTTACATCCAAAATGTAGGTAATCTTGGTAAGCCATCAAAAAAGCATCACTCAGCTTCATCTCAAAGTTGTCCACTGTGTCTGACCACTACCCTGCATTAGTAATTTAAAAAATTTACATGTGTTTTTATTTTAATTAACCACTGCCTAGGTGCTATTATTTCTACACTCAGTAGTAAGTGACAGTAAAATTGTCTAGTTCCAAATAACTAGAACCATTTGCAAATAAAAGTTTAAAAGCCCTTTATTAATTCAGAAGTGAAACACCAATATTTCAAGTGAGATAAGTATGTTTATTAAGGTTCATTCTACTCTAAGGTTTATACAGAGAATGGAATGCAATACAAGCTAAGAGCACACCTCAAAGATCTACCACACAACCATCCCCTACTCCCTATAAGGGAACTGTAAAAAAAAAAAAAAAAAAAAAAAAAAAAGGAGAACCAGTTACTGTTTAACTAGTTGCAAGTGGCTTTGTCCAAAGAAGTTAAGCTTGATATTGCATTAGCTTTGTATGCAATAATTAAGTCTCTACAAGCTGAAGTATCACATACAGAGGCATAAGATTTCCTGTGGACACATGAAACCATGTTTCCAAGAGCTACATCACAAGGGTCTTTAAAACTGCCTAAAAACCAGCCACTAATGGCATGCACAGGTCAATAATATTAACTTTGGTAATGTCAGTCATTTTTGGTCAAATCTGGATTCCACTTTAAACAGTAACATGTATAAAAACACACCCATCCTGTGCATAAAGCAACACACTTTTATTTGCTATCACCTAGAGGCAGATCTTCAAGACATGGCTGAAGTATTCAAATTTAACTGTCAGGAGCTTGTTTAGTTCTAAATCACATTTTCACTAGTCTATAAGGCAAGACTAAAAGGACAAGAAAGTGGTCAAATATTTAATTATTTTTTTAAATGCAGGACAAGAACCATCTTGAAAATTATATAGCTTTAAGTAACACTTAACTTTTTTCCACAATGTTTTTGTAAGAAATCCAGTAACTTTTTAATATTATCTAGTTCCCCAAGACACATCCTGGTTTGTTTTTCTTTCTGAAGTTATCAATACCCTGTAAAGACATGTGTTTTGCTCTTCTTGAGGAAGAAGTCAGATGTTTTTATTTACAACAGAATCAATCCTTAGCACTGTAACTGGACTTCAACAGTTTAAAAGTGTAATGAAAATGACAACCTTAAGTGCTACTTTCCATACAGAATCCACACTTAGTTCAGTTTTATTCAATGCAAAGTAAAAAGACATCCAATTACACTAGTAAAAACTCAGATCTAGATCTGTACTCAAAAAACCACTACACATGCAAAGGGAACAAGATCCTGCTAACACAACTTCATTTGCTGCTGCATTTGTCTAATATTAACAATTATGAACAGGGCAGTGCAACTAGTATTTGGAACAATCCTTACAGTGTTCGAGTGTCAGGCACAATACTTCATTTCTCTTCACACCACTGGTTCTCTTTACGTACCTGGAAGAGCAGTTTAACTGTTAGTATAATGCAGTGAAATTCTAAGCCTTTGGCTGGAAATACCCATAAGCATTCAGGATAATTTACTGCAGGAAGACAAACCTGGAGCAGTTTTAGTTTTTCACACAGATTTTGCAATTATAAAAATCTGTCTTCCAAACTGGCCTGTTTATCAGTGTAAAGCCAGGTTTTTCATGCCCAGGTTTGAGCAAATCTGAAATTTTCCAACCAATTAAAGCAAATGGAGTACCTGAAGTCTAACCTGTTTATGACATAGCCTTGAAAAAATACCCAAATCTACAACTCATTGCCCTGTACTGAAACCAGGCATCATGTTCTGCTTTTTCCCCTACTCTGCCATTTTGCAGTTGGTTTGTTGGTCAAGTTTTAAGATCAATGAGTTTGTTACTTAGAGAACCCAAACTTACCTTTCCAGCCACATGCAGCAATTCATCTTCAGCATTCCTATGACTGCCCCAAACCAGCAAACTAAGACTGCCATAAACAATCCTACATGCTTTCCTATTAGACATGACGGAGCTAGAAAAATCAATACATTTTGTTTTGACCTTTTCAGGTAATGGGCTGCAAGCATAGTGGACACCAAAAAGTCTTCTGCTAGTAGAACCCCAATTAGGAGGAGTTGATGAATTAGTTTACATTTATTGGTAACAAGTCTGCTGCATCACAAATTGAGTTATGAAGCACCACACAGTAATTCAGCACAAACAGCCATCTAAATTATAATTAAACCCAGACCAAGTACCTGTGCTTCTTCCTCTTCAGTGAAGTCATTCTTAATATTGAATGTCTTGCGAATTTCTTCTGGAGTTTTCCCCTTGATCATGTTTGCCACTGTCTTGCATGTGACATCCAGCAAACCTTTGATGTCCAAGTAATTCGCAGCCTGTAAAAGTTTTCAGATTTAAGGCTTCCATATCAATATTCTGGCTCTGTAGATGCACTACAGAAGTTAAGTTTGCACTGAAATTTTAGAATACTGTATGCAAACAGATCACTCCCACTTTGAGAAGCTTCTAGCTAAAACCTTCAAGGGACAGTAGCTAAAACTTGCTTGCCAAATAGAAGGTAATCATTTGTATCATGAAAAACACTCCTCCTCCTCCCTTTACAAATAGCTTTCAGAAGTCTGCAAACATCCAAGATCTTCAGTGTGGCAGTACTGTTAACTAGCCAAGGCAGGTAACATTGGCTCACAGGTATACACAGTACAAATTTAACAGTCAAAGTCAGATTTTCATTTTTATGCAGATCTCCAGAACTCTAACTAGTAATAAGCCCTCAACTCAGACTTGAGAGCAACAAGAATAAAAGACAGTGCTATTTAGTAAAGTATTTTGATTGATGAATGAGTATAGATTAATACCAGCATTAGGCTAACACTCCAACATCCTCACCAATTTCAGTCAATACTCACCAGAACCACCTGCCCTCCCCACATGCCCCCTTTCCAATGAAGAAGTAACTCAAGAAGCACAAAGGCTTTATTTCTCAAGTGCATAGCAGCACTTCACAGGCACAGCCTTTACCCTTCTTGAGGACACTCACCAGGATAAGCTCAAAAAGTGTTCCTTGGTCTACTTTCAGAAACTCTTGATCCCACACAGGGATGTCATCTGTTCTCTTTTCTTTGTTCTCATCATCCTCAGGAGGAGGTGGATCATCCTTGTGATGGGTGCACCACTGAATCACCTAATTATGGTTTTGATATTAAAGTTTTATCCAAGTGATTCTCCCATAAAACACAACTATAACTTAACTTCATTTTGGAAGAAATTAGAACAATTGATCCCCAATCCCAGAATACAACAGCTTTCAGAAATCCCAAATGATTTAGTAGCATGTTAATTACTTAATCTTAAAAGCCAGCAGCTGGCACTATGAAGTTGTTAGTCCCTGTGCTAACATACATGGGCTGTACAAAGTAAACCTAAACCTCATTTTGCTGTATTTAATGTGTTTGCAGAAACATTCTTTGTATTAAGCAGACACTACACAGGGGAAGAGAGCAGAGTGGTAACAGCTACCAGCAGGTCACATTCACCCCAGAACAAAGTTCAGCCAGCAAGTTTGCCATTAGTGTTGGTTTGAGGTTTTTTTGGTGTTTTTTTTTTTTTTTTTTTTTTTGGTTTTTTTTTTGTTTGTTTGGGAACATGCAATCTCATGACCCAGACATATAAAAGAAGCGGGGATCTACTGCAAGCAAAATCCTGTTCCATTTCACCAGCCTGAGAGACTTCACAAATTTAAGTTGTGTCTGTTGTCTGTTCACTAGGAAACAATTCCTAACCCTCTATTTACCCCAAAACAGGCACAATACTTTGGTGCTTACTTTGGCACCACTTTCTATTTGAGAGCATAAAGAATCTTGGACACCACACAATTACAGTTTTCTCCCTTGACCCAATGACCATGGTCTGTTAATGAATTTAATACCACCAAGTGCACACAGTGTCTCTTAAGCACTGTCACTGCCACCCAGACACAGTGACTGCCACTGCCAGTCACTCTCAGCACTGCCTGTCCCTTAATCCTTCTCCAAACATTTGCATCTCATGAACGGCCACCTCAGTTCACAGAATCCAATTAAAACCAGTGCTTTAACACCATGAAATGCCGGTGTGCAGAGCCCAGCACCACTTCCTTAGGAAGCCTGTCTGGCTTACAGCTGCTGTTCCAGGTCACCCCTGTACATACTGTCACTATCCACCTGCCAGCCTCAGCCCACATGCCCGTGTTCATGCACCTTGATTTGGTTAAACTTGTAGCACATGAAAAATATTTTCTAACCAGTAGTTCATAATGCCCAACTCCAAGATGAGTTTTAAATTTCTTTACTGCCACGGAGCGCAACAGCTTTCATCTTACCTTTTTTAAGATGGCTGCATTAACATTTGGAAGAGGGACTGGGTCATCATCACCTTCATCATCCATTCCCAAATCTAAAAATGGAAAGATGACTGAGCAATTGGCAGACAAAACCATTTACTGAACTGGGATGCTTTATCAGTTCTTCACTATTTTGACAACACTGAGGCTGAATGATTGGTAACAAAGGACCTCTAAACTGAGAGGTAAGGAGCTTTTGGAAGGCTGTGTGGAGCTATGGCTGCATTATACATCCTAGATTGTACCAAGTTGAGGTTAAGTGGCTGATAAGGCTGCCTCATCAAATGAGAGCATCTACAAACCATCAGTAAGCTGTCACTTGCTAACTCAGTGTTCTGAATCTGAATATGAACTCAGATGCTGAACAATCTGACAAACATTTGTGCATTTTTACCACTTACACAGTTTCAACCCACAAGTTCTAACTGGGGGCTCCCAGTCCACTGATGATTAAATAAGAATTCACATCTACTGTGGTAAATAGACACAGCATCTTGTCCTCTGCATGAGCAGGAAATACTGTAGCCATAGAAGTGCTGCTCTCAGGCTCTGAATCATTTGTACCAGCTGAAGACATTCACATGGTAAGACAGCAGCACAAATCCTTCAATTAAAAAAAGCATTTTTAAAGCATGCTTCCAACACTTCTTATTTTAAAAGCTTGTCAGCACGCTCCAGGGAGATCTGGATTTGTCCCCTCTATATGATCAAGGAATCAGTGTAAAAGTTAGGAGAAAAAGATAAAGTTTCAACTTGATACAGAGAACAAATAACATATTAGCCATCTTTAATCAAAGAATGTGCTTTTTTTATTACCCAAATGCTAACAGCTGGATGACACCCTAGCTTGTCAAAGACATCTTGGAATTACGTTATGTAATTGACTAGCAATGCAGACCTTCACTCATTACATGCACAGATGGGCCAATTCTACATCATCAAGGAACCTAATTTTTAAGAACATATGACCATCATCACGCCTCAAATTTGTACATGATAAAAAACACATACTTCTCTATTTAGACAAGCCACTAGTGTTGTTATCAGTGGGATGCTAATTAACACTATTTTTTCTTTGAAATTACTCCACAGATTCAGAACTGAAACACTGCCATTAAAAGATATTGAAATAATTCAAGCAATATCTGAAGTTTAACAGATATTGTTATCAGTAAAGTCTGCTTAACTTGTCACCATCACCTCTGAACCAGCAATTTTATCTTTTAGCAGAAAACTGATATTTCATTGGTGGTCCTGTGGTACTCAGTACAACCCAAACTTTCAGCTCCTCCCCTCTCAGCTGCAGCACCAAACACACACAACATTAACTGATGCTCAGCCACCTGCATTGAAAATGCGTTCCACCTGTACTAGCAGACTGGTTCTCTCCCAGGCTAGAAAGAGGCAAGTTTATGGTGCCTAGCTTACACACTTCCCATGAATAACCTCCCTCTATCTCCAGCTGAGGGTCACTAAGCACCAACACTGGCACAACTCCTGCAGGAGAAAACTGAGAATTGTGCACCCTAATGCATTCCATTTCCTGTTTGTTTTGCCAGCTATGTTCAACAGCATCTTATTAAAAGAACAGAAGCATTCAATGCCTGACATAATTCAGTCTTATTTTTACTGTTCTCATAAGGTGTCACAACCAAACACTTAACATGTAAGAGCATAATATTAACTACATCTACAGAAATAATTGTTTCTAAGTTAATTCATTAATATATCCAAAAACTAGAAAAAACCACCAGTAAACAATGAGGATTTGCACTAGAGGGATTTGACAGTTTGCTCTGTATCCCAGCCATCTGGCAGATTTCCCCTCCCCCGCCAGGAGTTCTTTTGTTTCAAATTTATATCAGCAGGAGATCAGACCTAAGTATTTATCCCAAATAATTTAACAGCATCCACAAGCTCACAATACAGGTTTAACTTCGGCTCTTTATTGCATTGATTTATTATCTCCCACTCCATACAAGTGATATTTACAGTCTAAGATTGGTTTGTGTGATTAAATAAACTGAAGTTTTAAATATTAATGTTCTGTTTGCTTAACTCTCACAAAACTGAAGCAGACTGTAGGCAAGGCAGTGGGCTCTTGCATTTTGCTGACCTCCCTACAAGTGCTCTTAACCAGGGCTTTTTACAAGAGCACATCCACCCTAAACAGCTTCACCTACAGCTGCAGGAGTTACAGCTGTTCAGGCAGGAGACAGCAAGCTGCTCTACAGACCTGGGAATCCTTTTTCAGCACAGTACCAGCTTGTCTCAATTACTGTCCAAGAGGCTTCCTCAGGGTCTCACACGCTTACCTTCCAGCATAGTCTTTATAGTCACAGACTGTTTTGCAATTTCCACATCAACTTCAAAGATTTCTCCATCTGAACTCTGCAGTTTAATTGAAGGCATCTACAAGAGAAGGACAATTATTTCCACACAATGTTCAGCAGATGTTACAGGTTCAGCTGACTCAAAGATGTGTGTCACCTTTACTGCTGAAATTGTTTCTTCACAACAGCAGATAGCCCAATGCCACTTCAGGTGCATTCAGATTTTTCACTCCTTGAATCAAAAGCCCTAAATTCATTAATTCTCATGCCTAAGAAACAAGGATTGACTGAAGTCTAACACTAATTCATGAGCTTTTTTTCCTTAACTTGAAAGCATAAAATACACAGATTAGTCAATAGTGCTTTTATTTCTAGTATAACACTACAGCTATCTTTTGCTTGAAAAAAATGTCAACACTTCCAAAACACCACCTCCCTTCAAATCCAAACAACTGCTACTCACTTCAACTGCTCAAACGATGTCAGATCTCAAAAGCTGTTTTCAAATGATAGCCTCTGGAACAGAATCATAACATGGAGGTTGGAAGGAATTCTCCTAGATAGAGTCTAGTCCAGCCTCCCTTGCTCTAAAGAGAGTTAAACAGACCAGGTTACTCAGGATCAAAGGCTTTCCTCCAGAAAAGTGTTTGGTTTTCTGAAGAGATTAAAAAGCAATAATCTCCTACAAGGAAGGTCTTCAGCACTCACTACTGCCTTTGCAAAGCAGGAAGCAAGATCAGTACTTCCTTAGCATCTGAGATAACCGTGCATTTTAACAAAGTTTCTCAGACAAACTGCAGTAAGACCTACAATAAAGAGGCAGCAGGCTTGAAAGGTGTCATTAGCAAAAACACCATCAAATTCTACAAAAAAAGAATCATTCTAGATATGTAACAACTGAAACCCAGAAGTAAAGCACATGACATAGCAGCCAGGAGATTACAACTTCTGTCTGAAACTACACATGCAGACTGCAGAGTATCAGTGCACTTGAGCCAACCAAAGGACACTATAAACACAACTGTCTGGCCAAATAAATTTGTAAAATTTTTTCTCAACCAGCAAGTAGGATGTGTTGTAAGTTCCTTTACCACTCAAAATATTTGTAAGCACAAACCATTGCAACAGTTTCCTTTATTTTTGGGTCCTTGAGTTACCTGCTTCAAGATCACTGAAGCATGTGTTTGCACAGCCTGCAACTACTGTAAACAGCTCCAGAAGCAAAGAATTTCAATTTCAATTAAATTGTGTACGTTCTTCCTCCACCAAACTTACAAGCTCACACACTAGTTCCTCACAGTAGTACTTGAGCTATCAACAGTTATTTAACTGGACCACTTGAAGCAAATTTGCATTACCTCTTTCTGAAAACTCAGAGTAGCTGAGCCTGACAGCCCTGTGCAAACCCAGGCCAGGGGAGGCTCGGCCAACACGCGTTATTAAGCAGCTCACACCAGCCCCGAGTCCTCACTGCTTTAATTTCCATTTGACAGTGAGCAGACAGTTAATGTTTACACAGCAATGTAACCCTATATGACAGTGCTACTTCTAATTAAGATGGGTGTTCTGGAGGAACACAGTCATGACTGTTCCAAAGGTACAAGAGTGTGTGTGTGTATACATATATATATATACACACACATATATATATCTATAGGTATGTATTTATACACACACAAAGCCAGAATCTGGACTACAGCACAGATCTGCATTAGCAGTTTGAATGATGTTTGGGAAAAGTGCTGTAGGCACACATTTTAATATTAATGCATCTGTTCTTGCAGTGACTGCCTGGGAGTACTCCAGAACAAACCCAGCTCCATCGCCAGCCTCCCTGTGCCTGGGCTTACATAATGCTGCACAGCAGAACCAGGCAGGGATGCTGCCTTAGCCAGGGGAGCCCCAGCAAGGATATTTCCCTCCTATCATCCAAACTCACTTCTAACAAGACCTTCAGTTATTGCTGAGGGTCTGAAACAGCTAGAATGAAGCTAAACTACTGCCTTATCATTGACAACACATCAGAATTTCATTTTTTTTTTTACACCACTGAACTCAGTTTCCTAGAAAACAGGAAAAAAAAACAGAACTAATTTTTAGCAAGCTGCAGTACAGCTCCGGCAGGTGACAGTCCCTGGGCAGCAGCACCACCGGGTGACTAAGCAAACCAGTTCCAAAAGCTTTATTTGACAACAGCACAACAGGCTGGGAGCCGAGCGCAAGCCAAACCTGAATTACAGCAGTAATTTACTCGTCTAAGCCTGAAACGCCGAGCTCAGCCACCTACAGCTGCGCCTCTCAGCGCCATTCCGGATGGATGCCCGCCGTTCCCCCCGCCTCCCGCGCCAGCGCCGGTAACCAGGAGCCCGGTAACGAACTCACACCCGAGGCGCGGCCGCCGCTCGGGGTCACGGGGGGCAGTGGGAGCGGGAGGGGGAGGCACAGCCGCCCGGGAGCCGCGGGGGGAGGCTCGGTCTGCTCGGAGGCTTCACCCGCCACCCCCGCGGGCAACGCTCTCCACACCAGCCCCGCGGGAGCTTCACTCCCGCACGGCCCGAGAGGGCTCGGGCCCGGCGAAGCCCGGGAGCTCCATCCCTGCACGGCCCAGGAGCGCTCACCTTTCCGCCCGTCCCGGCCCCCGCGATCACCCCACGGCCTCCCGACCCTCCGTTCGCGCCAGGCCGGGCTCGCCGCGCGCACACAGCCCCTACTCCTGCCCCCGCGCCCCCCGCCCCGCCCGGGCCTCACCGTGAGGCGGCGGCGGCTCCGCGAACGGACCGTGAGGAGGCGGCGGCGGCGCTCGGGCCCGACTGCGGCGGCGGCGCTCTTATACCGAGCGGGGGAGGGGGAAGGACCCGCCTCTCGCCGCCTCGCAACGCCCGGGCTGCCCGCCGCGAACGCCTGAGCAAAACGCCCCACCGCGGCTCCGAAACGGTAAAAACCGGTACTCGCGCCGCCTTCCACGAGGTGCGGAGCGGGCAGCGGAGCCGAATCGAGTCTGGGGGGAGGGAGCGGCCGGTGGAGGGTTTTTCTGGCAGCCACGCAGCCGCGCCAGAAGCCGCACAATAGACGGAGGCCAGGGCCCCTCCCCGCGGGCCCGGCCCGGCCGCGCTCCGGGGGGAACGGGCCCCGCGGCGTCCGCGCTCCGGGGGGAACGGGCCCCGCGGCGTCCGCGCTCCGGGGGGAACGGGCCCCGCGGGGTCCGCGCTCCGGGGGGAACGGGCCCCGCGGCGTCCGCGCTCCGGGGGGAACGGGCCCCGCGGCGTCCGCGCTCCGGGGGGAACGGGCCCCGCGGCGTCCGCGCCGCCCCTGAGGGCAGCGCGGCGCTCCCGTGACGGCGGAGGGCGCCGGTGCCCGGGGGCTGGCTCGGTGCTCTCCAGCCGTCCCGGCTGGCAGATCGTGTGGTGAAATCGGTCATTCAGGGTAACACGGGCTCGCCCCAGGACGCCCACTGTGCTGGTGTTCCTTCACGGGGAGAAAGGCCGAGGCCCGGGGGTAAGCGGGGTGATGCTGCGAATATCTGTGGAGGCTTCCCGCAGGTAAACACGGTGAAATCCCATCGTCAGGGGTTGCTCCAGAGGCGGAAGACATTTTAGCCGAAAAACAACATTGAACAACCGGCTAGTTTAAAATTGTTCCAACATCAGCCAGCCTTCCTCCAGTGGAAATACGTGCGGGAGCTTTCATGGAGCCGGAAATGGATTTAGCTCTGAGTTGGACATCAGCAAGGATTTCTTCCCTGAAAGGGTTGTCAAGCACTGGCATGGTGGTGGAGTCACCATCCGTGGAGGTGTGCAAGAAACAACTGAACTGAAACACTGAGTGCTCTGCTCTGGCTGACAAGGTGCTGATCAATCAAGGGTTGGACTCGGTAATCTTGGAGATGTTTTCCAACCTTAATGTTTCTGTGCTAAGTCACAGATTTCCTGTCTCTTGGGGTCCCAGAGAGTCCCAGGCTGTGCACCCCACACGTTAGGGAACAAATGACAGCCAGACCCACTGGAAAATATCTTCTAACATGAAGAATATTCCCAGGATTCAGAATTTCTTAGTTGAGAATCTTGTTTTTCTCAGTTCAGTAGCCAAGCCAATGACTGTCAAGTATTCCTTACTCCCTTTCCTCCTTTGCTCCCTTCCCTTCCATCTGAGAGTAGAATCATAGAATATTAAGGGTTGGAAGAGACCTTAAAGCTGATCTGGTGACACCTGCCCTGCCATGGGTAGGGACACCTTCCACTAGATCAGCCTGCTCAGGGTTCTGTCCTGCCTGGCCTTGGACACTTCCAGGGGTGGGGCAGCCACAGCTTCTCTGGGCAACCTGTGCCAGTACCCATCTCACATAACAAGTGAGACTACGAACAGAAAACTATTCAGTATTAGATACCTTGTTCATTGGGGCTGTTCTCGGGAGAGATGGAAGATTCAAACAGATTCTCAGCTAGGAAGAACGTCCTAGAGCTCAGCTGATAGCCTGGCTGTTCTACATCAGTGTATCACTTAGAACTGGCCTCTCTATAAATTCCAAAGAACGGTTGGAGGCGACTGCCTGACTTGGGAAGCTTGTTCCATGGGCTTTAGGACGCTGAGCAGCTTGTTAGAGCAGACTGGAATACAGCTTTGAGCAACCTGATCTGACTTTGCAGGTGGATCCAGGTCACCCCTGTGGTCCCTTCCAGCCTGGATTACTGTGTGCTGCCCTGGAACTCTTCCTAACAGCTGAGGGAGCAGCCGGGGGGCCAGGTGATGCTCGGCAGCAGACTTGGACACTAACAGAAGTTCCTCAGAGATCCTGGTATTGACAAGCACCTAAACTCTGTTTACCATTGAATGGGACCTGATTTGCATTTTTGATTTCTGTGTATCTCATATATAGAGTGGGAAGCCTCTGGACTACATCTAAGATGACTTTTTGATTGTACCAGCATCGCATTTACCTCTTTCTTCCTCAATCACACCATCTCATACTCCTGTGCTGAGAACCACATTCGGTGCACTAAAAACCACTGCCTTTATTTTCCTTAAATTATTATTTTTTGTTTATATTAAAACTCCTTGGTTTAGAGAATCAGACAATAACAGAAGGTGGCCAGTGGCAAACCTGTCTACAAATTCTAAATCCTCTTTTCCAGTGTTGTCAAAGACCAAGGTTTCTGATTTGGCTCTTGACCAGCAAGCACAAGCTTACAGACTACAAATCAGGCTCAGCAAAGGGGGGATGGGGTTTGCTCTCAACACAAGACAAATATAATGGAATCTAGGAACAGGCAAAAAACTAAATTCCATGCTTAATTATAGTTGTGGATAAATTTAATTCAAAATTATACTGCTGAGTATACTTGGTACAGCTCTCTACAGCTTTCCAAAGGAGAAAATTCCATCCTCAGTGAATTTTGAATCCTGCTGTTGAATTAGAAGTTTGGGAAAGTTAAAACAGCAAAAACACCCCACACCCCAAAAAGAGACAGATGGCTGTCACAGATACGCTCTAATCACATGACAGCACCTCCCACTGTGCCCTACATATCGTACAAGGAACCTCCCCAGCCACTCCAGATGCTTCCCGTTATCTGTTGTGAACAAGCAGCTGCTGCAGCGGCAATAGCCCAAGTGCTGTGAGTCAGTCAGTATTAATGGCACAAAACCCCTACCCCTGGTTAAAGCTGCGAGGCAAAAACAAGATTGCTTAAAAAAGGAGTGGCCCAATTTCAGTTGTTCTGCACACAGGTAATGATTGCACTGCAAATACTCCTAAAGCTGAGCATTGCTCCCCTGAGTGCAGGGAATCACACCATGTATTAGCCACGGGTAAATTACAATTAAGGGCCTTTGACCACTGAGAATGTGAAGGAGGAAGGGAGCAGATTAACACCAAAGCAAATACCTGAAAAGATTGGAGCAACTGAGCTTGATTCAATGCTTAATCAGACCCAGAGGAGCCCTGACCTACATATTCACAGCATCCCTGGGCTGCAGGAGCAGCCAGTTGAGCAGCCATAGGGGAAGAGAGTTTAACATGCTGAATGTGAGGGAGCAGCCCTGCATCTGCTCCACAGCCTCACATTCCACTTTGACAGAGAAAAGGGATTTTTTTTTTTTAGCTGCTGGTGGTGATTTAGAGACTATGGAGGTAACACACTGATTATTTTTCAATACAAATGTGATGTGGCATTGTCAAAGTCTAATGACAATCAGGCTTGAAAGAGCTCAGCTTTGCTCCATCAACAAGTTGGAAAAATCCACAGAAGTCATCCTGAATTCACTGAACCAAGGAGAGCAAGACAGGAAAAGAGCCAGGTATGACCATGGAATCTGAAAACCTAATCTGCATGTAGGGGAGAATGAGACTTGCTGCAAAAATAATTCCTTTTTTTCAGGAATACGAAAGATGAGCATTTTTTAAAACAAGCAGCCACATCAAGTTTGAAGATAATTGAACTGACTGGTTCAGTGTAAAACCAGAAAACATCAGAATTATTCATGTGAGAGAGATGGTAGAAGGATGCTGGTGAGCTCAAAGGCCTGGGCCACTGTTTTTTAAAGCAGTCTTGGAACAATGCAGCAGCAGAAGAGGAAAATTCTTGTTCTCAGTACCAGTCTGAAAAAGCTAATTATATAAAAAGCTAATTATTGCATTTCCACTTCATCAAATTTTGTATTAAAACAGCATCCTTGAGGAGGTGTCACTTTTCATAGAAGTTGTACCCCAGCAATGCAAAATGGTGGGTGGCAGAGCCCAGCACTTGGGTGAGAATCCAGGTCAGAGAATCACAGAATCCTAGAATGGTTTGGGTTGTCAGGGACCTTAAAGATCATCCAGTTCCAGCCCTCTGCTGTGGACTAGACCAGATTGCTCAAGGTCCCATTCCAACCCGGCCTTGAACACTTCCAGGGATGGGGCAGCCACAGCTTCTCTGGGCAGCCTGTGCCAGGGCCTCACCATACGCTCAGGCAAGAATTTCTTCCCAACATCCAGTCTAGTCCTGCTCTCTCAGTTTAAAGCCAATCTCCCTTGTCCTGTCACTCCAGGCCCCTGTCCCAAGGCCCCCTCCAGTTCTTTTGTAGCCCTTTTAGGCACCGGACTGAGACCTGGCCTCTCGGGTCTCTCTGGAGCCTTCTGCTCTCCAGGTGAACACCCCCAGCTCTCCCAGCTCGGCTGCAGAGCAGAGGGGCTCCAGCCCTCAGAGCATCTCCATGGCCTCCTCTGGTCTTGCAGGTCCATGTTCTTCTGATGTTGGGGATCCCAGAGCTAGACACAGCATGGCAGGTGGGGACTCTGGGAGCAGAGTAGACACCAATGGACTGACAAAACCCAAGAACCGAATCCTGTCAAGCAGACATCAAGTGAGAATTTTTATCAGCTTCTATTCCTTCCTCTAACCGCACTCTCATTCCCCTTACATAACAACGGGGATTCAAGACAGTTTAAAAAGCTGAAGAGGAGAAGACTGAAAATAGAAATACCTATCTCAAACCTATTTGCAGCACCTATTTCCTAATCTCACTGTCACTCCACCTCCCCATATTTAAACAGTGATTTTTGTACCAGTTCTGCCCTGGCATCCTCTGAAATCATCTGGAGCACTCTGGAGGAGCCAAGCCCGGATCCTCAGGCTGCCGAGGGTGAGGGTCACTCCCCTCCAGCCACGTTAGAGGCAGTGCACGTCAGCCTTGCCGACCGCAGAGCAGAGCAGAGCGGAGCAGAGCGGGTCACGACGCGCCGGTCCCGCCAGGCGGGGCAGTGCCACGCGGTGGCGCCGGGGCTCGCGCGAGCGACGGGAGCCGTCTGCGAGCTCAGCCCCGGAGAGATGCGCTCACGGGCATTCCAAGAAAATGAAAAGCGCAGACTTTCTGTAGGTGGCCTTGAGAACGACCTTCAGCGGTACCGTATAAAACTGTAAAAATCCTTGATATAAACACAAGGGGAAGGGAACTGGGTTAGCTTTACAGGGCTGCCTGGCACTGGTCTCCAACGCTGGAGCCGTTCAAAGTCCAAAAAGCAGATTCTGGGCTGGTTCTGACACCGCAGATGATAAAGAGCAGTTACTTTGAGGTTTCAAAGTCCATGGGAATAAATACAGTGTGTTTCAGAAGTCAGCATTTTTAAATGCATTCAAAGCATTTTAAAAAGAGATTCCAGGGGAGAAAGGGACAGTCCAATAACATTTTGAGATGGCTGAGCTAAAGCTGGATAAACTCATGACCAGACAAACAGAACCCGTCACCAGCCTTTCTCTCTCCCAGGAAGCTGCGGCACCCCGTCCCCTGGGCATTGTCCCTGCTCCAGCAGCAGCCGGCTGTGTTCCTCTTCCCCGAGGACAAACACAGCAGTGGAAAAGGAGCAGAGCTGCCTGAAAAGTGGGTCAAGCGTGGAATGAAACACCCACCATAGGATACTCCCAGGCAGGGCTTCTTCAGCTGTGTGCTCCCCCACCCGCCCCCCTGCATTTTCCTTATAAAATAAAGAATAATGAAGCAGAATAGAGCAGCCATCATTGCCGACTCCTGCACTGATGGCCACAATAAAGGTTTTTCAGAGCAAGGTGTAGGGTTAGGCTGGATGTAAAGGGGTCTTTTCTCAAACTCCTGAAAAAGAAAGGCAGTTGGGAGCCAGGCTAAAGCCTTTCAGCCCAATCGATCGTGCAATTATCATTGGAAACAGGACACTGCTCTTTTACAGTTCAGTACTTTCACTTTTAAATGCATAATCTGGAAAACAGCTTATAGATTTATTGAAATTAAAAAACAAACAAACTAAAGCAACAAAAGCAAACCAAAATAACCTAACCTCCAAAAACCCAGATGTACTTGGGGGAAATCTACTGAGGAAGATGTATACAGAAGTCAAGACAACCAAAAGCATAGACTTAGTTTAATTTATACAACCTTGTGCAATGATATGAGTAGCTGCAAAATGGAGAGCGCTCTCCTCAAAATCACTTTCCTGCAAGTTCTCATGGAGGATGCTCAGCCTGATCACACTGCTCCTCCTCCAATTAGCAGCCCCAGGTACTATTAGCAACTAATGTTTTATACATTATTTATACCAAGCAGCAATCATTTTAGTTTCCATCCCAAAGTTCTTTTCACCAGAGAGTAATTAAGAGATCAGTAGTTCAACTCATCTTAAAAGACTAAAGCTTTCAAGCTCCAGCACAGGTTTTAAAAGGCTAAAACTTGCAGCACTGTTTAATTTAAAACCAAAAGTGTTGTTTCAGCCTTTTTTCCCTGTCCATATGCCAAAGCACTCTGGTCCCTTGCTCAAGAGAGCAGCCTGCCTTTATTCCCATCCAAAAGGAGTAAAGCCAAATGAATTAGAGCACCAAAATAACTTTTTGTAAAACCACAGAAGGCTGACTCATGAACTGCTGACTCTGCAGGGCTTTGTTGGTGTGTTCGTGGGTACTGAAAGATTTCTACACAGTCCAGTGTGATTTTTACTCAACACTTTACCTGTTTCAAACCTTCTCCCAGAAGAACTTGCAGAACACCAGTCCTCTGTGTCATGACTGCCATAGCACACAGAAGGCATCCAATGCCTTCTACAAGGCTTCAAAAATCACTGCTTGCAGACATTTTGCTCCAAAAATCCAAGCTCATACAAACCATGAGTATTGTTGCAAAAAATATGGAACATGTAAAAAGCCATTTTTCTGGCAAAATTTGCTCTAACCTACACAGCAACCATTAAAATACATTAAGAGTTTCCAGGGGTGCTCTGCATCCAGACAAAACAAGCAGCAATTAGAGCAATAAATGAGTGTGGAACAGGTGCCTAAGGAGGTAATGAGTGGAGGCACACTTTCAACTCACTGAATTTGGAGCAGCATTTAATTTGAAATTCAAAATTGTGATCACACTTGCATCTTACAACCATTTTTCCTGAATGAACAAGAGTACTTATTTTTCAGCCCCTTCCCAAGGTCATAGCTCCTCCAAGAACAGGAACTGCACTCCAGTATTACTAAGGAAAATAATGTGTTTATTGAACTATGAAAAAAGAGCCAAAATAAACCCAGCACTATCATAGCAGTTTGTTTTTGTCTTTTACAGGGGGAAATCCTTTACCTTTAAGAGTCGGGATAAATTTTTAAATTGTCAGAGCAAAGACTTGTCCCAAGGTCCTTGAAACACAATTGCTTTCTAAAAAGGACTCAGTGCTTCAGTTTACTACTATAAAAATCAAAATCAATCCCATGAACATGGATTGGTAAGTACTGGCACCATTCAGCAGTTTTTTCTGTTACTAGAGGAGCTTTTGACAGGAACTGGACCAAGAAAGAAGCAGGTGAAATGTCACAGCTTCCATTAGCAGGATGTCCCCTCACCACCTTTTTCTCAGGGCAGAATTTGTTCTGTCACCATCCAGACACACGGGGAAGGAGGTAATGCTCTACCTGCACTTTCCCATGCATGCAGTATCTTGGCAGGGTATGATCAGAAGACCTAAATGAGGTAACATTGCCCAAGCACTTGGAGCAGGGATACTGAGTGTGTATGGCAGCATCAGCAGCTAAAACAATCCGAAATGAACACCAGGTGACAGTCACACACGTTGGTTACCTTGGACAAACACCCACCTACAGTGGCAGCTTGGGCAGCAACGGAGCAGGGACTGGGGCAGCAGCCAGCCCCAAGCTCCAGGGATCTGTGAAGGGAGGGCCGCAAGTAGAGGAACAAAGCACAGGGTGGAAATAGGCAGAAGAAAGGTGCAGAAAGAGGGTGAAGGGAGAAAAAAATCTGGCAAATCTATACACCTCTGTCTGTATATAATGCATAAAACATATTTTGATTTCATGGGCCCTTAGTTCAGGACACACCTACACTACAGCAGTTTAGGGTGCTCACTTTGATAGGATATGGCCAATGACTTATAATGAAATTTTGAAAGCTTAAAGCCCTCCCCCTTTGTCCATCAATATTCTCCTGGCTCTATTCAAGTTCCAAGAAAGAAGAAAAAAAGAACAGCTCATGGAAAAGTATAGTTTCATCCCCAACTGGGGTTTAGGTTATCAGAAGGCAATGTTGGCCCTCCCCACTAAGAAATGGGTGTGACATTTCCACTTCAACACCGAACAACCACAATACAGGAGAGTTCCAGCTGTGCCTCTACTTTGTATTGCATGGAATGCAGCAGGCATAGTGGAGACAGAGGAATTACCAGTGATCTCCAAAACCTGCTCATTTCTCTGCAGCCACCATGCTCCCAGGCTGAAGCAAAGGAAGTTTTGTGCAGGTACCAATCAGCTACCAATAAATCAAACCCCAATTTATCCATATATTTGTTTTTTCTCTTGCATCTTCCAAACATGAGTTCAGCTGGTTAGTGCTCCATCACAGCAACATATTTTTTCTTCACAATGTGTTTTTTTTTTTTTTGCACTGGAATCTTCACACAGACCATCACAACATAATTATAGAGGAAAGCACAAAAACTGGAGTGACTCCAACATTGTCCATGGACTTTACTAACAACCACTTGGATTTGTGTACAGAAACTGAAGCAAAGAAAGGGCTGCTCCCTGCCAGAGCATATGAGTCATGCCAATTAAAGCAACAAGGAAAGCAGAAAATAGGGCAAAGTCATTCCTCTTGAAGGAATGGTGTCAATGAAAGCACAAAGTCCCATCTACACAAACAGAGAAAGACAAGTGACAGGAATGGAACATGAACTACTCTCAGCAAAGGATTGTTTTAATAGTGATCAAAGCAAAAGCTCCCAATATACTAAAAAAGCCACTTCAGGTGTACTTATTTTTAGCATGCACTTCTTCCTGTAAGAGATCAAACTACAGCAGACTGAGCTCTCCAGAAGCCATTTGGAACCCAACCTACCAGGACAGGGCTCAAATTCTGCTGAAGGAAAAGCAACCACTTGAGCCTTTCTGAAAGGGGATGAAGCAATGCTTGATGGAATGCAGCATCTTCTTTGCAAGTTACAGAATTAAGTGGTCCTCCAGCTTTTCAGAAAAGCATGTCTAGGACTAGACCTCTGGGTGAGTTGGACATCTGCAATATTTGTGTGTTCCCTTAGAAACAAGCAGTGTAAAAAACAAACCTCCATGTTATTACAGAATCTACACTGTGCCCAAGAAAATTAAAAGTCTCAAACAATCTGAATATTAAGAGACCTTCTACTAAGTCACCAGCCAGGTACATCATTTAGATGTACCCAAGAAGTTTCACACATAAGCCTTAAGGCAGAATAACATTTGAATTTTGGCTTTGAACCACATAATCAAATTTGGGTTCAAATTTTGAAGTTAGCAGAAAGGAAATATTTAAACAGAAGTTAACATAAACCACATACCACTGTTTTTCAGATTGAAAGCCTGGGCAAATACACGTAGCACTAAACTTCAAGTTGTTTCCTTTAATATTTACAAAACTGGTTTTATTCTTATTTTTTTCAGAAAAATTATGTTAAGTATTAGCACCTACATTGTAAATTACTCAAACTTAGATTTACACTTGAAATAAAGCCACACGCAATCAGTTAAGTGAACTTATATTCTTCCATTTCTGAGTATTTCAGTAGAGCACCAAGAGGGAAAGAGCAACATGTGAGTAACCAGCAAGCCGTTCTCAGCTGTGAGACACAGGCCCAGGCACCTTCCTGGGACAGGATTCAGAAGGTCAGAGTTTTCCAGCACACTCCAAATCACCTCAGTTTTAGTTATTTAGAAGGTGGAAATTTCTATGCAAGTTTATAAAACCCATCCAGCTACATGTTAGTTTATTAAACCACAGTTGACCTGAGATGCAATTAGAATTTTGACATTTTTCCATACTTAGTTCACAAGTTTATTATGAAAAACACTGCAGCTCTGTCCTGCAGTAACATTGTTTTACAGAAAAAAACAGTTCTGTTCAAAGTAATTCACTATCCTTGGACAATTACAAGGGACAATATGGTAGGGCAGAGTGGAAAAGGGAACTGAGTGCAGACAAAAAAAAAAAAAAAAATCAATACAATTAAATTAAACAGTATTCCCTGAAAATAAAACAAACAGTTTCAGAACAAATATGAGGCCTTGGTACTTATTTTAAAAATGTTCTTTAAGCTTCAATGATTGTTTGCTGCTACCCTTATCTACAGTCATGCTGAATAAAGCTATAGCTAAATGGAAAGTTAAATGTATTCACGAGGTGTTAATGTCTACATCTTATTATTTGCAGTCTCTCAGAGAAAGCAAAAGTAACTACAAATAGCGCTATGCCAGAAACTGGTTTCTTGACCAACAATGTTGCTTCAGCATGCAATGAACTGGTTCATTCTAAAGTGGTCACAGTTGTTGATGACAAGAGGCTTTGTATTGAATATGGCACGTCTTTTGGTCCATGTGAAAACAAAGTTTGAATGTTAAATATTTTCTGACACTTTGGAGTTACTGTTGCTCTTCCCATTTTCTTTAGGTCAACATATGGTTCATGGCAATACTGTACAGGTCTAAAATCTCTTTACAGGAAGTAGTCTGGGGTGCGACGAGTAACATGCGGTTCACCTCTACGCGGCGCCGGGTCGAACTGCAAACTGAAGAGCACAGACATCAGTGAAAACACAAGAGCTCAGCTGACATTCAGGGTATGTTCTAGCCATGAATTACAGGAGCAGTGGTTTAACACAAGTGAGTCTCTGCAAGTTTTATCAACCAAGTTAAGAGCCAGAACAAGTGTTCCAGCTCTTCCACTCCTGTTAGTATGTACTTTCAACCATCACATATTAAATTCCTTTTACCATGAAGGTCTGGAGAGAAATTAATTTTAGCTTTAAGACTCAAAGTGGTCGACCATTTGTATCTATTAGAAAGTTAAAGTCCCCAGTTATTATCAAAGAGGGCAGTTTGCACTGTGCTTTTGCCTCATTTACTAGTGAAGTTGCTGCTGCAGTAGTTAATTAGAAATTTCATTTAAAGACCTGACATCCCAACACCTAAGAATTCAAAGATTTCTAAAGTCTCCTGCCCAAGACTGGAAGGCATTACCTTAGATGTCACAGACTACTCCTGCTCTCAAATCACATCCCTACACAGCAAGTCATTAAAACTCAGGTAGTTGTACAAAACAAGACTGAGGAGTCTCACTTCAATCTGACAAAAGATCTGAACAGCAGCTGTTCCAGAGGCTTGACTCCAAGACTTTAAATGTGACTAACCCAGCAATTCCACACTCACTCCACCTCCTAAAAGCTTAGAGAGGGGAAAAAACCCCATACTTTAACATAATTAAATGGTATCTTAAAATCACGGGCAACATAATTCTCATTTTTAAACATACTTACAAGGAGTATTTTAGAGTATCATCAAGTTCCATAATTGCAGCCTGGTTGCCACAACGGTAACAATAGTTTGGAGCACTGAAAATTGTTACTACATTCCGATCATGGCACCAGTTGTACCCCTGGAGAGGAAGTAAAAAACTATTATGACAACCAAGGTAATGTACCCCACGTAACCACCTGGCTACAAACCAACCTTATAATGCTCACAGCCCTAAGTGGCATTTGTAGGGTTATTTTAAATAAGCTTAAAGCTGTATCTTTTTTCTCTTCTGGAGAGAAAAAGTGTAAAAAGGAATTTTGGCCTTCATAGGTTGCTTCCTACTAGCAAATATGAGCTAGATACTAAAAAAAAAAAAAAAAAAATCCCACCTAGCAATATTTCTCCATTGCATTAGCATTAAATAGTTAAAAAAGCAATTCTGAATTACACAATCCACTCTAAACCTTCAACTGTGATCACCAAAACCAGAGCCCAGACATATATTTTAAAATCTGAACTGCTGGGAATAACTGGAGACCAAGAACAAAAGCATGCAACCAAGCTAAAAACAAAAATTACACCTTTTTTCCAAGAGAGACACATATTTTAAAACCTTTTAATCTACACAGAAATGCAATGCACAGAATTTAATGCACAGAAATGCCACATCTAGTATCAAAGACTGGTTTGAGATATTACTGTAAATTTTCAGGAAAATAAGGCCAAAAAAAGGTTACTCCACTGTCAAACTCCTTTAGTAGCACGTGAATACTGTCAAGGTCAGGTTTCTGGAATACTCTTAGCTGGATCATCACCTGTCACAGCAGCATACACATATCTCTGACACACAGAGCATGGAATAAATGGACCAAGGACACAGTCCAAAGTTTGTTCACACAGGCTGTCCTGCTCACCTCCATTACCAACTGATGAGCTCTTGAAACCAACGTAAGGCCATTAGCATGGTTAAAGGTTTCTGAAATATCCTGTCCAAATGTATAACCTGCACCTCGAGGAGAAATTCCCCAGCCACCACGATCATCTGGATCTGACCATAGCAAGTCACACATCGGACCCTGTAAGAGATGTAGATGTTGTTTCAGAGGTGAAGTGCAAAGAACCAAAACCAACAAAACCCAAACATGCTTGCACATGCACCACCCCTGCACAACTCTTTAAGACTTAGTATGTTTCTTTCTTAAAGCAAGGACATGCCCCTCATTTTTCCTTTAAAAAATCCAGAACAGGAAGACAGCAGGCACTTTAATATTGCTAAGCTGATTTGAATTTCATTTTCAGCCTGCAAGCTTAACCCCTCAATACATGCTGAATCATCAATCTCATTGGCTTAGAAAATTATTTTTCAGTACCTCATGGGGAACTTCCTGCAAGCGATCAAGTGCTCTGATGTGATCCAGTGTATCTATAGATGGAGAGAGGCCGCCATGTAGACAAAAAATCTGCAAGTTAAGAAACATGAAGTTTATTTGCATTAATCAGTGCAGTTAGAACAGTTTAGAATAATTATGAGAAAATCTGCATGAGATTCCTTTAAAGATGAGAGCTGACAGAATGCAATGTTAAGAACTCCCTTTACAATCAAAGACATTCAACTTTGTCAGATGTCAACATACCTGGCCATCCACCAAGGCAGTTAGAGGCAGGTAATCAAAAAGGTCTGTAAAGTACTTCCAAACATTTGCATTTCCGTATTTCCTTAAACATTCATCATAGAAACCATAAACTTGTGTGATTTGCCTGCTTTCGTGGTTCCCTCGAAGAATTGTGATACGTTCACGGTAACGGACCTAAACAGAAGAGTTTTTAGCACATCAATGAGCAACTCTTCCCCAGAAGAGAATTTGCACTCCTCAATCCCTGCCACACATCAATAAAGCAATTAGAACCAAACCATTATGAAGATTAAATAATAACCTTTAAGGGAAAAAAAGGACTCATTTATTTCAATCTTCAATGGCCAATTACTTTTCAGATTAATTACAAGTTGTATTTATTATTACTAGGGGACTTCACTACACCTGTGTATTAAGCTGATCTCTTCAAGCAAATTCTTAAAGATTGCTACTCAGGCAAGTAAAACAAACAACCATTTTAGATAAAGCTCAGGCTTGCACCTGAACATTTTTATGATTTTTTAAAAATAAGTGACTTGGAAAGCCAAGAAGTCAGTTTCAGTAGCTCTAATACTAATGCAGTGAAAATCATAATAGATATTAAGTGTAGAAAGGATAGTAATGATATATTTTATATAAAACTGTGAAGCTGAGAAGCAAAGTTACCTTAAGAGCTACAAGCAATGTGACTGTTTCGACTGAATAATAGCCTCTGTCAACATAGTCCCCCATAAACAAATAGTTTGTGTCTGGTGATTTGCCTCCAATTCTGAAAAGTTCCATGAGGTCGTGAAATTGTCCATGGACATCTCCACAGACTGTGACTGGACATCGCACTTCTTGTACGTTGGATTCTTTTGTCAAAATTTCTTTAGCCTGTAAAGCAAAAAAGCACATAAATTGTGAGTTTGTCTAGGAAGAGCTGTTTTATTCAAAGCACGCTCTACCACTTCCAACTCTCTTTAGGAGCTCTTGTCCCTTCCTCCCCTGAAGCACTTGAGGGAGAATTTTATCTTTACTTAAATGCCATTTATCGTAAAACAGCATTTCACTTTATGAAACGCTGTTTGAATAATTAGTAGTTGCATGGCTACTTTTCCTCCTTGAGGATGGTATCTGAAGCAAAACTTCAGACTTTCTATAAAAATGGTTCTGCGAAGCATAGAACAATGAACATCACTACTGGAACTTAAAATGTTTTAAAGTATTTTGAAAAACTGAATCTAAAAATCCTGCCAGCATCTTACTTCCAAAAGCCCAAACTCGGACACAGCCAAAACACCACCAATACATTGGCAGTCACCTATACAAACATGTTCAACACACCTGCAAAGGCAGGGGGTCCTGCATAAAGCAGAATGAGAACAAACATCCACTGGTACCAGCAACTACAGAGCAGGCCATTACCTGCACAAAAGTTCTCTCAACAAGTTTTGTGATTAAACACAGAAAAGTAACATCAAGATGTGTCTTCATAAACCAGAACTGGGTACCATGTTTGTCATCACCATTTTTTCCCAAAAAATTGTGTGTATCAAAGTTGCAGACAAAGGTAGTTTGTATGAAGAAGCACAGGCTAAATATAGCACCAGAAAGGTAATTTTAAAATAATGCAAGACAGTTGTTACAGTTTGTTCTCAGAACAGTCACCAGACACATGCCACAATGATTTGCTAAATCAAGAAGCTATTAAAAATATAAATAGTAACAAGTTTACTAGTTACCATCTTATTAAGACTTCCCTGTTTTTCAAGAGTCAATGCTCCTATTAAAAAAGGATCCTTTTTTACCTCATTAACTCAATTACAAGAAAATATATAAAAATTATATTCTATTCTATAACCCAAGCTGTCTACAAGAAAGTGGCTGACACTCCCACCCAAAAGTGGTGTCACTGTCCCACACATCATCCTGGCTGACCACCATGGTCACCACTTCAAACAGAAGCAACACCTAAGTTTAATGATGGAAATTCAATGTTTCATTGCAAAGAAATTCAAAAGTACAGCATGGCTAAGCACTCTGCATGACACAAAGCTTTAGATGTCACTCTGCAGACATATTTACATCAAAAGTCAGTCTCATATGACAGTTTCCACTTGCGCTGTGCCCAGTACTAAAGATAGGTCATTCCTGGCTTGTGGTCGATGCTAAAAGTGCAGATGTATTTTAAGATAGCCTGACTTAACTTTAATGCAGTGACACTCACCGGATGTTTTGAAGGTGTTTTAACAGCCTTAGCCTCTTCTAATACTCTCTTACATTCAGAAGCATTAGCCAGCTTAATTCTCCTTTAGACAGAGAACATCACATATGCTAACAGCAGTTTGATATAAAAAAACCTACTCTTTAATGAGAATGTTTCTACCACTGGATTTTCTTAACACACTTGAAGCACTGCACAAAGAATGCAGCATTCATTTTTCATCAAAGGTATGCAGCGTTTGTGCTGAGAATGGCAGAGTTCTCAGCAACTGAGTTGTTGCTTCCACAGTTTCTGAAATATTAAATCACTCAGATACACACATGACCAAACATAGAGAGAAGTCAGACAGCTACTCTGATGGAAAAAGACTGTTCCAGGTCAATTTACAAAACAGCAACCTCTGTTTAAATCCTGCAGTGGAGGAATGCTGGTGCAGGGATTCCAACATTTCCATGTTTTAAAACCGGTTTCATGGAACACTGTGTTATGAACTGTTTAGTTCATTCATAGTCTTATGTCCCACAGTATTAGAAGTGGCACATACTCAAGGGCTTAAACACTCTACTTGGCTCTATAAAAGAGCTTCAGCAGAGCTGAAAGTAGAAAAAATAACATCCCGAAAGCAAGCCACCAACAAGCAGTCTACTATATCCCAACTTTCATAATAAATGAATTCCTATAAAAAGGTAAATTTAAAAAAAAAGTACTTTTAATATACCATAACACAATACAAGCATACAAATTGGTAAGACAACAGTACATTTGATACTACAATTTCACAATGGCAAGTGATCACTAATACTACTCCTGCAGTATCTGTGCCCCTGACTTTGTACTGGATCACACACAGTAACTCCACTTGGTTCCACTCCCTCTTCTTACTGATTCTTGAAGGTGCTGCTCACTCACCACATCACACAACTCCCCCTACCCATCCTACTCTCCAACAAATGGATTTCCCATCAACAGCTCTCCTACACTTCCTCAGGGAGAAGAAGCAACAGAGCACTCTTCAGCAGAAGGCAGAAAACTCCTTGATCTAACCATCTGACAAAGGAGAACTAAGAAAGACACACACACATAACCCCCTAAACTTCAAACACCCCAGGACCTATTGCCACAAAGGATAATAGGGCAACAGTGCAGTGTTTTGACATCAACATTTTGAAACACCCAGGCTCCACTGCCTATCATCAAGATAAACAATGATAAAATCAATAAACATATTTTCTGAGCACCTATTAATTCTTTTTATCTCTGCCTTTTTTCAGTTCTCAACAATTGCTACTATTAAGACAGCCCTGAACTTCTCTACACCTCCAACACTTAATTAATCTTTTTTTACGTAGCAGAATACCACCACAAGTCAAACTTCTGTGGTGCAGGATACTTAAGCAAAAACTTGTTACCAACAACCTACTGTATTACAGTTGTAAAACCCTGCCTCTGAATCAGTTTAATTATTTTTTCAGCACTACACTCTCAAATTTCAAAATGAAGTGTGAACACATACAGAATAAGACTGCAAAGAACACGTTACTTCCAGTTGATAAATGCTAATTTTACAGACAATTACTAATGAAGTCAAAGACAAAAAACACACAGCTGTGAGACAGTTACACAACAAGAGTATAAGAAGAACCAAGTGCAATGCTGTCATAAACACTGCTGCTGATGTGGAAAGTCACATTTTTACTCAGAACAATCTCAAAGTTCAAACAATAAGCAGTAAGTATCAAATTTCAGCTTAGTCATAGTGACAGGAATTCAGTGTGACTCGATACTGGCTTACTCAGTCATTTCTCTGTAAAGAGAAAACTTGTACAATCCCAAAACTTAACAAGAATAAAACCAATATTGGTTTAAATACACAAGAAAACAACCAATTTTCACTTTACTATAAAAAGAGTAGCACTGCATAAAAATTCAACCTAGTACTTAAGAATTAAACCATTCCTGGCCTCCTGCACATCATCTAAAGGCCCAAGCTGCTTTGGTGGCTCTGTTTACAAAGCACATCTCTACAAGATGCTGGTCTTAAAACACAAAGATCAATTTCATTGTTTTAAGACAGTACAAGAATTTTGAAAAGATGACTATTAAAGTCACTACCATGTGATTTTCAGATCCTCAGTTTATTTAATGAAATGCATGGGTTGTATGCATGCAGATGTATCTCTTATTTCCCTTGCACCCTCCAAATACTTTTATCCTATATGCCACAATTTAAGGCTCAGAGTCAAGTGCCATAAAAGCCATAATCCATCTGTTTTACTTTCTGAACTCACTCTGTGCTGAGGATATGCAAGTTTCCCTCATAAGCAGTGCACATCACCAACCTCGTCTCACAGAAATAATTTCCAGTAGTCCATTTCTACAAAATCCTCTGAATTAATCTGTACCCAAATTCCTCTGTGTTTCCAGAATATATCATATATTTCTTAATTACTCTGACCCCTTCTTAGGTCCCTACATTCTAGCATGAGCTCTGACAAGTCAGCCCAATTATCTACCATGAAAAACTCTGGGGCACATAAAAGAAAATAACAAGACCCAAACCAAACAGTAAACATCACTGCATCTGTGTAGAATTGTAAATCAATGCTTTAAGCAGCACTATGAACCAGTCATCAAAAGATTACCACTACTAACTCAGTAAGAAAATACAATCATTATTTTAATTAGACAACACAGCCCCAAAGTCATGGTTGCAGATGGTAACATGCCATTCTTGGCACACCAGAATTCACACCTGCAGCCCACCATGCTGTCCAGTAAAGTGTGTAATGAGAAGCATCCACTGTAACCAAGAAATAGTTATTGGTAGTTACCATAAAGATATTTTGATGAGATTGAAGACTTCAACCACACCCATAATTTCCTGTCACCAAGGTGCATGGGATGTGACTAAAGGCACAATGATCAGCTAATTGGGATGAATACTGGTTTTAGCTGTTCAAACATCATGACCTGGAAAAGGTTCCAGTTCCAAACAAAGTCATCCATTATAGTCAGCAATTCTTCTGCAGAGTCAATGCTTTTCAATTTAAAGATTTCCACACTCCTCACTTGGGGAGGAAAGAGAGCAGGTTCAGACAAAAGATGGGCTTATTTTTTAAAGCAATAGGTGTTCTAATTCACTGACATTTTAAACAAAACTAAATAAATGAAGCCTCCAATAACACCCTTCTGTGAAGGAGGCATGGCAGTCAGATTACACATGACACAAATGGGAAACTGATTTACACTGAACTTCACAATCCACTAAGGAGTTCAGCAGGAATGTGTAAGTAGCAACAAAATTAAAATACAAAGCTCCTCACTGACATTTAATTATTTAGTATTCCAAAGTAAAACCAGGATTTCCATACACACAGAAATACTGAGCAGCAAAATACTCTTTTGCCAGGACAGAAGTTGATTCAACTGATTTCTCTCTGGATTTGTGACTAGCACCTACACCTTCATTTCTAATCGCTTCTGTTTGGTGAGAAGAGAGACCAGTTTAAATAGAAGATATTAGCCAACCAAAAGAGCAACCCCAATTCCAGGACTGCTGTAAGATTAAAATAAGACCACCACTTTCCTTTATTGCCTGTAAATTCTAGAAAGCCTACAAGAAAGCATGCAAGCAGCAAACTTCTGCCAAATAACCCTCCCTTCCTTTGTATTACAAAAGTAGGGACCTACACCACTGGAAACCTAGATGGTCCCCTCAACATTTCCATTTGAAAAGTTCAGTAGTGCCTTACACACTCAGAGTAACTGTTAAGTGTTCTTGCCCTCAGAGGCAAATCTGGAAGAAGGGGAAAGGCTGTTAATCAATCAGTAGTTGACAAGAGCAGTGGGGATAGGAAGAGGGTCTTCTGAAAGAACTCAGCGTCATTATTCTGATTCATACAAAAGATCTTAGTATCTTTAAATTGAAGAAAAATAATTTAGGAAAAATCTCTTTAAAAAAACATAACAAGTCAAACAACTTAGGAACGCTTATGCCTTCCTTGCCTCATGGGAGCTCCAAGGAACACAGCAATGACAGCAATGCAGGAAGCTGACCACTCACAGGGATGTTTTTCAGTCCTCCCTGTAGAACAAGCTGTATTCATTTTGAATCATTCACCTTTAAAAAAAAAAAATAGGATACACTTACTCCCAAACTAGTTGTGCCTGACATCAACAAGTCCAGCTTCATGCAATGAACTCAGAAAGTTCTCAACCCTTTTGTTCCAGTAACTCCAACACAGCCATGCTACAGTCAGCACACCAGTTGGAGGATGGCATGTCAAAACTCAAGAAAGAGTTTAGAACCAACCAGCACCTATAGTAACACCTATATTGGAAGGCATGTTCAAAATATTCAGCAGAAATATTGGAGACCTGGCTACTGAGTAACTGAGCTCTAGTATTCATTCTTTAGTTAGGAATAAACTTTTTCCAGCTTAATATATACTACCTGAAAAAAAGAACAATAGCATTACTGAATACAGCATAATGTTTAAGGGTCCCTAAGCAAGAGTGAAAATTCAATCCCTGCTCCTGTGATTCCCCTCACACAGATCTGCTGTACGAGGCTACACACAGCTAGCCAGGTTTGGGTTTTGTGCTGGGCAAGGCAACCCAGGTAATTAACTGGAAATGGCTCGGAAGGGATCACAGAGCAGCACTTTCATCATATCTGAGGAGGCAACAGCCTCAGCACAGGTGGATTTGGAAGAGGACATCAGTCCTGGAGCCTCATCCATGTCATCAGCCTCAAACTGGCAGAACTCAAGTAGGAACTTTGACTTTTGACTTAAGAGTGCTTCCTGCTGTTAGCTTAAACTATGCTCAAAACAACACAAGTATATTTTACTCCTACTTGATCACAACTAATATTGCAACTAAAAAGCAAAAAAACCAAAGCCTACCATCTCACTACTAGCACAACTCCATTTTTACAGAATTTACTGTAGAATTGAAAAAAAAAAAAAAAACCAAAGCCAGAAAGCTGCTGATGGTACAATCACTGGCACATTCAAGCCTAAATTTTTATATGCACATCAAGATGTTCTATGTGAATCCAATCAAGGTGAGAAGGCTGGCAAGGCTGACACTTCAATGCCTTCTGTGGAAAGACACAATTTCCATTTTTCATTATTAACCATAACAAAAAACAAACAAAATGAAACAAAAACACAAAAAAAAAAAAAGGCAAAAAAAAACCACAAAAAAAACCCACAACAAATCAGAACACTGGGCATCAAACAATTTTTTTTAAGTCTTCAAGAATAATCTAAAACGCAGTCATTTAAGTGTTACAAAAGGCTTTGTACACTACACTTGTAACTCTTCAGAGACAGAAGGTGTAACTACATGGCCCCATCAATGACTTGATCCCTAGGCATGTTCAGCAAAGGAGCCCTAGACCACCCTCTGGTCTCCCAGAGCCCCCTGAACGGCTGCTGAGAGGCTCTCCCGCCATTGGCAGCAGCGCTCCCTTGTTACAGAATCCAGAAGCCAGGGCAGTGGCAAGGCAGAACTGCAACACTGCACATTCCTCTTCTGCCAGGGCAGAGGGACACAGAACCTGCCCAATGCACAGCCCACCACACAGGGCACACCATACTCTCACTACCTGGGAATTCTGTTGGGGCAGGTTTCTTGGCTGATTTACAGCAAGTTCAGACAGGAACATTCATTTTCACAATCGTCTTAGTCTGAAACATAGTTAGTTATACATGATGGATACAAGAACACAAAAGCTAGCTAATGGAAAAGCCCTTGCAAATGCAGCTGGAAATAGTTTAAAACATCCACTTCTGGCCAAAATAATCAGCTAAGAAAGGCAACTCCTGAACAGCATAGGAAGCAGAAGGGAACATGTGCCTCTGTCTGAAAAAGAAGTTGGACAGACAGCTCAGCTTAAAACACAGGAGAGAGATCCACAGAACATGTAAGTTTAATGTACTACAGGAACTGAACTTTGCACAGGCTTTTTTTGACCTAAAAGAAAGCTTCATCAGAAACATACTTGTCCTCTCAGAATTAAGTCACTCAACATAAGCTAAATGTTTGTGTAACTCACACAGCTGCAGTGGGTAACCTTTGGTTACAGAACATCTAACTTGGAAGATCAGATGTTAAAATGAAAATTCTACAAGAGGAAAAAAAATTAGAAAAATACACCATGAACAAGGTACATTCCAGAAAACAGTACAGCCCAGAAACACATTTACACTACGAAAATTAGCAATGGTGACAAATTAAAAAGCAAATGTAACCAACATCATTGTTACAGATCAAAAACTGCAGGAGTCAAACCTTGAATCAAGGTTTCTTGAATGCCTTTACCAGTATCAGCCCTTCACTTAGTTTAAAATATTCTGGCTAGCAGCACTATCTATTCAAAGGCATTTCACTAGCAATTCGAGAACTCTGAAACGCTTTACACAGTAATATATGACCAAATACTCTTCCCTCTCTCCCAAAACTACAGATGCCACAATCAAACTCACTAAATTACAGAGTCGTGTTTTTGAGGGAGTGGCTCTGACACCTCTGCCTCCACCTGCACTAGATACTGCAATAACCAGAGCAAACTCTATCCAAAAATTCACCTCATTCTTTTGTGCAATTTTAGACTGTCATCCCACCTTCCTGAGCAATGTGCCACACCCCGAGTTCCTGTGATAAAGGACATCTATACACAGAGACAACAAGATCATTTCCCTCCACCGTCACAATGTATGGGAAAGAAACTAAACCAGCATCCTTTCATTCAAAATGGCCAGTGGAAAAACTCTCACCTGGCAATAAAGGACTTCCTTTCACCTCTGCCAATAAACAATTCAGCACTAACAGGACAAACACTGCTGACATGTAACAGTAACTGGACTGGGTATATTTTGACCACTTCTTTAGAACTGCATTTCTCAAATGCTGAAGCAAAGCACACACAATCGGCCACTCAACTGATGTAACGTTAAACACACAGCACGTACTAAGCCTAGAATCATTTAACTGCCACTCAGAGGTTGATTATTTCAAATCATTTGTGAAAGTATAATGTATTATTCATGGTTACAAATTACTTCTAGACTTGGAAGATGTTTCTGCCCAGTTCCCACCACCACCATCACCCAGGTAACCAGGCTCAGTGAAAGACACACCAATAAAGTAACTGGGATGCACAAATGGCCACACAATTATCATGTTTGCAAAAAGCTGTTAAGTTCTTCAGGTATCAATACTGAAATACAAGAGAGCCCTTAGGCCTATTCTTATTAGACAGGCACCAGTCTGCACACAGGAAACCCCAGCAGATCAAGAAATACTTGTCAGGGAGATCATCCAATCAAACAGTGTTATCAGGAAAAGCCCTCATTTTTTTTAAATTGTCTATTTTAACTAGTCCTAGCTGTAATTCAATGTGGTGAAGAACAACAGTTTATACCAAGTAGGGTCTTTATCTGTGCTTTGGAACAATAGCTGCATTTGACACTGTCCTTAAGCTATTTACAGAAAACCAGCCTTTTGATGTGATTACATCCACAAAACTACTTAAATAGTCCAAACAAAGAACAATCCAATGAAATTTCTGTAAGTCAGTGCTGGGAACATGGAAACACATTAAAGCAAGTGCTGTCCCTCAGCACAAAGGAGCAGAACTGAGCTCTCATCCCACTTCCACAAACACAGCGGAGACAAGAAGATGGAAAACTCAAGAGTTCAAGGGCCTACTTCCAATTCCTTCCATCAGCAACCATGAGGAAACTTAACTACTCTTAGCAGAAAGTCCAAGTACATCCACCTGTAGTAATCAGCAACAAATCAACTTTCCCTTAGATCACCAGCCCTGTGGCTGAACTCTGCACAGTGCTGACCACACACTCAGCAGACAGAGAGAACTGTTACCCCACTCAGAGCTCCCCTAGAGCCAGCCCGGCCAACATGAAGGCTGCTGCTAAAGAATATTGTGATTGGCAGATTTCTCTTCCACAGTCTCATGGTCTCTCATCTCAACACAAAGTAGTCAGACACAAAGTTTTTTTTTTCTTTTTTCATTTACCATTATCTTGGTGATGAGCATTACACATTTATCCATAAATACAGCTCATCTCCATTCTTCACTGGGAAAAAATGATAATGTCATCTTGTGCAACACTGATGACTGGGACTGTATCTTCTGAAAGGAATGTCTAGAGGTATGCCTGCTTCTCACTGAACCAAAACCCCCAGTGCATTGAAAGCTTTTTGTACATTATACATCCCTCATGGTCCTGCAAGTTACCATACAGCCCCACAAAACGGAGCCATATGCACCCACTCCTGTGGGATTCAGACTCAGTACCCATCAGTTTATAAACGATGGCAAGTGAAATACTTGCCTCTCACATAAAGCAATACAAGGAAGAAGCTGGACCTCCGTCATGGGAGACGCACATGGAAATAGCCAGGCAGTGACACTGCCACTTGCTTGCAACAGCCTTTAAAATACACAGCCTGGATCAAATGGAAACAACGTGGATTTGCTGGAATACAAGTGAACTAAAATCTGTACTGGAGCAAGAGTGAGTCTGGCCAAAATCACTGCAAGTTCTTTATTAAGTTCATGGACAGTCGTCTCGAATCAATTTGCTTCCAAAATAACCTGATGTAATATTTAGAAATATTATTCCAATTTTAAAATATTCTAGGTACTTTCTGTGGCAAGTACCTAAGCTTCTTTAGAAGCCAGTACATCCATCACTTCATGTATTCCTTAATAACCAGTTCCCAAAAAATTTGTATTTCATCTTTCAGTCTAGAAATACATAATATCATCAGTAATTAAAAAAAAAAAAAAAAAAAAAACAAAAAAACACCAACAACAACCCTCAGCTATGAAATTACATCCAGAATTAGAATTCAACAGGAGAATGCCTCTGAATGGTAACAGAACAAAATTTCCCTGCATTTCCAAAATGCAATCTGTCCAAGGCTGGCTTTACAACCTTTCTAACCTATGAATGTCTCAATCAATATATCACCCTGAAACATTCAGGTTTCAAACTATCACCATAAAATATGGAGTTATATAGGATCTCGAATGTTTATTCTGTGAATTTCGTGAAACCCAGAACCTTACTGAAGGAAACCAAAACCCCAAAGCTAATCCACCCTTCAATTAGTTATAAACGTGCCTGTGCTTATTCACATCATGAAGAATACAAGAAAAAAAATCAAAGCAGCAGCTCTTTACCGCGTGCAATTTCCAAGCGCCTACCACAAGCTTTTATTTTCATTTTAATAACTCACGCTTTTGAGGGCTGATTTAATGTTTTAACCGGGGGGGTCTCTCGGGGGTCTCTCCCGAGGATCCATCGCGGCCGCGGCGCCATTTTAGGAGGCGCTGAGCGGGCGGGAGGCGGAGCCCAGGCTCCAGCACAGCCGAGGGGCCGCGGCTCGCCCGGCCCCGGCTCCCGGCCCGCTCCCCTCGCCGGGCCGCGCCAACCCCCGGCCCGCCCGGGGCCCCGCGCCCGCCCGGCTGAGCGGCACCGCCCCCGCCGGCAGCTCCCTGCCCGGCCCCGCTGCCTCCCTGCAGCGCCTCGCTTCTCACCTTCTCGCAGAGGCTCTTCACCTGCCCCTCGGACAGCTGCTTGCACTCGTTGAGCTGCTCCACCCACTGGTCGAGCTCCTTGGTGAAGACCTTCTCCTCCATCCCGCTCTCCCCCTCCTCCTCCTCCTCCTCACCGGCTGCTGCTGCCGCACCGCCCCGCGGGCCCCTGCGATCCGCGCTCCCCACAGCGGCGGCGGCCGCGACGCGTCAGGGCGGGCGGGCGGGCGCGGGGAGAGGGCGGCCCGGGGCGCTCCGGCTGCGGCAGCGCTGCCGCTCCTCGCTCCGCACCGTGTAATGGCCGCCGCTGCTGACGTCACCGCCCCGGCCCCACCGCGGGGAGGGGGACGCCGCGGGAGCCGAGGGCGCGTGCGCGCTGCCCGGGCGGGGCCGCGAGTGCGCTCTGAGGGGAGGGGGCGGGTGAGGGCAGCGGGCGCGCCCGCCCCGCGAATGGGGGGAGGCTGTGCTTCGTCCCGGTTCTCGTTCCCGGGTCTGCTCCTGGGCCCCCGGCGGCTGGCCCTGTCCCCATGGAGGGGTCCGTTTGAGGGGTGCGGTGCAGCCCCGCCCGGTCGCAGCCTTGAGGCGGGAGCCAGGGCACTGCCCTGAGGGGCATGGCGGTGCCGGCCCCTCCTGTGTCCGGGTGTTGAGCGCCGGCTCCTCGCGGGCCACAGGCTGGGCAGGGTCCTCGGCTGCCAAGCGCCTGCTGCCGGGTCGGGAGACGGTGTTTCCGAGGGCTTTGTGCAGCTCCGCAGTGTTTGTGGTTCTCCCTGCCATTAATACATACAGGCATCTCCGCGTCGGGTGCCAAGTGACAGGACGAGGAGCGCTCGCCGTAAACAAACACAGAAAGTTCCACCTCCACACGAGAAAGAAAGCTTTACGCTGTGTGTAGCAGAGCGCTGGAACGGGCTGCCCGGGGTGGGGCGTGGAGTCTTCCTCTCTGGAGGCTTTCAAAACCGCCCTGGACACGTTCCTGTGTCACCTGCTCCAGGTGACCCGGCCCTGGCCGATGGGTCGGACTGGGTGATCTCCAGAGGTCCAACCCGAGCAATTCTGTGATGCTGAGGTCCTGAGCCCGGTTACTGTGAGCCCAGTTACTGTGTCCGTCAGAGAAGAGGGAAGTGCAGGGCACTTGCTGCTGTTGGGTACTTTGAAATAAAGCATTTCAGTTCTAAATCATGAGCATTAAATACTATCTTAATTGTACCACCAGGTAGTGCTTAGGTTAAAAAGGCTGTGCTGCATTTCTTTAAAACAATTTATACTGAAAGAGTTCTTGGAAGTCCAGAGTTTATTATGACCTTTTTAGACAGAAGCAATGCATGAAGCGCAGTGTAAGCATTCAGTAAAGGAAATTAGTGGTGGACCTTTCAGGAAACTTTTAGGAAGGTGGTATTTTTTCAGGAAACTACTGGTGACCTCAGCTACCTTATTGTACTCAGGCACTTGCTACCTAAGGGAAAATATTTCAGTAAGACACAGATAAATTGCAATAAAAAAAGAATGTAGGAAATAGGCAGAACCAATTTCTAATGAATTATATTTCATTGCAATCTGCATCTTAAATTATCATTTTTCCCTAAATTTCCCTAAAGTTTTCCCCTAAATAACTTTTAAAAGTCATGAAATGATCCGTTTAATATTTTTCACTTAAATGGGTCAAAATGTTGATAAAATATTGATTTGCTAATTTCAAGAGGACACAATGACTTTTCCTAGTTATTTTGTGTTAATTGTCTTGGTCATCACTTGCCTAATATGGAGTCTGACTTGTTAAATTCTTTGCCTACTACTGAAGGAAATTAAGAATTCCATAGTGAGCAAGGGGTAAGGAATGTTTGCTTTCATGGGTCAGTCTCGGTTTCTTGGTGTCATACTCTCCTGATAGACATCAGTTGGTTTGAATTGCCTGACTTAGGTTTTGTTTATCTTCTAAAATAATCTTGCTGTTCTTACACAGGTTCCCATCTTCAGATGGGAAAAAACCTTAGTTTTGTGCTTAAAGTTGTAGAAGGAAAAGTACCATTCATTGAGAAGTGATACGTTTCAAGAATTCACTCTGTAGCACATTTTCCCAAAATACTCCTGAGCAAATATATGCAAAGAATATGGAGCAATAGCATCAACTCTTGTGTAATTTGCCAAGCTAAAGTTCATTTTCTTTAATAACTGTTGACTTTCTGGCATAGTTACATGTTTGAGAATCACACTGCAAACCATCTACAGGAGCTGTGCTTTCCTCACACCTACCAGATAAACATGGCAGGATTGCAGTTGCAGTTTTGTAGGCAAACAAGCCAAGTTAATAGTTTCTTCCTGCTAGTGTGGATCAGGCTGAACACCTCACAAATTAACAATCACTGCTGTCTTCAGAGCACTTGTGATGGTTCCCAAGCCCACTGTTGGTTCCCAGGAGCGTAGTGGTAAAGAAAGGAACACTTTGAAAAGGCTCAGTCATAGCTCCTTTTTAGAGAAACTCCACTTGGGAAGGGGTAGGTGATTCAGCCCTCCCTGCTTGCTGCTGAAAGCTGAAGCCATGCCACTCACTACAGGAGAATTCAGGACTCTGCAAAGGAAATTCAGGATTCATTTATCTGGACACACAGAGAAGGGGAAACCTTTGGTTTCCATCTCCATTCCAAGCACTAGCTCTGTATTTTATCCTCAGACTCTTTTGAATTGTCTATATGTGGGTCAGAAATCAGATCTCTTTCCTCCCTCTGACTTGAGAATGACAATCAATTGTTTAGAGAATCACAGCTGCTTTTTTCTTCTTAGATATTTATCTGAGCCTTCAAAGGAGAATGTAATAATGAAAGGATATGTGCTGTGTTGCATAAGTTGGGTGTTTGTCAGGGTTTCAGATACACAGTAAGATTAAACTCTAACCTGTGAGATGGCAGTAATAAATCATATTTAGTATGTGAATATATGCCAGGCATGTGTGTGGTTTGTACCTAAGGAGCTGCCTGGGTGCGGCTGCCCCAGTGAGTCAGGGGTACGGAGGCCACACTGCTGTGCTGACACCTGAGTCAGGGACCAGTGTGTCACATGTGTGGCATTCTGGAGAGAGGTGAACTGGTCAGGCTGACCGCACTTATGTTTACACACATCCAGCTGTAGGTTATTCAGCTGTTAGCCTATAGTGCCAACTAATTCTGTACTAGTCTGAAATCAATCTGAAACTCATGGATGAAGGTGTTAGCAACTGCAATAATCTTATCTGTAACACCAACCTTTCCATTGTACTATGAGACATCAGTGTTTAAATGCAGATTTATGTAGATTTATATCACACCGTCCAACTATACAACGTATTGTCAACTTAGCATCGTAGAGTAAGGAACACGTAAATTAGTTTCTTCACACTTGACTCTCTTTGAATATTTTAGTGATTCTAAATTATCCATCAATGCATGTCCAAAATGTCTGTTGCTATGTTTTTTTTTTTAATACTAAATGCAGAATTAAAGGGCTATGCAATACAATATAAAGACTATACTATACAATTTAAAGGCTATACAATAATGTAACAATGAGCTGCCACCTTTAGATGTAGGCCTGCCTACTTTGATTAATACATGGATTTCTGCAAGCAAAGAATATAGACACTGGTACATTAGTGTGGAAGTCAACTGCCTCTATGAGGAAAGAGACTTCTGATCAAATAAATTCAGAAGCACACATCATGTAATCTCTTGCATATTCAGATACTGGCCACTACTGGATAAAACATATGTTTTGTGTCTTAATAGTCCTATTAAATCAGATAAGCCTGTCATCTGAAGTAGAACCATTGCAAAAGACCAAAAAAAAATCCAGAACATTTTTACATCAGATATTTATTACATCATCACAAACAAATACTACTTCTGTATATTTGACTAATTTCAGAGTCCAGATAGTACATGACAAAATCAGTGACATCAGTAATACCACTATGAACAGTGGCCCACTCACTTTAACAGAATGGTTTCCGTAAAAGATAGAATCTCATTATTAATCACCTTGCATACCACAAAACATATTACTGAAATCTGCTAGTTCATCATTCACCCTTGTGTTTGAGATAAAGCAGGGAGTGCAGTGTCTTACTGAAAGAAGAAATTACACAGTAACCATGAAAATCACATTTTCAAATCACTATGGTTACAGATATTTCATAGTCAAGAGTCTTTTAAAAGCTAGGAATAGAGTGCTGATTCTCCTATGTTAGGGGCTTAATATTTGGAAATATTTTATGTCCTGCTCTCTCCCCATGAGTGTAGCACTGAACTCTCTGTGTCCAGCCTGGCTGGGTAGGAGCACTGGGGTAGTGGAGCACTGAGCACAGGGCCACATTCCTCCTACCTATCATCTACCAGTTTTAATCTCTAGAATACTTGACAAAGGCCGCCTCTGCCAGGACAAGTACTATCACTTTATCGCCAGATGGACAAATACATGATTTCAGCCCGATGAGGAAACAGATCCTGAAATTAACTCACTTTCCAAACGTGACAGAAGCACTGAGAGCTGCGAGTAGAGACCCCAGTTGAATAGATACTTGGGCTCATCCTTAAATTCCTTCCTTTTAAACAGATAGCATAAGCATCTGTGAAATGTCCTGCTAAGCTCATGCTGCGAGGCTTGAGGCTTGCTGATTGCTGGTGTAACGCCCTGATCAGCACAGCTTCTGTTACAAGTGCTTTCTTTGGAAAAACTCCTATTATTCAGTCCTTTCCATAAGCTATGTTTAAGTGCACAACAAATTATTAATACGTACAAGCAGTTGTCATGGAGATAATGTGATCCCAAGTGCGTTTTTTGTAAGTGGCACAAACCTGGCACATCCCACATGCCTTGTATGGACAATTCCTACATAATGTTTCCTGTGCTAGATATGGGATAGATATATATCTTTGCTTTTTATGCCAATACCCAGTGGAGAAACCACTGCTTCTTGCTTTCAGATAGCTGCTGACTTTAGGAATATGAAAAATGTAGGACTTGTAAGACGTGGGGTTTTTTTAAGCTGCAACATATTAAAAAGAGGCTGAACAACTAATTTCCGTGAAATCTCAAACACAATGCAACATCCAAAACCTGTTGAGGCTAAAACCTCACAGGATGTATTTTCTCTCCTCATCTTTGTCCGCAGAATTATGCCAAAATGTAGTAATTAATCCAAAAGGAGGCAGCTGGCTAATGTAGCTGGGGAGGCTTAGGGTCATAATGAGGATAGTTTTCCTTAGAATGAGACTGCTATCCTATTAAATGTCTATTAATTCCAGTGATGTTTTGTTAAGGATTATCATAACATTTCTACTCTTTAACTGTGCCCTTGCAAAGTAGTTCACTGTGCACTTCAACCATTCTTACCTTTATTCTGCGCCTCTTGTCTGGTCCTGGAGATTGTTGCACTTCGGCCAGGCAGCATCTGACTGCTGGAGCCATTCTGTACCTGTTTATTTAGGTGAATGAAGGAGATTCTCTGCATATTATAGCTGTCACTTCTTTTTTTTTTTTCCCCTGATATTTACTCGTCAGTTAATACTACATTACAGTTACTGTCATAATGACCTTGAGCTGGGCCAAGCAGTTAAGCTACAGAAAGTCTGCAAAAAAGATTTGCAGTATGAAAACTTGAGTTATTGCTCCCTCACTTTCCTGCCCAGTGAATGTATGTTTCTTTCATAGCACTGCCACTGCCTTGCAGTGAAGGGGCATAAACTCCACTGGGGAGTACCTGTGACTGCTAGTGCATGTTAATATGATATCCATATTGGTTTGGAGATGTCACAGGTGTCTTGTGTGACAAAACAGGCCCACACAACCTGCTAAAGATGGCTTGGCTAAACTGTTGCCTTGCCCTCCAGCTCAGCATCAGCTCTCAAGCCCACTTCCAAGCAGTGCTGGCTGCTGCTTAAATGCTTCCTCTGAAGAGAGACCCTGGGGAGGAAAATTTTCTTCTGAAATCTCTTTGTGTTTGGGGCTAAAGGACAAAGGAGAAGTTCACTGCACAGGCACGCTTAGGTCCTGATTTAGCTTCACTGTGGTTAACAATTGGATTATTAGTAATAGCTAGTTACAAATAAGAACCTGACCTTATTTTTAACCTAATACTGAATCAGATCTAATTGTAATAGGTGGGTTCACTGCTGTACTTTGCACTTTGAATATTCTCATTCAGAATTTCAGTGCCTTCCATCTTAGGTATTAAAAATAGGTGGCAAGTTGGATAATTCTTATTGTTCCAAATCTCGTTTGCAGCCTTACATAACAGTGTTCTCACCAAAAAGTTTATTTTAAGTGTGGAGTGGAAGAACATGCTGTAGCAACCTGAAATTACTTGCAATACTGTAGCAGAGTTATACAGAATCTGGATAGAACTGTCCCTTCTTTTTTTGATGGGCCATTTTAATATTAATCAAAACAAAGGTATTAACTAATATCAAAATGTCAGTAATTAATATCACACTGCCTGTGCTTTGGAAGTCCTGTGTTATCAGCCACAAGCATCCTTAGGTAAATTGCCTAAGCAGAAATTGCTGGTCATTCCAACTCAATAACAGTCCAAATAATTTGTGAGTGTAATAATAGTAAATATATAAACATGTAAAATGTAATAACAATGGTAAATTACTAAGAAAGATAATAACTCCAGGTGGATAGAACTGCCCTTGATAAACCTGAGCTTCCCCAACTTGATAAACCTGAGTTTTCTCATTAGTAACATTAGCAACACTGTGTTCATTTAGAAAGTACTGTCTCCATTTTTAGTAGCTAAAACCATTTATCCCTCCAGCCATGAGCTGTGACACCTTTCCTCACCTTTCTTCATCATATCAATCAAACATATGTGACTTGGGAAGGATGAAAAATGTTGGGAAGAGGTAGTGATCAATCCTGAGAATATTAGATACCTCCCTTCAGCTGTGACCAGCTCCCCTGCTCTCCATGTGATCACAATAACAACAAAACCTGATTTTTTTCTATTTGAACAATACATTTTATTTTTTCATCTTCTGTTTCATTGCATGCTGTAACCTCCCTCCTTGATCAACATCCTTTTCACATCAAAGCTAGCATTTATTCTTCCTGATTACTGTTGTTCTCCTCTATCCCTTTTCCTGTCCATAACTTCCTTTCTTCCCTCTTTTCAGCCTCACTGAATTGGATCAGCCAAATGATCTGCAACACCTCATGAGCTCTGAAAATGTAATTTTAAACTGTTTTTTTTTTCTCCCTGGAGTTCTGCATAAGATAAATATAATGGAAAAATAAAAAATACACTGTTATAAATTTCACTAATAAAAATCTCATATTTGGCAAAAGAATGAGAAATGAAAAGTGACACATTAATCTCACTAGATGGTAGTGCCAAGATTCTTGGCGTTTCAGCTGGCACTGGGAACTTACTGAGGGAGCACCTGACATCCTTAGTAATGTATTGTAGCATCAGTTACCACTGCTGAGCTCTTTCACTGGCAAAGGAACATTTCCTGCTAGCCCCATCGCCACATATTGAACTGCAGGTTTGTCATGCAGGTGCCACTCACACCTGGCTGTTGGATGCCCAAAACAACCAATCCTAAAAGTTTGCAGGTTAAAAGCTGCATTTGCACTGCCCGAGTGTACACTCAGCTTGAGCTGAGTAACCATCTGAGTCCCTCCCTGGCACTGAGGGCATCCAGAGCTCAGTCTCGCTGTACTCCAAGGCAGGAGCCAGTATTAACCCTGCTGCTGGGGCATGCAGAGATTTACTCTCAGGTGTCCATGTCTAGCACATGCATAATGTTAATTTGTACACTTAACCAGTGTGGTTTGCCTCCTCAGGTTACAAACTGAAAAGATCAATGAAGTTATGACTGTTGTTTTCACTGGATGAATAATTGCTCCATAGTTAAATAATGTTATCAGGTGTATTATTAGAGAGAAGAACTGGTTTCAGGAAACTGTCATTAACTTGAGCAATTATAATTTTTCAATTCAACAGTGACTGCATCTGTATCAGGACTGGATGAGTGAGAGGCAATCAGGGCCTGTCACAGCAGTGATTGATCTCAGCTGTGCAGAATGAGAGGGAGTTTCCAGCTTCATAAGGGAGGCTCCCCAGCACAGGAGCACTAGGCTCATGCTGTGGGGCACTGCCCAGCAAGTTTAATTCTGATTCAAATTTACTATCAAAAATACAGCTCTATTTTTTGACAGCGTCTAAATGAAGACAGTCAGGAAATGTACCAAAATCTACCAAGAAACTCATGTGTAATTAATATACCAAGTGAAAGAATTTCCACAATATAGGTGTGTACACTACAGTAGCCTTGAGATAGGGCTGACTTCTTCCAAAACAAGTTCTTCTGGTTTTATGGCACTATTTATTGCACTTCTGTGTTAAAGAAAATAACTCTTGTTCTCACTCTGTACTATGAAACCAGTATAGCAGGAGGCACCATGGGCTGGTGAACAGATCAGGAGACAGGAGAGGATGTCTCTTATGTCTGTTAAAAGATCTTCAAGGCCATTTCAACTCCCACTTTCTCTTCTGTGAAGTGTTACACCTACTATTAATTTTGCTAGTTACATGAGCAGATTTTCTAAACTGAAATACTCTTTCTTCAAAGTATAAGGTCTCTTAAAGAGAAAATTCATATTAGGAAAACAAATTCATTATTATGTCTGTGGAAAAGCTTCTGGGCAGTGTTACTGAATGCAAATACTTGCCTTTTGTTCATCTGTTTTAATGGTAATGCTTTATACATGTAATCCAGAAGAAGTATATATACACATATATACATCTACATATACATCTACATTCCTTGTAGAGAGGGTAGCCTCTCCAAAAAAATACCGATGGAGGGTATGTGTAACATGGCTTTTCACTTATCTCAGGAGATTCTGCAGTGTTCCGTGTCTTGCAGACACAAAGGTAATTTCACTTAATCTGAAAAGTAGCTCTGTGTGAGATGTCAGAACCACAGACTGGACAATAAGATTTCTAGGTGAGGGAGTGACTGAATGTATCCATCTGAAACTACTAATATATATTTTTAAAGTAGGGGTGCTACCAGCAAAGTACAGCTTATTCTGAAGTGAGACCAGGTATGTAGCAAATTCTGGTAGTTCCTGTGCATTCAAATCCCTTCTGCTTTCCTTTTTTGTAATGGGATTATGAATTGTGCTTTTTTGGTTTTGTAATTAAAGGGTAGAACAGATGGAGAGAACTTGAAGAGCTGTATCCATTAATTTAATGCAGAGAAATGTCTCCATGTTATAATTTAATATAATGGGATTTTACTTGAGTGAAATAAAACTCTACAGTCTAGTGCTTGGGAATGTTTACTATATGAGCAGCTTCACTGTTGAAAAGATTTCACTGAGTCATGCTATGACTCTCTGCCAAATACCAATCATATGACCAATCCAGCTAGAAAAGGGTGTTCCTTCATGCCAGTACATTTCACATGCCACTCTACATTGAACCTTTTTGTGGCTGTTCACCTGTGGATTTTTTGTGGCAGCAAAGGGGAGCAATATAATCTGTCTGAGTGAGTTTAAAAATGAGTTTTAAAAAAGAGCATGTACCAAGAAGCACAAGCCAGCTGGTCTAGTATTAAGAATGGTGTAACAAGAGGGGCTGGGTTTGACAAGATTTAGGGTAGACAAGAAGAAGAAGGACAAGAAGAAGATTTAGGGCAGACAATCCAAACCAAACATTGATACTGGTAAAAAGCAGTGAATATCTTGCCAGTTCCAGGAATCAAGATGCTACCCAGGAGATAATAAACAATTTCAAAAGTTCAGAGAACAAACTTCCTTATTTCTGTTGAAACAGGAGGGGGTTTTAATTTCTACAGTTAACACAGAAAAAGAAAATCCAAAAGTAGATGAATGAATTTCATATGCAGCAGTGGTGCATATAAACAATGCAACACTGCTAGATTTCCCTAAATCTCATAAAATATTTATACTTAACTGTAAATGTTTGAGTGAAACTTGTGCTAGCTACACTTAAGGAAATTTCTATTTTATTCCTGAAATGTTTTTTTTTATCTATGGAAAGCTATAGCAAATGTCTTGTGCTAGTGATTCTTTACTCAGCAAGCTCCAGCTGTAGATACATAATACCCGTCTCCCACTCAGCTCACCATGGCTAGCAATCAATACATTGTCTCCTGCATACAAAGGCGACTCCTCTGATAATCAGTCACTAGGATAGGGATGAAATCATCAGGGAAAATAGTACTAGAAAGAACACAAAGGCTCACAATGGGCTCAAGTGTCTCTGCTGCAACCCTTAACTCCAAGTAAAATATCCTACAGATTAACTTGCCTTGGTGACTACTGAGTAAGGAAGTTAAAGGGATGAGCACACATAGCACAGAAAGTTTAAATTACATTTCCCAGCAGTGTGATCTGTGAAATCACTGTTAGGCTGCGTGGGAATAATTGAGAGGTCACAAGGGATTATATGAGCATTTATGTTTCATTCTGGCATAAGTGTGTTCAGCTCCAGAGATATCAACCAAATTGTTTCCGTCTTCAGTAATGCTGCATTTGCCCCTAGGCCTTGAAAGAATATTATGTTTATTAACTGTACATTTATCCGTCACCAAGATCTCAGGTTTTAAAATTTTCAGTATTCAACTACTGAATGTATTGAAGCTTCTCTGCCTGGTGTAAGGAAATGAAAAACACATGGTTAATGGCTTCAGAACAGAGCACACCTCACCTCCCTCAGAATAAAGCAGAGCATTGCTTTAAATGGCAGCAGGCTTCGCCAGGGAACCTGATACGTGGTGCTCAAATCTTCGCCTACCGCTGGATGAGATGTGTCTCTCCCTTTTCCCTGCTTTCCTTTTCTTCCCTATACTTCTGTAGCTCTCAGTTGAGGAATGGCTCTTGCTCTGGCTCTTTCTCACTTCCCTACTTTAACCTCATCCTTCCTCCCCTTGAAAAGGACTTCTGGTTTGGAGAAATATTCACATCATTTAAGCTAACCCATGGTTTTAGTGAGCAGTCTCTACTTTGGCATCGCTTTGGCGCTCTTCAAACTGCAGCAGAGCACATTCCATGAGATAAATAGCAGCTGTATTCAAGGGACTCCAGGGGAGACACGAGTTCTGAATTTTGAGAGGATGCTTGTATATCTGATGTAATTTTGTCTCATCACAGCCTGCATAAGCTCCCTGTACAGCAGAACAAAGGACAGAATTAATCAATGAGCCTAAAAAACTTACAAAGGAAAATAACTATTTTCTTCCCAACAGCTGGTGCAGCTTTTTCCCTGTTGGATCTGTCTGTAACACCCCAAACCAACTAGAAAAGGAAATGTTAGAAACCCTCCAAAATAATGCTTGGTGCAGGTAAGGTAAGGTGCTCTTTGCCTGACACATTCACTGAAAATCAGGTTTTTCACTTGGAAAATACACTTCTGCAGTCAAGCAACTGTGATCTCTTTCTTAAACATTTACCCCTACACTCAATAAAATACTTAATAATTTTATTATCAGCTCCTCTGCAGAAAATAATGAAACCCAAATAGATAGAAACTTGTGGCAAAGAGCAGAACTCCCAGAGCTGCATGGTGGGTGTGACTGTGCTAAAGCCTCTTGCACAGCCCATGGGTGACTCTGACCTGGACATGCCTTCACAGAATCACTTAGTGCAGCAGATATTTCTGTATTGGGTAGTTATTTCCACCTTACTCACAAAAGACCCTTTACTCCCCCTCAGTTTTCTTCCAGCAAAGTGGTTCCTGCTTGTGTTAGGATTTCCTCTTTCCATGGTGTCCTATTTGCTAACTCTGCAGAGTGCTGGGAGGCATACAGCATACAGGAAAGAGCTTCTAATTTCCCAGGGCCAAAGTGTTTAACAGCAGAGATTAGCTGATTATCTGGTCTTCTCTCACCACCCTTCTAAAACCTGATAATTGCTTAGATCTGAACACAATGAGAACATTTCTAAAATAATTTAGATACTGGTATTTTGTATGAAAAGCATCATATTTTATTGCCAACTCTAGAATGGCATTTTCCATCAGTAGTTCTCAGTGGGCTTTGTAAAGTCAATACCACTTCACAAGTGAGGAATCAGTGTTCAGCAATGAGATTATTTACCCCAAACCATCTCAGCCAGCAGCACAACAAGGAAGGAACATGATTCAGACAGTTAGGTTGGCATCAGATCCAGCTGGTCATTTAAAATGGAAAATATGTTATTATTTATTTTTGGAGGATTTGCTAGCTCAGCCTCGCTTTCACTTTTTTTTTTCAGTCTCATAGAAACTGTTTTTCTTTTTGGGATCTTTAAGGTATGTTCTTCCTTCTTCTGAGCTGAGATCTAGTGAATGAAATCTGTTTTTCTGAGCTCTAACTCTGACCCCAAGCCCATGGAAGCTTTTTCTGGATTTGGTGACATTAAGCCCCCAGTTCCCTACTTACCCCAGGCCCTCAAAATAAATTTTTAGATAGGATTATACAGGAAAATGCATTAGGAGAGGAAGAGCATTTAAAAATAACCTAGCATCTAAATCTGGATGTAATCTCCTCTAATTCTCCCACTATCTGAGCACAGGCCATGGGGCTGTACTAGCCTGGTGTTGGTAAATTCAAGCCACGTGCAGGATATACACTTCACAAATATTAACAGCTGGAAGCAAATCACAAGGCAGGGAGCAAAGAGGAAAGGTAGCACTATCCTAGTGCTTAAGTTTAATCAACAACGCAAGAAGAAAGAGGAAGAAATTAAGAGGCACCAAAATTGTCCTCATTTTGATGGTGTGACTTTTAGTTGCCATGAAACCTGCAAGACTGTTAATATTTCAAAATTTTATATTGTAATGGCTGAATTTAAGTAGTTATTGTGTTTTAAAGTCACAAAATAAAATAAGTATTTGTTTTAAACTTAAACATAACAACAGGGCTCTTTATTTTTAACCCTGTTAATTTTTTTAACATTACAGATTTTTCATAGTTTTTTTAATCCAGCTTAGGTTGCTTGTACTTTTTTTTTCCTAGCAATATCAGTGACCACCTGGAAAATGCAACAGGGGAAAGCAAATGAAAAATTTTAAATATGTGACAATAAATAGGGAAATTGAATGCAAGAGGAACTGGAATTTGCATCCTAACTCCTGTGATAAACAAAGACTTCTAGACTTCAAAACTCATTAACTCTTCCAGTTTCCTTATTGCATGAGCTTTGGTGCTCAGCAAGATTCTTTAAATACTTTACAGACACCTCGTGATACCAGATAACATCATGGTCAAACAGAAACTGCTTTCCCTCAAAAATACAGGATGAACAAGAGAGCCCCTACAACACATAGAGTCTCAGTAACACATTTTCAGTACAACCAAACTCCTTCCAGTTTCAGATAAGCATGTGGAACAGCAGTTTAACTCAGCTGCACTAAATATTTTCCTAGTTCCAGTTTCTTTTACTGCCTCTGCAGGTAACTTGTGCTCAGTTACAATCTTGGGTCATGCTGTGGTGACTCGGCTGTTAATGTGTAACTGCTGCTCTTGCTCCAGGTGCACCATAACTCAGGGCTGGTAACAGGAAACATGAGGAGAACTATAAAATACCTACTGATTTTCTGTTAGCTTTTTTGTTTTTTTTGCAATTTATGTTGTCCAAGCAGATCTTCCTCCCAGAAATGCATGTTTGCATGCTTTCCCTACTCTTACATTATTGTGCCAATTCCTCATGTGTTTTCTGTGTGTACTGATCCCTGTAGCATGCCATTAATTCATGGTGCACTCAGTTATTTTAGGCATGGACATTTGGAGAAACGCAATTAAAACAAGACTAATTAATCATAGCTATGCAATTACTTTTTGTTTTCTTTTTTTTTTTTTTCTTTAGACACTGAACAGGCCAAAGTAATTGTTGGGATTTCAGTTTGAAAAGCCAAGGCTGTGGTTCCATGTGCTGGGTGAAGCTGCCCCTCTTTTCACTGTGTCCCTCCCCAGGCCACAGTCTCAGTGGTGCCACAGCATCTCCATGAGATTTCTTGCAGGAAAAGGATCCAAGCTCCAAATACCCATCTTTGGTCAGGTTATTTTAATCCAGATCAGGTCCTTGACCGGGTTCACCACATGACCCCACATGCAATTACGCCAGCACAGCTTAGGGAAAGATGTGGGACTGGGGAGAAACAACGTGACTTTGGGCTGCAGCAGGCAGAGCTGCTGCCAAGAGAAACATTGATCAAGCTGTACCAAATATTTGTTTTGAAATAATTTTGAAATACAGTTTCAGAGCACTTGCAAATGAAATGTGTTTAGTTGTTGGAGTAAAAGGCTACAGCCAAAGCTAAATCTGCCCCCTAATTATACAGAATAAACAGATACAAAATTAGACTATGGAGTCTAAATAGGTAATTTCACTGTTCATATTTAAATATCAGCTATTTAGCAACAAAAATATTAAATAAATATTTTTGATTGCTCATGCCTGTCACCCTGCTCACCAAACTACAGCTCATCATCAGTGCTTAGGAGTGAAGAGGTTTCCTGGGCAATGCCGGACCCCTAACTCAAGCATGTCCTCACCTCACTATAAAACTACACCAAAACTAGTTTTTGGCTAAAATGTCCTGTCTCACTTTTTCACAATAGCTTTATTTTTGTTAATGATGCTGCAACTGGAACACTTCAGTAAGAGACGTAGTTGGGAAACCATACTCTGTAAAAATTTGTTGTTTAAAGATTAGCATGTAAGAAAATACCTTTTGTTCAAACTATACAGAATGTTTTTCATCTGGCAACTGTTTTCCCTTTAAATAATAAAACATTAAAACCTGAACTAAAAATAATCCTGTTGACTGTTCCAGTTCAGGAAATTTCTATGAGCCAAGTTTTGTTGGTTTTTTTCAGTGGCTGTTATTCCAAGTTAAGTCAGCTCAGCAACTGCTGACTCCACAATCTCAACTGCTTTCATACAACCTTCATTTGCTTTCTTTTATTTTTGGAAACAATGACAAAACATCAGCTGGAACCCTCAGTCCAGAATTTTCTTAACATATCTGGAATAAAACAGCAGAGGATCATCTGCAAGAGCAATATTCCATAACAATGCACAGCCCCCTAAAGGATGTCTCATATCCCTACCTGGAAGGTCCTTTAACAAGTGAAGATGTTTTTCATGCTGTTGTTTAAAAACACCAGTAGGTTGTAATTAAAACAACCATTTTATGCAGTAATAAATATTTTAAGAAGAACAGTTCTCACCTTCCCAAATCCTGCACCATTCTGAGAGGCATTAAAATCAGCATTTCCCATCTTTCAGCAGTTCTACATCTCTGCTGTTACTCTGTGCTTTGGAGGAGAATTTGATTTTGTTTCTAGTGAGAAGTTGGCTTTCAGGTCTAGTAAGAATCTGATAGCAAATGGTGATTTTTTTAAGCTGCATTAAATAACATTTTCTCTTAAACCATATGCCAGCATCTAAAGTAAATCTGCCATTAAACAACTCGGAGAGCCAAATCCCTCATGAGTAGTTGCAAGGAATTGTGTGCATTAGAAATGGAGCTTGCTAGCAAAGGACACAACCAAAACTTTTCCTTTGCAGCAAAAATCCCGACGCTATGAATGTGTAAAAGACGTGGAGAAACACACGGGTGTTTCCAGCTCCCCTGGGATTCGCCAGGGGCTGCGGGACTGGCTGGAAGGGAGGCGGCGCTGCCGTCGCTCCGCAGCCTCGGGGCGGCTGGAAGCGATCCCTGCCTTTCGCAAGGCTCCACAGCCACACCTGCCGGCTTGGCGGGCTCGGCACAGCGCGGCTGAAGCCCGGCAGGTTTTAGGGGAATGTCACTCCGTAGCAATGCTTGGTGCCGTGTCACATGCCCTCTCACGGTGTCAGGAAAATGGTCAATGTGAAAAATGCATATTTTATGATTGGCTTTTCGCAAATATTAAATTGAATACTATATGTATTATGGTATATTGATTAGAAGTGCTGTTTTAACATTTTAATAGTATGGTATATGTAGTTTTGTAGTTAAAATAGAACCTATGTATGTGGGGGTTTTTTTACTAACTCAAGCAAGAGATGAGATAATGAAGAAACTCTTCACACAGAGATGACAATGAAGGGGGCCCATAAAGAATTACTGCCTCCTTATCGGAAAAGACAAACATTCTTCCACCTTCTCTCCGTCCTTATGGAACCACCAGGATTAAGGGGAAGAAGTTGACAAAAACCAGAAAAGTTCTTAATTTGCAAGGAATTTATGCATCATGTATGAGATGTATGAATATGCAACAGGCTACTGCTTTTAAAGATTATTCCTTTGTTCACAAGGCATGCTTATCGGGCTTAAGTGCCCGAGAGCATCCGGACATCCGTAATTCTTTGCTTTTTATTGTCTTGTAATTGTCCTAACTCTAAATTTTCATTACTCTAATTGTATTACTATTTTTATAACCATTTTATTATTATTAAACTTTTAAAATTTTAAAAACCAAGTGATTGGCGTTTATAACAGTCAACATCTCTAGTTGTTATATAGCTGATATAGTTGTTATGTAGTTGTATATAGAAAATAGTCAACAACAATAGTGTTACACCGAGAGCTGTCTAGAGGTTCTTGTAAAAACCTCTTTGTGGCCAAGCCAAGCATGAAACAAGCTAAAAAGTAGAAATTACGTTTACTAAGCTCCAACAATCTGTTGGTGCTTCTTTATATATTAAAAGATGATTGTATGGTATCTGCTATTCGACTGGAGAGTTTGCTTTACTCACCCTCCGTCTGGTGGCAACAAAATGGGTTTTTTCACTGTCCACTGTGTAATTCTTCACTCTGCAAAAGGCCAAATCTAGTGCTTTTCCATGATACAGTTATGCCTTTTGAGGATCAGGCTCAGAAAGGTAAAGACTTAGCCACTGTCTTTGAGTCTACACTTGTGTAAGAGAACATATAATCAATGTTTTGTGAAAGATTTTATAGAACTTCTGGGAAATACAGACTTTGGGGGATCTTTTGGGTCATTCTGGGGCTCCCCTGAGTATTCCTCCTTTATGGCACACCCACACACAAACCAAGGACAATTTGTTCTACAGAAGAAGTTTACCAATGTCTACATAGTTATGGGTTGATATCTGTTCATATCATTAGATAATCCATAAATTAATATCATCAGTTTATTAAGAGTCTTCTCATCTAGTGCTATTCAGTGTTGGTTCTCTACTTAAATTATCTCATATATATTTTGTCATTGCACCTACTTCAGTAACATCTGGGATGTCTGTGCCTTATTCTGTTGCTGTGTAACCTAGTTCACAGTTTTTGGCTCATCATTTTGAATAGGTACAGTGGGTGGGTGGAAGGTGAGTTATTATTTTAGCTCCTAGTTCTAGGGTAGGTAAGGGCCCCAGAGTTTTATCTAAATTATACTGGAGAAATTATTCCCTCTAGGAGAACTCTGCTGGCTGAGGAATGTCTCAAAATACTCTTCTAATTTGCTAGATAGAGGTTATGAATGGACTGTCAGGAAGCTGAGGCTGTTTCACCTCTCTTTAGCTAGTCCTTGTATCTTTATTTCCAAATTGCATTTACATGTGCTGCCCTACCCTTTATGTTTCTGTGATGTGATTCACACTCATGAACAGTGCCTGAAGTTCTTAGAGTCATGCAGTTTTTCAGCATGGAGTAGGAAATTAGACTCATAAGAACTGGGCAGCCAGGAAAATGCAACGTCTCTGACTACAGATTCTTCCTCCAACGTGCAAGATCTTCTCTGAGTGTGTCAGAGGATACAATGAGTTTTCAGCCCAGCTCAGGTGGGTTCAGACTCCCTGCCAGGAGTGTTTCCAGAGCTGATTTTACCTTATCCACCTCCATACATTCCTCTTCTGCATACCTGAGGGATATTGCCCAGCTTTAGGTCAGTCTAGAGCTTCTTAAACTACAGGGACCATGTGAGAAAGGTAGGATCCCTATCTTCCATAAACAGTTTGGAACATCTGATTAAATAGTTTAATTATTGCCTAATTTGAGTCACATAAAGCATTTTCTGAGAATCTCTGCTTCTCTTCCTTGGCTGTTTGGATGAAAAACAGATGCTTCCAACATAAACAAATAAATCAAATGTCTGAAATGGATGGCCTAATACCCCTCTAAAGCTGGAGGAAGAAACCAACTTCCTGCATCATGTCCTCATTCTGAAAGAACATTCTCCCTCCCTCCATTTCTATTTAGCTTCCAGCTACCACAGCTGGATGGTGCTGGCCACTTCTGAAGGGTGTACTTTATAATCCCTTTATGCTGTCTCTGTGGTATTCATCTTACATGGAAAAGAAAGGAAACCCAAATAAGCATACTAAGAGAAAATAAAATTAAGCCTCCTGAAAGCTCTAAAATGTCTGTGAAGGATTTTGAAGGGTTACAAAGAATTCTGGGGAATCTAAATAGCCTAATGGATAAATTTCTTTCCCTTCTCTCCAAAGCTCCATTTAATTTTAAGTGTTAATCTTAGTTGTTTTAACTTAATACCTTCTGAAAATGTGTCTGTAACACTAAGCCAATCCATCATCAAAAAATCAATGACTCTGGAGATTTTAACACGTCCCACTACAGCTATCAGAGATTTGGAAGGACAGAAGGAGAGAGAGAAGGAGTAACTCCTGCTGTAATTGAGCTGTGGGAGGAAAACTTGGCCTCTGGTCTTTCCTTATCCCTGTCCCCTAGAAATGAATGAGATCCTTCATTCCTCTGCAGCAACTGCATTTTCTATTGCAATAGAAAGAATGAGTCAGATGAGTCTGCTGGTGGTGAAAGCTTCACTGGGCTGTCTTCAGCTGAGGGCTTCATCCTTTTTGTTTGAGTTTTCATGGTGTTAAATCAGTTATTAAAAATGTCTGCTATCACCACGAGCATTCTGGATTTGTAAAAAAGCTTTTTGCTTGTCATTTATTCTAAGACTTAATGAACAAGCTATCTTTGTGGAAGAAGACATTTTACGTATGCTCTTAAAAATGAAATAGAGCAAGTTAATAAAAAAGAAAATGCATCTCAATTAGATTATTCTTCCTCCATCTGTTCTCTTAGATCTTTTTATGGCAGGAAATTGCCTATTGGATTTTTGATTTTGCTTAATGGAAATGGCAAAATTTAAATCCATTCCCATTCCCACTGACATCAGGGGAAAAAAACTTCAGTGTCTGAACACAACAATTTTTTTTTAAACCATTAGTGCCTGCAACTGCATCTCAGTGAATATAGTTAATTATAACATCAGTGAATTTAAGTTAACTGAAATACTTAGAAAACTGTGGACTGGCACTTACACTTATGAATCTCCTTGGCATTTCTGAAAATTCCAACTTCTCTAATTAGCAATTTCTGTTATGCCAAATTCTTCCTGTGTGGACAACCCAATTAAACCCTGTGAACTCCCCATATGACTTTGGGGCAACAGACTGTAACTGAATGGGATTTATAATAGGAAACAGGATTTCTAATAGGAAATAGGATTTCAAGTAAAGCAGTGAGTTGGGGAAATATTTTCCTTGCGTATTTTAGTATCCTGAATTTCAGGAAGTACTATCCCTGAAAATCCTGCTCTCCATAAAAACCTCCAAGTGTTTTTTGGAAGTATCTAGCTGCTTGACAAATAAGACATTACGAACAGACAATAAATCAGCTGGTTAAAAGAGATTTAAAGATTGTATACCGTAATCTCTTTTTGTATCCATGTGGGGATTGGTAAAATACATTCCAAATCTCTCATCAAAAAGCCTACTGTCTTCAAAACTGAAATGAATCCAAATATCCAACACTGCTGTGCTCCTCCCTGTGCTTCCTCTCAGAGAAGAATCCTTCCCGCTGACTCATTCTGCTCTGTAAACTCTGTCTGAGGTTTGAGACTAAGGGAATTAACCTGGCTTGTTATTTACCTCCATGTTTATAGCTCAGCACTGCCAGAATAACTGCTGCAGGGTACTGTTGTTGTAATTGTTACTACTACTACTAATAATAATCAATGTCTAAAGAATGAGTGAGACCATGACTTAGCACAGGAGTTCTCTCTCCTCTCCACAATTCCAAACCTCTACAGAATTTCATAATAGTAGGTGGACAATAACAGAATTTTATGCAGAATTAAGTCTTTAGTGGGAATTTAGTACACACTTGGAAAAACTTCCAAGTTACCACGTAGTTAACCATGTGTTCTATCTCCCCAAAGTTCCACATTGCTTCCTCACTTTTCCAGCTTTTTCTCTTGCATTGCTCCGTAGACAGCCCTTGCCACTGATCATCCAGGGGCTCAGTGCTAGCATGGAATGATGGAAATTTTTGATATGGACAATATGGAAAACCATCTGCAGGGCAAACAGGCGCAGGTTACCTGGGAATAACATAGATTACCATCTTCTACAGGTTTATAAAACAACTCTGCTGTTTGGTTTATATAATAACAGTGCTATTTTTAAAAATAATCTTTACACTGCTTTGACTGAATCTGGAACCAGAACATAATGGCAACACTGACCTTAAATGTAGGCACATTACATGTCACCATTTAATTTAGCTTTTATATGATTATTTTTCTTTTGCTAATGTAGCACTGTATCCAGAAGTTCATGTGCAGGAAACTGCTTTTTCTACAGAGTTGAATTAGAGGTGCCATCCCCCTCCAAAAAGCCCTACACATATATATTTTTATGTGTAGGGTCTCTTGAAATCAGTTAAGGAGCCCTGTACCATTGTGTAAGCACATAATCTGTGTAAACATCACCAGGGGCAGCTCATGCTTAAGCAAAACCTAAATCAGAAAGTTTAGTAATTCCCACTTTGTGTTAACAAAATATTCTCAGATTAAATCATGGTGTATAACAAAGGAAGGGGAAAAAATAAAAAGGAAAAAAAAAAAAAAACACAAAACCAAACAATACATTTTAATAAGAAGCAGATTCTGTTTGTCTTAAAAGTACTCAAGGCATGAAAGCATGGGCTGAAAAAATCCTCCTGCTACATCAGAACTGACTCTGAGGCACAGAGTGCCCTCATTTCCCAAAGTCGTCAATGTCCTGATCCTACTGCAATTAGCAACTCCTAATGTAGGTGATGAGCAAAAGAGAGCAGGATTTTGGCACAGCACAGTACAGATTTCGGCACAGTACCCAACCCATCAGCAGCAGGACAAACCAGAAGTGATTAAAAGACAGAAGACAGAGTGAAGGAGAAGGATGAGGTAGGAATGCAAAGTACTGAATATTTTTGGCTCTTCTGAATTTCAGAGAAGGGTCCAAAATCTCTGGAGCAGCATTGCTGCTACCCAAGTTCTCCTTCAATCATCTAGTCCAATGTTCCAATTGTGCAGGTAATTTCATACCAGTTAAACCTTAAACCACAAAACTAATCCTTGGTCTTAATAAAAAAATTAACACATTTGATATCTGTATGACAAATAACAACAGTAAAGAAAAGGTGTGCTCTAGAAGCAATAACATTTTATTTATGATTAATCTTTCAATGAGCTCTTTCATGATTGTTGTGAAGGTACTCAATTGCTTGTTCTAACTGGAAAAGGTATTTTTAAGCACTTAGTTATCCAATCCATGGAAATAACACTGGAGATCATCTAGAACTGTATGATTGATAAATTCAAATACTAAGTGAAGTCTTTTCTTTCTGCTTAAATATATGAATCAAGTTAACAACATTTTTGTGATTAAATCATTGTTGATAAAAGAAAAAAAAAAAACACTTTCTACCATGGTTTTTTATTTCAGTTCATAGAGACTTCCTCTAAAAGGCTGATAACAAAAACTGCAATTTGCTTAACTAAAGACTGTCATTAATTTGAAAACATGCTAAAAGTCTGTTTCTGCTCCCTCGGCCTTCCTCTAATATTCAAACACATTTACCACATTATTTTTCATGGTGCATCTTTAGGCTCTGAACCAATACGGCAGCACCAGGAATACAGCAAAGAAAGGAGCAGCTCCTTTCATCAGCTTAAAAATATCCTCTTGAATGTGTTTTATTTAAACTAATAAATCATAGATAAGAACTCCTATATTAAAAGAATCAGTAAAAATATACTTTTCCACACTGAGATCCATTGACCATTTAATTTTTACATTACTAGCTGCTGATAATTTGAAGCAGTTTTAGGGTAACTACAAAGCTGTTTTTATCTCGATATAAAAGTATGTTATTTTAATTACACCCCCCCACACTTGTTTTTTAATTGAGGGCTACACTCTCACTGGTGCCAGGTCTCCTTAGTGCCACCAAGAGCCAGGACATCAGTCCGTGTTTAGAGGGAACTTCGAGGGAAGCTGAGGAACCCATATGGCAAAATGTGCCATTATCCCTAATTAAAAATTGATAAGAACTAAATTTTTAAAACATCCAGTTACTGCAAAGAGTGGAAATGGGATGGATATAACGTATAGAAGTAAGGATCCAAATAAGAAGCTAAATTTATAACCTTGTAATCTGACCACAAGTTATTGTTTCTGTACTTGGCAGGAGTTCAGTTAAGTCACAGTGAGCTGGTGTGTCCGGCAAGGAGAAAACCCCACCTGACCCACGTCCAGACCGAAATTCTTGTGGACTTTTCACAGGCAGAGGTCTGAACTCAAACTGAGCTTTTAGGGGAAGTCTCCCCTCGCATGCTGAAATATCTTTGCGAGGAAATGCTTGCGGATGATGCCGGCGGTGTTTGGGGATGGCACGGCAGCAAACACACCGCCCCTGCCGCGGCCAACGCGCGCTGGGCTCCGCGGCGAGGAACCGGAGCCCGGTGATGCAGCCAGAGCTGGCAACAGGCCCTGGGGAGGCTCGGGCACAGGGCGAGCTCCAAGGATGGCCCCGAACGGCAGAGCTGGGATGTGAAAAATGCAGATTAAATGACAGGCTCTTCGCAAATATTAAATTGAATACTGTATGTGTTATGCTGGAAAGTTATTTTGTAGTACTGTATTAATCCTTTTTAAGTAGTGTGGTAAATATAGTTTTAGGTATAGCATAATATTAAAATAGAAGCTGTGTGAGGTAAGATGCCTTTTTGTGACCAGCACAAGGAATGGATAAGATAAGCAAGAATTCTTCACGTAGAAATAACAGCAACAAGACAAAATAAAAATCCTAAGACAAGATTTATTGCCTCTTTATCGGACCATACAGACTTCTTCCAGACACCCCAGAGCCAAAAGGATTGATTTATAAGATGAGGGGAGAAGCTGACAGAAAAATTCCTAGTTTGAAAGGAATATTTGCATCATGTATGAGATATATGAATATGCAACCGGCTATTGCTTTTCAGGGTTAATCCTTTGTTAGCAAGCCATGCTTTCTTGAGGAAAGCATCCGGACATCCGTAATTCTTTGCTTTTTATTGTCCTATATTGTCCTAACTCTGATTGTCCAAATTCTCATTGCTCTAATTTTTATTACTGTTCTTTATAACTATTTTATTACTATTAAACTTTAATTTTTTTAAACAAGCGACTGGCGGTTTTCACATGGGAGAAGCCTCCAGCCAGCTCTGCTGTCCCTGTCCCAGGGCTGGCTGGGGCTGAGGACATGCAAGAGCTCCGGGATGGAAGCAGCCCCAGCAGCGCCCAGGCAGGACAGCAGGAACTCACCCAGCTCACACACATCCTCTCGTGATGGGTCAAAGTCACCTTAGAAATTGTTTGGGTTTGTGAAATGCTGCACAAGAATCTAGTACTTACTCAAGATTAATATAGAATGTGCTGTAAATTTTTTTTTAATATAAAAATATGAATGCTATTTAAAAACATAAAAATAATAAAAATATAACCCAAATATATTAAAATATTTAAAATACTTTTTAAAATTATAAAAATGCCCTATCAAATGGCATTTAAAAAAATAGAAATAAAAATTGAACTTGAAACAGCTTTCTGATTGGGAAGTTGTTATATCCATCCCAGTATTATTCAGGAAGGAACACATTACTTTCTGTTCTAGACCACAGACTGTAAGGATTTTTTTTTTTCCAAGTGTTTGAAGCACTGTTACAGTGGATAGCTTTAATGGCTGCACAGAAAAAAACCTCTCCAGGAACCAAATGACAAAGTTAGTGTTGAAATTGTTGTTTCCACTCATCTCTGGAAGTCAGTGTGTTACAAATACGTGATGAATTGAAAGCATTTGAACTAAAATGCCCATAGTGACATTATAATGGCAGCGATGCATTTAAGTTCATTAAGCAAGGAAGTACTGCAAATAATTATCACCAGATACAAATCTAAAGTGGATATTTAGTGCAGATTTCATTTTGAGAGATATTAAACCACCTTTGCAAGGCCAGAACCTATGTTTTATTGTTAGTTGGGACTGATTTTTTTTAAAGTAGCTTGGGAAATATTAATTTTAAAACATATATGTGCCATGCAATCAACAGAACAAAAATTGCACCTACTACTTCAGAGAAGAAAAAAAAAGCTTTCAATTTATTATTAAAACTACCAGCTATACATGTTACTGCCAGGTAGGGTTAAAATATTCCATTAGATAACATCAATACACTGTTCCCTGGTGGTGTCAGAGGAGAAGAAATATTGTCCCTGATGAGACATTGCTGAAAAAGTTCCCAAGCCATGTGGAAACAGCAAAGTATTTCAGATTCAACTCCAGCTTGTGCTGGTGTTCTGTTTTTGTTTATTTCCCTGCGCAGGCTGAGGGTGACTTGGGCTTCAAAGGGCAGAGAGCTGCCCTGGGCACAGGGGATGCCCTGTCTGGGCTTTGAAGCAGTGCCTGCTAATACTGAATTAATTCATGTTGTTAAGTGACCTTCATTATGTGTGCAGGTCCAAGCTTGCATTGGTTTTCACAGATCGCTTTCTGCCTTCCAAGTTAACAGGAGCGAAATAAAAGCTGGATAAAGGTAAAGGAGCAGCAGTGGAATGAAAAATGGAACGTGTGTGGTGGGAGGAGGAGGGGAGTCCAGAGGAGGGGATTGCGTGCCAGGAACCATTCCTCACTAGTGTGGGGAATACTGTTTTAGTGGCTGGGGTATTACAGTTTCTTATCAAGCCTTTTGGAAAAGCTTGCTCCCCTGCAGTACCAGGCTTTGTGTGAATTCCTCACTTTTGCCATCTGACTATTTTCACTAAGGTGGGACATTGGATTAAAGTGGTCTGAGTAAATCTTTGCAGAGTTAAATCCCACCCCGTGTGAAATACAAATTCCTCTTCTAAATAACCCCGTCAGTGGTGCTGCTGCAGCAGGGCTGGCACTAACTTGGTGAAAAAGCAGTACTGAGCTTTGTGCTGGTAAACCCTGATGCTGTTCCACCACCTGGATGGCTGGAGGCAAAGGGAATGGGCAGGGGATGCAGACAGTGTTTATTTCTGTCATTTCATTATGAGTCCCATGATGTTTTGACCTCCTTAAAAATCATCTGAAAGAAAGGCAGGGAGGCACATGTAACCACACAAATCCAAGTTCAGGGATAATTTCCAAGACTGCTCGCAAGAACTGGGTCACGACTTCAAAGAGACCTGCTCTGTCTGTTGGAGTAATGGGATTTTTAAAAAGGGCCGAGAGCCAGGACATCAGTCTGCATTTAGAGGGAATTTCGAGAGATGCTGAGGGAGCTATATGGCAAAATGGACCATTATTCCTAATTAAAATTTGATAAGAACTAAATTTTTAAAACATCCAGTTATTGCAAATAGGGGGAGTGAGCTGAATACACAGCATAGAAGTAAGAATCTAAATGTACAACCATGTAGTCTGACCACAAGTTATTGTTTCTGTACTTCGCAGTTCAGCTAAATCACAGTGAGCTGGTGTGTCTGGCAAGGAGAAAACCGCACCCGAGCCCGCGCAGGCTGAAACGCTCCCAGAGCGCCGGGCAGCGCTGCTGCTTGTCCGGCCGGGCCCGGCGTGCGGCAACGCCGGGGCGCGGCACTCCCGGCTCTCTCCGGTCCCTGTCCCGGCAGTCCCGGCTCTCTCCGGTCCCTGTCCCGGTCCCTGTCCCGGCACTCCCGGCTCTCTCCGGTCCCTGTCCCGGTCCCTGTCCCGGCACTCCCGGCTCTCTCCGGTCCCTGTCCCGGTCCCTGTCCCGGCACTCCCGGCTCTCTCCGGTCCCTGTCCCGGTCCCTGTCCCAGCTGTCCCGGTCCCTGTCCCGGCAGTCCCGGACCCTGTCCCGGCTCTCCCTTTCCCGGACCCTGTCCCTGTCCCTGTCCCGGCTCTCCCTTTCCCGGACCCTGTCCCGGTCCCTGTCCCGGTCCCTGTCCCGGTCCCTGTCCCGGCTCTCCCTTTCCCGGTCCCTGTCCCGGTCCCTGTCCCGGCAGTCCCGGTCCCTGTCCCGGCAGTCCCGGCTCTCTCCCGGTCCCTGTCCGGGCAGTCCCGGCTCTCCCTTTCCCGGGCCATTTCCCGGTGCCTCTCCCCAAACTCCGCCGAGCGCGGAGCCGCGCGCACCCGCGTCCCCGCCCCCCCGCGCGGCGCGATGGTGCGGTCCGGTCCCGTCCCCCCCCCGCTGGCGCAGTGGTGCGGCCGGCGCCGGCCCCGCCCCGCGCGCGGCGCCGCCATTGCGGGTTGTTTGTGCGGGCGCAGCGAGCGCGGGCGGGAGGCGGCGCCGCGGCTCCGCCATGTCCACCCCGGCGCGCCGCCGCCTGATGCGCGACTTCAAGAGGTGAGCGGGGCCCGGACCCACCGCTGCCCCGCGCCTTTGTGCCGGGCCCGGGGCCGGTACCGAGCCCCCCCCCCGGGCAGGGGCGCGCCCCGCGGGCAGCGGCGGTGCCGGGGGGAGCGGGGGCACCGCCGGGGGAGCGCGGGGTCCCGCCGGGCAGCGCCGGCTTTGTTCGAGCCGCCTCGCCCGGGCGCCGACGGCTGGGGGCGTCTGAGGATAGAAGTTGGAGCGGTGGCTGCGAAGCAGGGCGGCCCGGGAGCGGCCGCGGGGTCAGGGGCGCCGGGCTGGCGGGGGGACGCGGGCGCTGCCGGACCGGGCCCGGCTCGGCCCGGCCCGGCTCGGCTCGGCTCGGCTGGCACGGCCCGTGCCGCCCGGCCCGCACCCCGCCGAGCGCGGCCGCTCCCCGCAGGCTCCGGCTTGGGAATAGCTCAGGCGGAGTTCAGAAGTGTTCCAGGCTTGTTGGGTCGGAGGGTCTCTTTGAAAAGAAGTTCGTTGTGATAGGCACCTGGAAACGAAGCGCCAGGAATTGGCGAACGCTTCGTTCGTGTGTAATAAGAACCCAAATGACCTTTAATGTTTTTATGCACAATCATGTGTTTAAAGTTTGCAGTCATGAAGAATCTTGTGTAATATATGCGAACTGCTAAAGGAGCAGTTATTAGTTGCAGTGTTTAAAATGTTAATGACTGAACCACTGACTCTGGAATAAATGATTTCCAGTCTGGCACGTAAACATACTTAGAACAGAGTGTGGAAAAGGGTGGGAGGTTTCCTTGTAAGATGTACAGTGAGGGTTCTCCAGACTGGGTCACTCAGGAGTAGTTGGAGGTGAGTCAGCTTTGATAGGGGCTCTTTTTTTAGCATAGCTATGTTATACCAGGCCCTGAAGCACATCAGTAAACACTTGACGTGTATTGTAGTTGCTTTACGTGGCTGCACGTAAAGCAGTAGCGACCACAGCCTGATTCCTGAATCTAGAAGCGGTAGGAGGTTTTTGGGAAGTGGAGCCCTCCCCTGCTGTTGTGTGAGTGTTAGTGTTTGTTAAGTGGGTGTTGCTTGATTCCTGTTCAAATCAAAACAGGATATTCAGACTTTTTATTGTAGTTGGTTACACAGATGAACCAGTGATTTTTTTTTTTCAGGCTGACTACCTCAGTTTTTCAAGATTGCAATCAGATGTGGGTTTTATGCCTTTAAATTCCTACAAGGACAGGTTTAATAATTTTGAAGTTAAGGCTGGAGAAAAGACTCTAAAGCTTCTAAAGTGGAGAAATATAACCAAGTAGACAATGTAAATAAAATCTATTAGTCATATATATAGCAACCTTGATATTCCAAAATTTATGTAACTTTTTCATGTCAGTCTTTGTTTTTCTCTGCTCTTTTGTGCTGCAAGTTTTGTATTTGTTTCTTATGTTAATTGTACTTCATACTGAGAGAACAGACAGTGTGTTGTGAACTCTGATTCACTTCAATAAATATAAACTGCTTTTGCATACTGTGATTGTCAGGAGCAGTCAAGAGAGAAGAGTTCAGCAGATTTATTACCACCTCCTCTAATTTGTTTGAATAAACAAATAAAAGGTTATATATTTACCTTGCTGGTAAAAAGGGAATACTAAAACCACATTTTTCCTGCTGTTTAGGACTTTCAGGATTAGTCCTATTTGCTGTCCTTGCCAGATCCTTTCTGCATTTAGACTCTGTGACAAGTAGGGTGCACATGTGCTTTGAAGTTGATGTGAAAACCAGAGTCATCTCCCAGATGCATTTGTCAGGCTGATGCTCAGGCGCTGCTGCTGGCCTGCAGCCTGGCTGTCATGTAGGAAGAAGTCCTGTTCCTGCTTTCCCTGACCAAAATAGTAGGTGGTTTATGCTGTTGGTACTCAGCTGTCTGGACTGTGTGTGCTCATAGAGCAGAGATGTAAACACAGAATTTAAAGGGGCTCTGAGCCAGCACCACTGCTCAGCATCCTTGGACAGCACATGGTGTTACCCCAGGCTGAGGCAGTGCAAGTGCAGGGAGGATTGCCTGGCTGTGCTGCTGACAGCTCTCAATAAATCTGCTTTTGCATATGGCATTTACTTAGAATTTGTCCCTTGGTCTACAGAGCTTTTTGTAGGGACTTGTTTATAAGTGTGCTGTGATATTATCAAACCTCATGGTAACACTCAAGAGTTGTTTGTGACACAAGGGCAGTCACTGCATTTTCCTTATTCTTGCATAACTCTGGAGGCAAAACAGGTGAGGGGAGTAGGAGCTGTCACCGAGGGGCTTTGAGCAGGTGGATTGATTGGGCCTGCTGGTGTACATTCATCAGGGTCTTGTGATCCTTCATATGGATCAGTGATAGACAGAGGGGGTCATTTGGATCCTGCCCTTTGGCTGCAGTACTTATTTCTGTTTGTGAGGCTTTCAGTAGGTAACATGCTTTTCCCTAGTCCAAGGATTAAGGAACTAAAAATAATTTCACATGTTCCCGTAATTGCTTTAGAGATAAACACATTTGTGGGACTGGTAAGAGGGAGTAGCAGCACACAGGTTTCCCCTTTGCTCCCTTTTGAAGCAATCAGCTTGTCAGTCAAAATAGGCTTATACCAAATTTAGCCACTTGTCATACATGGATCTGGGTATGCAGGAAAAGCTCCACGGACGGCCCCTTGCCTTGAGTCCCAGCAAGAGTGCTCTGTGTTTGTGTGTCACTGCCTGGATTTCAGCTCTTGGTTGTGGCTGCAGCTTCTTCTCCTCTTCACTGTGGCAGCCGGCAGCAATTGCTCTCTCATAGTTCACAGTGTAGCACCATAAATCCCAGCTGTCCATGGTGCTATAAGTTATTCTTACAGTTAATCCTTTGCTCCCTGAACACTTAATCAGACCTCTTGTGCCCTTGTGTCTCAGTGTAAAACATGAGAAAATCTTTGATGAGCGTTGCCTTGTAGGTCTGTCTTTCAGAGTGTTGATAGTCTGCATGTAATGCTTTATGTATTCTCTGATCTGGAATGAGAAAATATTTATAAAATGTGGATATTACTGGTAAACTATATCTGCAGGTGGAAGTATTTCATATATATGACTTGTGATTCTATGTAATTCTTAGATTGCAAGAAGACCCTCCTGTGGGTGTCAGTGGTGCACCATCTGAGAATAACATAATGCAATGGAATGCAGTTATATTTGGGTAAGTTTTTGATTATTATGAAATTCGATATTAGAGGGCTAAATATGACAACCTGATGTTTGTTTTTAGTTATTCTTTTGTTTCATGTATGTAAAGTCAGTAAACTTTTAAAAATGGCCAAGTGTTACGGTAAAATCTCTTTTCAGAGATAACGGGGAATGGTTAGGAAGGAAAAAAATTAAATTTTTAATTTGTTGAGCTTTGTTGTTGAATAAAGCTTGCATGTGGCTTAATAATAAATTATACTGTGTTAGGAAAAAGCAGAATTCCTCTTTAAAGTACCTAAGTGCCACATGTTCTCAGCCATTAAATCCAGATGTATTGGTGATTGAAATGAATCCTAGTAGGACAAGGTACAGGATCTGTCTGGGAAGTTACATTATGTATCCTGTGGAAGAGGAGGTGACAGTATCCTTTCCTAAAACTGAAGTGTGCTTGCTAATAATTTGCTCATTTGTTCCAATCTAGTCACTTAAAGGCATATGTATTGTTTGGGAGGATGATAAAGTAGATATCCCAAACAGAAGGTGTCTATGGGACGTGTCTTACATACAACACAGCTCTCAGAGATTACCTATGGATGCTTCTCTAGTGATTTAAATTACTGCTTCTGTCTGTATCTTGGAGAGGATGAGAAAGAAGATATACATTTATTGTGCCTGTGTGGAAGTAGGTAATGATCACTTTTAACTGGAGTTTCTTTTTAAAACCTTTCAGGCCAGAAGGAACACCTTTTGAAGATGGTAAGTTGCTAATTTTATATCCTTTGTCATTTTAATAAATGTTGGCAGTACTAACATTGTTCTGCTTTTGAAAAATAATAGATGTTATTTGTGTATAATTTGAAACAAACCAAGTAAGTGAAGCCATGAGGCTTGTTGGCTATAAAAATATGTATCTTGATCTAAGCAGTGTCTCATCACACTGGCTCATGGTTGGTTAGAAAGCTACGAAGCAATGCTTCTATCAAGGCTTTTTCATACATGCCCACAAGAGCTTTTAGAAGGGCTTATTGGACTGACACTGCCAAGTATGTTTGCACATCTCTTTAGCTGAGCTCAACAAGAGCTTTTCTCGTTTCATCTTTTGGCATGTTTGATTCATCACTATTCTCCTAATGAAGAACAGGTGAAAAACCTTTAGGTGTTCTCAATATAGGACTCGGTGAGGTTGAGGGAATCCCAAATTAGTACATAAACATGAAAGCTAGTGTGTAATGACCCTCCCTTAGGCATATGAGGAATAATGAGTTTAATAATTATAGTATTATTGCAGTAATTGGCAGCAGATGGGATTTTCTCTGTGTTGGGTTGGAGGAATTACAGTAAATTATTCACTGATCCATAACAGAGGTTTTCAGTGAATCAGTTGTGAGCTCCAAAGACTGAGATTGCTGATTATGAAATTCCAGTGTTTCTTTGCTGGCATCACAATGCCTTCTTAATGAAACGCCTTAAAGTCACCCAAGTCCATGGACCCAGCACACCTGGGTCATGGAAAAGTGGGATAATGTTGGATAAGGCTGCCTTTGCCATGTATGCAGTGAGTCTCCAAGCTCCTACCCAACCACTACTGCTGGGTTTATTTCTCTAAGCAGTAGTTCCATAGTTCCATTATCACTTGAAATATGTGAAAAGCAATCAGATTCACTGTTACTCTTTTAGATAATGGTGAGGAGAAATACTGTTCATGGAGCACATTAATTAATTAATTGTCTATGTTCCTGGATGTGGTCTTTTGTTGTTAGTTATCTGATTGTATTTATCTTTGTTTGGACAGGTACTTTTAAACTAGTAATAGAATTTTCTGAAGAATATCCAAATAAGCCTCCAACTGTTAGGTTTTTATCAAAAATGTTCCATCCAAATGGTGAGTAAACCATCTTTATTTAGCTATAATACTCATTAAATATTACAGTGTGGTCATGCATTCTCTGAAGCTCCAGAATGCTTAATCTCTCTTCACTGCCATCTCCTAAGTAGATGTCTAGGACAGCAACTGCTTGATGAAAAATTGAGAGTTATGATGCTATTAAGAAGCAGCTATCTACCTCTTACTAATCAATATGTAGCCTCAGTAGCAAAGCCTGTGAGTATTTTCAGCAGCAGCTGCACTTAGGTTGGTTTAAAGAGGCAGTTCTGGCTGCAGATTCCTGCCCCCTTCCATTTAACAGCAGCTGTGTCTGTGCAGCCACAGCATGAGCTGCAGGAACTGATGGGGCCAAGTGTTAATTATTCCTGCCAGGTGAGGTTTCACCCGAGTCCCTGCTTTCATCTGGTGCTCTGTGCCTGCCAGGACTAGCACCGGGAAGAAAATGAGGATGCTCAGTCGTAGAGGAGGTGTCTGACCCCATCTCATTGATGAGGGCAGCTATGAGAGTGCACTGTGCTGCCTCCCCCAGCACTGATAGGTTTTGCTGAGCGCAGAAAAGAACCTGCCTGCTGCTCCTCTGTAGAAATGATGCCTCACATACTGTGCAGGCCAGTTTGTCTCTGCCACAAGGTCTGTAATTTGTTGGGAACAAGCTGGAAGACAAGGGTGTAGAAGTTTGAGCAGTAAGTCTGAGGTTCATGTGAACTCCATAAGACTGAGAGGTATCCAGACAGAAGAAGGATTTCAGGCACTTTTCCATATTTTCTGCTGTCTGCCTTGGTGCCTCTCATAGTGAGTGTAGAGTGTGTGACAGTGGGGTGGAGTGAGGGTGTGAGTGCTTCCAGTCCTGCAGTGGAGGCCTTGCTGCTCTCTGGGAGGCCTCTCTGCTGTGACAGTGTGGGTCAGTCGCACTGGAGGAGCAGGACACCAAGTCTGCCCGTTCCTGTGCTAATGCCATGATCTCCAGACTTTCCTTCTTTCCCTCTTAGGTGTTCTGTTAATTTCAGTAATAAATCTTCAAAGTATGTGTCAAGCCACAGATGATGGTGAGACAAACTGCTGTCCTCTTTCCTAAAGCATTAATCTAAGAACAGACTGAATGGGAACAAAAACTGCCCTGAACAGTGCCATAAATCTGAGAGTTTCTAAGTGATACCTGTCTTGTATTTACAGTGTATGCAGATGGCAGCATATGTTTAGATATTCTTCAGAATCGCTGGAGTCCAACATACGATGTTTCGTCTATTTTAACTTCTATTCAGGTAACTTTGCATCTGTTTTACCAAATAATTATGTTACTGTCGGTCTCTATTCCAGAATTCACAGCTCAGTGATGAGGATAGCCAGGTATCTGTATCAAGGGGTGCTTCAAATCCTTATGAGATAAGCAGTATTTTTAGATCAAATAAAAACAAAGATGCTACGTAATTGCTAATTCTGAGATACAAAACTGCCGTTGTATATTTTTGCACAGGAAAGCAGTGTCTGGTTTGTTTTCATTTCAGATGCAGAAATTTGCCTCGTGTTTGAAACATTTAACTTTACTGTGAAGCCCTCAAAGGGACAATATTGCTGAAACACACTACTTGGAATAAGTAAAAATGGCCTAGCACAGTGGAAATGCACAATTCCTTTGCTTCTGTGTAATTGTTCTAATTTTTCAATAGTGATGTTTTTGTAGGAGACATCTTAGCCCCTCTTTGGTTCTGAATGACAGTATAATGTAATTACCAAATAGTCAGTTAGCTCCATAGTGCTGACTAGCACAAACTGTCTCTGGTTTGTGAAGCTACAAGTGTGTGCAGCACTGATGCTTAGGCAGGGTGTAATTTGAGGGTCAGTAATATAATTAGGGGTGCCTAACCATGCGTTTAACTAGGTTTCTTAACTGGGCTGTTCTGAGTTGTGTCTGCCTCTGAAACACATTTGAAAGTAAGTTGATTTTTTTCTTGATTTACATGTGTTGGTTTGTCTCACATTATGTTTTCCCCTTTTTCCAGTCTCTGCTTGATGAACCCAATCCAAACAGTCCAGCAAACAGTCAGGCAGCACAACTTTACCAGGAGAACAAACGTGAATATGAGAAAAGAGTTTCAGCTATTGTCGAACAAAGTTGGAATGATTCGTAACAGCTGCTGTGTTACTCTCCATCCTCATAATCATTATGTACAATTTAACTCTCAATAGAAAGGCTACCAGAAATTTCAAGTGCCACAGTTCTATGAATTTGCATAAAAACTCATTTGCAAACAAAATTAAACCCTCCAGTTTAGGGAAAGCTAAAAGCTTGTGTATCTCAATTAATGTCCTTTTTATTGCATGGTAAGAACTAAGTTATTGCTACATAAATTTGTAATATATCCTGTTTGTATTTTTTTTCCAAGTGTATAATGTTGGTGTGGAGTTTTCATGACAGAATATACACATTTTGTAAATCTGTACTTTTTCAAATATTGAATGCCTTATTTTTGAATTCTTTAGATTTTTAAATTGGAGAAAAGCACTTAAAAACGTTTTTATATATGAATATTTCATGTAAAACTGTTAAATACATAACCTTAGTGCAAGACATTCTGCTCTCACTCTATCTTTTCCAAGGGCTCATTTTTTTGTCCATGCTGTTGATACCCTGCACTTTACAAACAGAAAGGTTAATCCACAGTGCAACTGTCTTCATGGCATGTCTGCTTCTGCACCACAGCTTGACTTGATTCTGTGTGTCCTCAGTTGTATGAGGAAGAGGCATTTTGGTAGCTGCCAATTACAAATGGGGAAACAGATGTAACTATTTTGCTAAAAGTCCCATCTTAAACCAGCAGCAGAGTTGCAAACATAACCTGGATGAGCAGGTTTGGTGATAACGTATTCTAATAAGTTTTATTTTTCTGAAATATTGTATTTTACAAACCTGGAAAATGTTGTCATCTAAATCTGTCCTATATTCACGTAGTGATGCTGTAATGTAGTTTTGAATATCTTCTAATAATTAAAGAGGTTTCCCATTAGTTTCCCTTGGGGGTAGGAAAAAAATTAATCACCAACAAAAGAAAACATTTCTGCAGATTTAATGGAGTTACTCTTTAAAGCTGGACTGTGTACTGTGTGGTCAGGTCTCATATCTGTATCACAGAGGCTCCACATATTCTTAAATTGACAGTTTGAAGAACTTTGGCTTTGTTTTTGTAAGTGTTGATGTGGTGGCAATTTCTTACTGTATTCTGTAAACCAGGCTAGCTGACTACAGTAAAGAATTAAGCCATTTTTTTCTTTCAGCATTAAAATTGTAACAACTTTTCATAATTCCAGCCAGCATTACGTATATATTAAACTCCCCAAATCCCATACCAAAATACAGCTCAGTGGTGCCTAAAAAGCAATGGAAATTGATTTCACCTGGAAAAGAAAGTGTTGTTTATTTGCAGCATTCATTACTAGAAGTTATTCTCAATGCACTGGAAGAAGAATATCAATTTACACCTCACACCTGCTTGTAAAGGTCTGTGGTTTCTAGGAGCAGCACTCAAGTTTAGAAATGGCACTCAGAATACTGTCAAGCCAGACTCCTTGTGTAGCTTGTGGAGTAAAACTGCTGTGCCTTGGATAAGCATTAGTGTACAAAGGCTCAGAAAATATCAATGCTGTGTAATAACTTTGCTCTCATTAAGTCAGTTTACTTTCATTGATTTGCTGAATTTGTGTTTAAGAATTTCTCAATCTATGTCTGATTATAACAGAAACTCTGAAGGATCCAATTTGCTTTTGGTTATGGTGAAGTTACAGTAACCCTGGCAAAGTGGTGCTACATGGCTTAAAACATCAATGCAAAGATTTTTTTGTTCATAAATATAACGTGGAAAAGCTTCCTTATTCTAAGGATTAATCTAAACTTTGATTTTTTTTTTTTTTTAATTTGCCTCCTCTTTCAGGATTTTTGTTTCTTTGACGTGTGCATGAACTGAGATTTGCAGCTCATTAGCGTTCACATTAATTTGATTTTTCCTGAACAGCCAGTTTGGCCCAGTTATAGATTGATGACACTCAGAATATGTTTTTGTGTCTCTGGGATGTGTGAGAAAAAAAAGTGCAGCAGAAGGGGGTTTAATTAATGATGGGTACTGCAGGCTGCCTGTGCTGGGACCCACACTGTTCAGGGACAGGTGTTTCTGAAGGTTCTAAGAGCATTCTCTGCTGAGGGCAGAACCTGGGACCCACACTGTTCAGGGACAGGTGTTTCTGAAGGTTCTAAGAGCATTCTCTGCTGAGGACAGAACTTGAAGCCTACACTTGGTAAAGTCTGGGAAATGTCCTGCTGTCCCTCAGACAAAGGTGAGGTGCTGTATCCCAGGGTGTGGTGGGGAGGAGCATTCCCTTCCTCACCAGATTTCCCACAGTAACACCTGAGATGACTCTGCAAGCTGCGTGGGAATGTGGGAATGGTGAGAATCCAGCTCCATGGTCACCTGTGGGGACACACTGCTCTAGAGGAGCTGCTGTTTCTGGAGGTGGCATCCTGGAGCAGCTGGGGGCTGCACGGTGCATCCCCAAAGGATGTGGGAGAAAGGGTGACTTCTGTGAGCCCTCCACCAATACACATTACAAACAGAGAGCATAGGTTAAAATCTGCTGAACCTTGCTAGAAAGCAGACACATTACCAGGCAGAAGGAAGCAAGCCAGAGGTCATGGTGTAAAGGACACAATGAGTGTGAGCTGTCAGCACTCACTGGTGCTGCTCAGGGCCACAGATTCCTCTTGGAGCCTTCACATACCTGTGTTCAGCATCTCCAGTGGGGTTAGATGTACTGAGTGTTCAGACCTGAGTTTCCTTACTGCTCCCACCACCCTCCTTTTGAGACCATCTGGTCCATGGGCTGAGCCCTGCGGTCTGCCCCGAAGCTGTGTGTGGGTGCTGAAACAACAGGTCAGGAGTGTGGGACATGGGCAGATGAAAGCCCTTCCCCGGTGCTACGAAGAACAGGAGTGATGACAAAGACAGAAAGGTTCAAGTGCACTGATTCACAAGGGCACTCAGTAGTCACAATAAAGTTTGTGGCACAATTACCTTTTTAAATAGTATACTGGGATGCTTGATTTTTAATGTATTAGGAGATGTAATGCACTAAGCTTGCTAGGACGGTGGGATTAATTAAGGAAGGACTGATGGGTTCACAGTTTTGGATTTATTGCTTCTCATGAGGTGTTCATTCACTGATATTAAACAGTTCCTAATCACTTCTTTTCCATTGTATTCATATAAAGATAGAAAAATACAGTGGAGATGTCTCTAAATTATTCACCCGAGTTGTTGTCCTATATATCCATGTCATTCCTCTGATTTTCTAGATGGACAGATGGAGGCATCCAGGTTTGCAGTGTTCTTGAGTGAGTCAGGAAGCCATTGGTGGGGTTGTGGGTGTGAACCATTCCTGGGCATTCCCCAGTCTGAGTTTCAGGTATAAAACCACCTTTGCCTTCAGGTTTATCACACTAACATTATTCATAAGAAGAATCAAACACTGCACTGCTCGTGCTGCTTTCTTCAGATCTCAGTTCCCTAAAGATGTCTCATCCAAATGCAGTCCCAAGCCAGAACTACGGGACTTGGATCTTCACAAATGTGATTAACTTCACTAGTGTGAGTCGTCCCATTGGGATTCTTCACCACGGTACAGATAAATGTGTGTAATTGAAGAATCAAGGCCTTAGGCTGTGAGAAGTGAAGAAATCACAGCTTGAGGTACTATATCTGCAGCTTCTTTGTGGGAGGTTTTATATTAATAGTCAGTTAATTCAGTGTGTCAAACAAATAAAGCTTTAAATATTTAGAGATTAGGAGGTGCCTAATAAAAAATTTACAGGAAAAAAGGAAGTTTCCCTGATCACTACAGGGGCATTGAGATATTAAAAATAAAATAGGTAGGATAATGTAGACAGTTAAATACTTCACTTTTAACTTGTCAAGAGTCTGTGAGAATAGCTTTTGATGTATATAAAAATGCACCAGGAGAGGAAGAGACTTCTCATCCGGCCAGACTTCCTAACCTGTGTTTTTATTTGAGGTTTTTACTGTTTGTGGAAGCTGTCCCAGGCAAATACTATGCCTTATTTGTTTGGAATTATTTTCTGGAAGAGGAAAGGTGTAATCAGCAGGCAATCTGCTGTAATGTGTGAGTTGGCAAGGCAGGTTCTCCACCTCTGCTTTGGATGGGGCTCCATGGTGAGTGGCTGGTTGGATTGTGAGTGGGAAACAGTGACCAGAGACTCTGGGTGAGTGGGCAGCATTTGTGTGAGCAGTGCCAGCTCCAGCACTCTGTTTAATTTGTTGTTTAAGCATTAAAACAATTATCTGACTTCCTCTCCCTGGTTTAGTTCATCTTCCTAATGGAGGAGCTTCAGCAGAGTACAGAATGTGTGTGTCCTGTGTTGCCATGCTGACATTGGATCACAGACCCTCCTCAGCACACCTGACTTCCTTAGAAATGTAAACTGTATAAACCCTTGGATCCAGCCTTGGGCCATATGAACACCCTGTAGCTGGAGCAGTAACTCAGAGGCGTTCTTTTTATTTCATTAAAGTTTTGGGGATAAAACCAGTCCAAAACTAGAAGACAAGCAAAGAATATGTGCTATTGCAGGCAAGTGGACAGTTCTGTTGAACATGAATCGTCACAGGTAATCTCTGGAAGTCTCTTCATATTAATGATGGTGAAAGAGGTGAGAGGAAAAGGAGCTAAATCTAAGAAAAAATTAAATATATAGAATCAATGAACAAACCCCATTAACAGGATGCTGCACTGCTTTTGCTGTGCATTGAAAGGATATGAGTCTTCTAGAAAATAATTTATCTTGGATTATGTGTGTGTATAGGAGAGGGCTTTTTGAGCTATTATAGGAACTTGAGGTAGTAGTGTTTGAAAATAAATGGGCTTTAGGATTTGAGGAGATTTTTTGCTTAGCATTGTTACTGCTTGAGTTCATCTCATAGCTCAGCCACCATGAGCAGAGAACAAAAAATAGGCAGAACTTTTTAGACTTTCTGATAATGACTGTAATTAGCATCACAAGCTATGGAAATTGTGATATTCCCTAAAGGTTTCTTGTCATTATCCTCGGTTTCTGCATTGAAAATAAAGATTTTTAAGACAGGGTATCTTCTGTATTTAGTACTGTCCCACTAATGGTAACATTCAGCCTCCGTGACTGCGTGAATCCATTCTTAATGCTTGTGTCTGCTGTGGTCTGTGTGAAAGCTGTATCCTGCCAGAAAGCAAACATGCTCCTCTCAAGCAGGGATGTTGTTCAGCATCCAGAATGAGCCCTTTTTCATGATGTGGTCAAAGCACGTAGCGAGGGATTTTTTGAGCTGGTGCAAATGTTACTAGAAGAAAGTTTGTTTTAAAATCCCACTATGGCATTGTTTCAATCAGGAGTTCAGTGAGGTCATAAAATAATTTTTTGCCCTTAAACAAATGCCAGAGCTGGGTCACTCTACTGCCATGAGGGAGACGTGGTTTGATGGCACTGATAACAGAGACTTGGCTGTAGAGGCTGTTAGTGGTGAAGGTGGGCAGATGTCCCTGCCCCAGCCTCCACCTGTAGCACAGGGTATTCAGTCCTCAGCCCCTGGAACTGAAAGCATCTTGTGTTTCTTCCCTTGTTTTTCAGTTTGGGTCATTAACCGCCGTGTCTGATGCATTTCTAAGCTGAATAATTTTGACAGCTGCCAATTTGGTACACATACCATGGGCTGAGCTGGGAGCCACCAAGCTGGGGAGGATTCTGAAGCCTGAGCAGAGGCTCTACCTGGCACAGCAACGACCTCAGGCATAAAGGGGGCCCTAAATAGTTATTGATCAGGGGAGGAGTTGGTCAGAGAAAGGTCACCCCAAGCATCTGAGACCCACAGAGGTTTTTATCCTGGATAAACCTCTGCTTGCAGAAGTCATTGAACACATTCACATTGCTTTCAAAGCCCTGCTGAACTTTTAACCGCTCAATCTCAGTGTTAGATTATTAATTACACTGTTCATTACCATCACCATTTATTTACTCTATAAATAATGTTTTTTAATATTTTCTGGGTTTTTATATTTCCGTCAATTTTGAAGTTGATTTGGGTATGACTAGAAGATTATGGGTTCAGGGCTTTATCTAGAATTCTGCCAGAGAACTGCAATGTCCAGTAAATATAAATATTGTTATTTTATTACTTCATGTTAGTTCTATCATTATAGGACTTGAAGGATTTAATTCTGAAATATGACACTTCACACAGGCTGAGGCAAATTGTCTTCAATGACTGACCAAAGTGGGAAGAAGGCAGAAATGCCATCTCCTCTGAATTAATTATGAACCACACAGCTCTTGCTATTATCTGTTTACACATTATTGGCCTTGTGATGTGCTGGTGAGAGATTTTCTTTCACTGTCTGGTCCAAACGTACATTAAGTCCAATTTCATTAAGAAGGCTGCTCGCCTGCCTTGTTGAAAGGGTCATTGTGTTAGTTATTACAGTGTTTTCTTTGTGCTGGCTTCCCCCAAATTCCAGTAACTATTTTGTAGAAAAGTTGGAAAGTGAACTTTTGATGCCTGTGAAAGCTGCTTCATTGACTTTATTGACTCCAGAGCCTGAAGTTCTTTATCCACAGAGATCTTTTAATGGACACTAAAAAGTTTCAGCCAAAGCTTATAGAATTTGGTACTTATACTACAGTTAAGTATTATAGACCCAATGCTGTTCCCATGGAGACCTAGAGGAATTTTTCCATTGAATTAAGTGGTAGCAAAGCATACCCTTTATTGAGTGGGAAAACTACTGGACTGGAGAACTCCATTTGTTGTTCCCAGTTTTGTTTGTGTGCTTTCTCTTCTGTATAAAGAAATAGCAAAATTAGATTTTAGGTATTTTTAGTGAAATTTTAAGTATTTTCATTGTGATTCATCTGCTTCAGTCTTGTGTTTGGGGGTGAGAGGTGTGTGTTCTAGGGTGATAACCCACGTCAGGCAAAGGCAGAGCTCTCCTTTCACTCATTGTTGGTGTCTTTCTCTGCAGTCTGGGATGTGAAGAGTTTCAGTCTCCCACTGTCCTGCTTGGGAGAGGCCAGAGGTACAGCTGGTGCTGTTGGCAGGTGGTGTCAGTGCAACTCTCTCGGGTTCTGTGCCACCTATTCTTGAGGACACTTCATGTCAATTTGTGGAAACACCACTTATTAGTGCTGGAATTCCAATTGTTTACTTAATACTCAAAGAAATCCCAGGTAGACTTCCATGCTGGAAGTTTGGGATATTTCTCAAAGGGTTGTTGAAAGTCCCCGAGGAGCCCTGCTCCAGCCATGGCTTCCAGTGGGAGTTCTGCTGAAGGCACATGGCCAGATGCTGCAGTTCTGGGGTATAAACTTAGAGAAAAAAAATAAAATTGAGGCCTCAGATTGTACAATACGGTGCTAAAAAGTGGTTTTGGTTGAAGCTGTCATTAAATCCTTGGCTACTGAAGTCAACAGATTTAGGATTGATTTAACCAGAGTGAGAGTCTTGTCTATAATGAAGTCCTTTCATTTTGTCTCACTGAGATTCCTCTTGTTCTTTCTTAGTGCCTTATGACTTATTCACTCCATCCTTGCCTCAAACAAAGAGAAATTATACTATCATGATCGCCCTTTAAATATTTTCTGTTTGAGGACCTACTGAAAAGGCTCCAGAGGCAAATTCTTGGTTTAGAAGTTGCTATTTATGTCTAGACACATCTGAATGTTGTTACGCTTTGAATGTCCTGGATTGCTTGCTGCTTTCTTTGTAGAGATGGATGAGTCAAGAGAGAGAGCGCATTATTTTAAATTAACTTGAAATAAGCTTTAACCAGCTCAGGGTTTTACTTGTTGCAACTGGCTCCCTTGATAAAAATACATAACAGAGTAAGTGACACCACAAGGAAATCCTTGTTTATTGATGTTTTAAAGCAGAGCAGAAGCAGGTTCTCAATACATGACATTGGATTCTGTTTGCATATTATTATTTGAATTATTATAGTGTCTCAGACTCCTGGACATGGCAAGGAGCCTACATGGGCTCTGCCTTGTCTTTACTCCAAAGGGCTTCCAGCACAGGTGAAAGGCAGGTGATGACAGGGAATAGTCAGGCACAGAAGGGAAGAAAATAACAAAATCATGATTAGTGCCAAGAGAACTACTGGTCTCTTTTTGCTAACCAATTATCAAACATCATAATAAAGCAATATTTGAGCTTGGCAATTTATATATTTAATTAAAAATAGGCACACCTGAAGTAGAAAGCCAAATTGTCCTCAGTGTGTGTATTTCAGCTCCACAAGCAGGTTACACAATATCATTCTCATAGACCGGGTGATCTCCTCTGTTTTTCTGCAGTTCTGCATTTCTAAAAGTATTGTAAAGCACCACAAGTTAAATTGCTGCTTGTTTCTGTTCTTTCCTGCAAACTGTATTTGCTTACCAAGCAGGTGAGAGTTATGAGGGTCAACATGAAGAGCAGCCTGGCTCTCCAGCTGTACTGGTGCACATCCATCTGAAAAAAGGAGGGACTCACAGCTCTGAAATTACACCTTCCTTGCAATTTTGTAGGTATTTATCTCACTACATTCCTGGGTGGGTTATGTTAACAAATACACAGTTCTCCAGGATTTTTATTTCATGAGAAACAGTTCCTCTGGGTCAATCACAAGACTTCTTGTTTCTGAATTTGGAACAGGCAGGGCAGGACTCACTGCAATATTAGTAGGTAAAATGTTAGGCATGTACAGGTACAGACATAGAACAGAACCATAGAATCATTTAGGTTGGGAAACACCTTTTAAATCATTGAGTCAAACTGTTAACATCTCCATATCTGCCCTGGACCTCAGGGGTGGAGCTGCACAGACACTGAGTGTCTGTGCTGGCTCTGGCATCCATGCTCAGCTCAAATTGAATGTTTGGGCAGCATCTTCAGCAACATTTCATCCTAAAAGCTGGCAAGATAGAGGCCAGATGTATACAGGAGAAGTGAAACTCTGGGTTTGCATCATTTGAAAGACCACAAAATGTCATTAAATCTCTGCATATTAATTTATCCAGCTAAATTGTCTCACTGCTGACTGCATGCTGGGTAACATTCATTTTCAAAGGATGAAGCAAATATTTCAAATGAATGATCAAAAGAATATTTTTCTCTTTTCTCATTCTGAGTATGGAGTCTATGAAACATTTATTCAGGAAATGAAGTATTAGGGCCTGACAGATATCTCTAGTGTCACAGAGTAAGCAGGTTATCTGGAGATTTCTAGTGCAAACAATCCTGCACTTTGATGAATACACGAGTAATTGCCATTACAAGGGGTTGAAAGCAATATTAGATTGAAGTTGCAGTCATTTCAGCAATCATAAATAAACTCTCAAAATTAAGTCAATTAAAATGAGAAATATCTTTTTCCATCTGTGCATTTTTAAAGTGAAGAATAACAGAATTGTGCTTTAGAGTGTAAATAATAATATTTTTGTTGAGCAGGGGACTGGATGTAAGGGAAATAGATTGATGCCTGGTGTCTTAGGGAATTCTGCAGGAGGATCTGTGAAATGCTGCAGTCCTACATGGTCATAGCTTATGTTTGTCCTTGATTTTGTGTATGACATTCATCTGGGGTTTTGACACTATTTTCACTCAGTGTTGTCGTCAAAATGATGCAGACCTTCTCTGTTAACTTAAGTGTGTAGGAGCTCTGAGACCTTAAATTGTAATTACATTGCTTCAAATGTCAGGTTCTTCAACATCATATCCCTGCTGGTGATAGAAGCCTAAGCAGCTTAGGTGATATAAACCTAAGGAGCTTAATAGCTTCACGATGCCTTATAATGTATGGGGAATCTCCCTGCACAGGGAACCTGATAGGGGACATCTGAGTCACGGTGACAGCTTCAACAAGCAGGCAGGGAGGGTGTGATGAGCTCAGAGGAGGTGAGCTGATGATTTGCTATTTATAGATGCACAAAGAGGCTCAGAGACAGGAACTCCAGGCAGGGCCACTCTGCGCTTCGCTACGAAAATGATTCCTCGTCAGAGCTGCAAGCAAAACACAATTTGTAGCTGGCAGAATCTCAGGGTGCCCTCGTTGTATGAACACATGGGCATGCCACAGCAGCGGCAGCTTTTGATGAGAGCCTGAAATACAGCATATTTTAGCAATTCACTGCTGAATTTTATCTTTCTGTTCCTTGGTGTGTTTTGTTTTTACAGGGAAAGAATGAAATGATGCTGTCTATGCTCTACACCAAAAGCAGCCTCCTCTCATTATTTTAAACTGAAGGAGTGCCAATTAGATTAGATATGAAGAAGGGTTTTTTTATAATGCAGGTGGTAAAATATGAGCACAGGTTGCCCAGAGAGGTGGTGAGTCCATTGAAACATTTAAGGTCAGATTGGACAGGGCTCTGAGCAACCAACACCATGTCATTGACGGCCCTGCTCATTGCAGGGGGGTTGGATGGAAGACCTTGAACAGGTCTCTTCCAACTCAAACTGTTCTATAATTACGATAGGGTACAATTCAGGAATTAATTATTCCAGTTTATCTACTGGAAGACTCTCTTCTCAGCCAGTTCTGGAAACTAGAGTTGTGGTACTTAAATCCAGTAACCTTGTCTTCAAAGAAACATTGATGATTACAAAACCCAGTTGTGTCTAGCATCCTCATCACCTTCAATCAAAACCAAAGAGACTGTGTTTGTTTCAGTCACTTGGTAAAAGGGTGTCATTATTTAGTGATTTCTTTTAAAATAAGGGGAGAAAGGGCAGACTGAGCTCAGAGTTCCAGCTAGAAACCTCACAATCATTGCTTGGAGACCATGAGCTGCAGCTGCAGCACTTTCCCAGACCATTTGTGTCCTAGGTAGGGCTAAAGAGTAGTTTGGGCCATTTTCAAGCTGTGGTTTGGCCATGCCCTCTCTGCACCAGGGAGGGGAAGGCAGCGACCCTGTCCTAGCTACTCCAGTTCCAGAGAGGGGTTCAGCACCTTCCATTCAGTCAGGGAGGCACCCCCTTTGTCCTTGAGAAAGGAAAACGGTCAATTAGATGAAGCTATAAATCAACAGACATAATCTTACAAGCAGGTTGGAAGTTTTGTCATAAATTATTTTCTCAATACTCATAGAATAATAAAATTATTTGGTTTGGCAGGGCTCTTACAGATATCTCATTGCAAGCCCCCTGCCATAGCAGGGACACCTTCCTCTATCCCAGGCTGCTCCAAGCCCCATCCAACCTGGCCTTGGACACTTCCAGGGATGAGGCAGCCACAGCTTCTCTGGGCAACCTGTGCCAGGGCCTCCCCACCCTCACAGAGAAGAATTTCTTCCTAACATCTAATCTAAATCTCTCCTCTTTTAGTTTAAAACTGTTCCCCCTTGTTCCGTCACTGTCTGCCAGTATAAAAAATCCCTCTCTCTCCTTTTTATAAGCTCCTTTTTGGTACTGGAAGGTGCTGTAAGGTCTCCCTGGAGCCTTCTCTTCTCTAGGCTGAACAACCCCAATTCTCTCAGCCTGTCTTCCTAGGAGAGGTGCTCCAGCCCTCAGAGCATCTTCATGGCCCTCCTTTGGCCGTGCTCTAATAAGATCTTTTCTGCCTCTCTGCTGCAAGAAAAAAAACACTTCCCCACCCCACCTGCATGACTGAATGTGGCTCTGCTTCTGCTGTGGCTTAGACCCATCCAAGTCCAGGATCAATGTCATGCCTGTTTCACAGATGCTGAACCAAGTGCTTAGGGCTGAGCTCAGAGCCTGCACGCTGTTAAATCCCAATGAGCCCGACGAGCACGGGGGGAGCTCATCACCTCGGCGGATCAGGCAGATAGTGAAGCCACTGAAGCCCATGTCATATGCTTAGAAAGGTCAGTCCCATATTTACAAAAGCCCATCAGAGCTGAATTGTGCCCCGATTGAGATTATACTGGAAGGAAGACTTGGCTGTGCTGATGTTGACATGATTTCCTGAGAAAGTAAAATTCAGGCATTTATTTCTGATGGTTTTGCACAGCGCAGAGCTCTCAGCCTGATTTGTATTCAGCTGCTGCATATTAAGACTGGTCATCGCTCTTGTAAATGGTAGATAGGAAGAATTGCTATACAGAGAAATATTTCCTCTGTTTTAGGGTAGATTTTAGCTGTAGCCCTTCAACTTCTGATAACCAAAGCCAGAGTGATGTGTCTGGCATTCTCTGCCCTACACTCCCAGTTATTTATTCTGAGATGTGCAGGAAGGAAGGAGACGTGTGCAATCTCCATTCTTGTTACCAGGAATTGTGCACTTAATTCTCTGTGCATTGTAGTGAAAATGAACTAGTAAGATGTGTTCTGCATCAGCAAAAAGGCTCCCTTATTCAGCTGGAATGAGAACATGCACACTTTAACTTAGGAGTAAAGAAAATCGCTGTAAACGATTTCTTTAAACAGAATCTGTTGGATTTTGCCTTCAATTTTTGCTGAGAGTGAAGATTCTACAGAGTTTTTTCTCCTTTTTTCCTACCCAATTGCTAACCTTGCTGTTGCATGTGTTTTTGCTGCTTCTAGCACTTTTCATTCTGATGGCAGTTTTTCATCTCTTCACTAGCTTATGGCTAAAACAGTCCTTGTAACAGGAATTTCAGTTACTCACTCTCCAGAATAATTATTTCCATTTGTTCCCACTCTGGTCCCGGGGCAAAGGGCTTCCTCATGTCTTGCCTTGATGGATCTGTCCTCCCAATTCCTCTGCTTTGTACAAATGTCTTTTCTGCAGGTGTTGACACCAGGTGACAGCCCATCCCTGAGATGTATTTTAAGTCATTTCTAGCTAATATGTGGCCTGTACATATTAAGACTTATTACTACGACTGGAATTTCCCGGCTGGCTAATCAATTAATAAAAATGCATCAGCATACACATGCACAGTTATGGAAATGTGCATAATTCTGTGACTTACTCAGTCTGAAAACTTTGCAGAATGCTTCACAGACGGGCTGTGAAGTGCCACTAATCACAGTGCAAACTCCAAACACACACAGGGAATGGAGTGGGTTCTCCTCACACTGTTACTCAACAAGTCCCTAAAATAACCAGGGAAACACATTAAAATCAGAATCGCCTCACCCACTGTTCTTTGTGTTAGCTACTACACAGATCCAAGGTGTTATTTCTGTAGCAAAAGTTATAATAGAAAATTGCAACTCAGAGTTTTTTTCCTGAAGCGAAGTCATTGGTATACTGAGTGATTATCTAACAGTACAGACCTACAGCTTTATATGGTGCCTAGAGCTTTTAAAATTACAAGCCTTGATGAAACTGAAGGATCTGAAGCTGATAGATATCTATTAATGAAAGAAGCACTAAAATTTGAGAAAGAGTAGCTTCTTATCTGCTCCCTCCACCTAATAGCTGAACACTGTTCTGTACAGTCTTTTTTCCCATCAAGGTGGGTAGGGTGAAGGTAAAACCACTGCAGTTCTGTAAAGGCAGATGTTGGGGTACAGCATGAGCATCTCCACACCAACCAAACAGCCACGTACCAGGGAAAGGCCCAATGTTTGGAGCACAGGACAGGGCACTGCAGGGATGGCAGAGAATCCCTCTGGGGACAGAGCTCCCTGTGCTGGCACCTCACTGTGCTGTCCTCAGCCACACAGCTCAGAGATCATTTACAGGGGAAAGCCACCTGCTACACCTAATCTCTAAATTTCAATCAATACAAGTTAATATCAATTTTCCCTGGCTTGGTTGGGACCACATTTGACTAACCTATAATAAGCCACTTTATATGGAAATCAGTGTCAGCGCAGTCCTTGCTCCAGTCGAACTGTATCAGTTTATGGATTCACATTAAGTCCTGCAGCAATACAACTTTCTTCTGTAGCAAAGCCCTCAGAGAGTCATCAGCTTCCTGTAGCATCAAGGCATGGAAATATGAAGTGAAGGCTTAGGACATTTCGGCTGTATCAAAGTTATGAATTCTGCCTGAATTCATGAGGCTGCTGTATTATTTAATGCCTCACTGTATAAAGACTCAGAGCTTTGTTTCAAAATTTATGTTGTCTGCTTCAGGTCGGAGCTTAGAGTTTTGAGAGGAACAACCCAGTGTCACTTACTGCAATGATCTGCTGGAGGGAGGTGAGGATGCTCACCTGGGTGCAAGGCAGAGGAAATCTGGGCTCTGCAAGTGACTGACAGAATGGGAAAGCCCCGGCAGAAAGGAGTAAAGGCAGATGTGTACTTAAGGGCTGTGATGAGGGGACGTATCTGGTGATGGGAGGAGTGGTTACAAACAGGAATCATGAAGCAGCCTGTGCCCACAGAGGCCAGGAGGCAAATGACAAAATTAAAGCAGAAACCAAGCGATGATGTGGGTTCTGAAGGGCTCGGAATTGTCTGGAGATGTTTAATATACCACTTAAATCTGTGTGCACGCTCAGCCTGTGAGTAAATGCCTCGTGAGCCTGTCTGCCTTCCTCTGAGAGCCCTGTGCACAGCGCACTGGCTCGGGCTTTATTCCTCAAGGGTTAAACTACAAACTGAAGTACCCTTGACTCAGAGCTTAAGTGAGGGTGGTTTTGAGTATCCAGCAGTCTTACAGCAGCTGGAATGTGGAGTCTCATTCCTGAGCAGTAATGCCCGTGGACAGAAACCATGTCTGCAGAGACACATTTACAGCAGAGACACATTTACAGCAGCTCCCAGGTTTATGTTGGTCATAAGCCCCCCAGTAATGATCAGAGAGGCTTCAAGGGTGCTAACCTGCATAAAAGAATAAGTGGTCTTTAAATACTAAATAAAATAGCCATTTAGTGTTTCACCACTACGAGGATTTTTTGCTTGATGGGAGCAATATCCTGGCACTCATGGACTGTAGAGTTGCTTAAGGAATGAACCATGATGGATAAGCACACACAAATAAAATACTGACTCCAGCTCAGAGCTTCTAAATTCTACCCAAATCCCTTTGGCTAGTGTTTCACACTGGCCAGGCTTTGCTGGCAATAGGCACAGGGACCAGACACTTCACACTTTATGATAAATAAGAAGAAAGAAGAAAGACTTCACCCTTTATGAGAAGTAACCATGTGAAGTCAGAACATTCCGAGAGCAGAGGCTTTCTTAGGCCATTTCCAGCTAATTAACATTGTGAAAGTCAGTGCAGGCATTCTGGGTGGGAGATCTTCCTGGGATGCAGGGGCTGGGACACTGACCTCTCCACACCCATCAGGAGCCAGGGCTGCCCACAGCCTCAGAGCTCACTTTATGTCTGGCCTCCATAAAACACCAGAACAGAGATACCCATAAAACTGTCTTTCAGGTTACATTCAGTGAAAGGATGGTTTCCTTCACCCTCCAGGGTTTACAGTGGGGATTTACACACCTAGGCTGGAGACCAGCAGGTTGTGTGACCCTGTTCACCAGCACATCCACACATAGGCCCAGATTTCTTTATTTTTGGCTGCCTTGTGGCTTCTTTTTTGTCTTCAGTCTGGTGACTCTGTCCTGCAAAGGAAGTGTGTTTAGGGAGGTATGTCTATAGTTGCAGCCTTTTCATCATGTTCACTATCCCCGGTAGAGAATATTTAACTGCTACTGCTGGAATGATTCTCCAGTGGTTCACATTACTAATTATTGAACACCCATTACAATTACAGTACTCTCTTCTTTCAACCCTGGGGATAAATTTTAGAGTATTAAGATTCATTTTCTTTTTTTTTCAAAACCAGTGCAAAGCCAAACTTTCTGTGTTGCCCCTGGGTTTCACACTGCAAACTTGGTCAGTCAAGCATGCAAGAATCTGGTAAAATAAACCCTGGAGACCAGGTTTTAAATGGCCCTTTCACCATCCAGAATTCTCTTCTACTGAAAGTAGTTGCCCAAACTCAGCAGAGAAGGTTTAATAATAATTAATTACTCTAAGCCAGATAATGAAAAAAGTGGTATGGACAGACTCCATGTACACATACCAGTTGAAAGCATTAAATTTATTTTCTTCTGGTGCAAACCATCAGTAATCAAATTTCCATTACCCAGTGATGGGTGTGAATGGTCAAGAAAAATACTTAGTCGACAGAATTCCAATTAGAGATCTACGAGTATCCTGCTTTAAATATGGCAAAGTAAGGGAATGTTTTCCCAAGAGATTGGTCCTCTGATGAGTAAGTGTGGTTCTGAGTATTTCACTGCAGCAAGTATTTGGCAGGAACAAGATCAGGGAAAAAAGCCTCTCTCAAGTGCCTGAAGAGAAAAGGAGAAGTGGTTTATTTTGTAAATGAATCAGTCCTGCTCTGAAATTCTTCTTTAAAACCTGGAGAAGCTTAAAAGTATGGTGAGACTGTCTCCCAAACATGACTTTTCATGCTGTATTTACAGCACGATACTATTTATTCCATTTCTTCTGATTTGGAGGTACTGCTCAGATTTGGATGGTTGTTTGTGCCAGGTAAAGGATGCTATGAGAAGCTACAGAGCATAATCATTCTTTGGGAAAATATGAGCGGCCATCCTTGCATCTGGGAAGGAGGCAGGGTTGGGTTTGGTCCCAAAGATGAGGGCGTCAGGAGAGGGGAGTACTCCTGACTTCACTACAGTTCTCATGCCTTTCACAGCCATGTAGTTGGGGTTTGCCTCAAAACTGTATGTCTTAGCTACATCACACATGAGTTTGAGACATAATTAATATTAATAAAGCCCATTATGTAAAATTAGCCATAGACAGGAGATTCTTTAAAAGGTGAAATCATAATAGTCATGATTGGAGTGTCTGTGTTGCTGGGAAACTGGGAGCTGTCCTGGGCTGCTCCTCAATATTTCCCTTTCATTACAGATCTTTCCTCCCTACTTGTGGACAATGGGGGTTTAAAGGAGAGAAACAATGATGATTACAAAGAAAATTCTTTCTCTGAGTTTTGGTATTTTTTGCAGTTGGGTCTAGGGTCCAGCAGGTAAAAGACATGTGGAGATTCCTTAGCAATGGTGCCCTGCAAGGAAAACCAGCAGCAGCACAGGTGGGTGTAAGGCATGATGCTTATTTCTTTGGGAGTATTTCTAGGGGATCCTCATTACTCATGCTTCCATTTCCTCTTCAGAAATTGTGGGTAGGTTCCAGGTCAGGTGCTGTATCTGCAAATCCCTCCATTTCCCAGCACAGACTTTGGCCATTGACCTGCGAACACGTCCTTCAGCCACTCCAATATCTGTAGATCTGCCATGAGCATTTAGGTGCAGCCTTCAAAGAAAGCAGCTACACACTCTTGAAAAACCTGCAGCAAAAGTACATAAGCTTAAAAATAATCCCACAAGGGGTGCATTCAGCTAATCAGGAGTTCCGATTGTCTCGGTGTTTCTGCGCACAAATCAGCTGTATTTCGAAGGCTGAAGCAGGGAGTCACCACTGGAGCCTGATTACATATTTTAAGTGCTGCCTGATTAAATTAAACTTGGTGCTGTTTAAGTCTGATTTTGAGTAAATGGGAAAAATCAGAGATGCAATCCAGGCACTTTAAGCTGATCCAGATTTTAAGAATGAAAAATTCAGGACTCAGACCTAGATCCTGTCTTCAGAGTAGGCTGATTCAAAATCTTGCAAGGAAAGTCTCTGGGCTATTCCCCTGTAGTAAACTTATATTTGCTTAGGAATAAGTGACTTTTCTAAAGGACTCTGGAAGCCTTGTGTCCTCGGCACTGAGTTCACCGTAACAAAATTCTAAACCACTGAGTGGTTTACTTAGACACAGAAATAGGCATCACAAGGTATTTCATCAGTTCCTACAGTACAATCCAACCTTTGCAGGTTGGCACATGTATTCTCTTTCAGCCTTTTGATTAACTGCATAGTACCAAAACCATACGTATTTATAGCTTGCAGAATTAGATAAATTCTCCAGATGTGGCTTCCTTTTAGTTATGCTGAGATGACTGGAGATCAAAGCCTTTGATCTTCAGCCTGACTGAAACCTGCTGCTGATATAAGTCTAGAAAATGATGCAGTGAGGGGAACTGGCCACTCTCAACTTGCCCCAGAAGCATCTCAAACAAAACATATGGGATGAAACTTTGTGAAGGATATTTCTATACACACCATTGAGTCTCTACTCCTGAAAGTATAAGTCAGTTTTCAATGAACCTTTTACTCTTAACAACATATTTAAATAGATTGATTTTCTGTTCCCGCTCAGAAATGATTTAAGACTTTTCAGTGCATGCATATCCTCTATGATACACAGAACTGGCAGGAAATGTCATCATGAGCTAGTTTATAACCTCAATTCAGGCAATTTCCATTGTTCCAGATGTGTAAAGCAGACTTATAGCTGAGTTCCTGGTATAGGGAACTCCCTGATGCATCCTAGGCTCATCACTGCCAGCTCAATGATATCTTCTTCGTGACCCTTGGAAAAAATGATGAATAGCCAGGGAATTGCAAATTCAGACTGACTTCTGGCAACACGAGCACTTTATACAAGTCTTACTGGTTAGGCAGATAGCACAGTCTGAAAACCCTTATCTGGTACCACAGGCTTGTCCAGCAGCCCCAGCTGCAGAGCAGTGCAAAGTTCTGTGTGGCCACTTCTGCCTGTCTCTGCAGCTTCATGAGCCCCACAGCAAGGCCATAAACCCTCAGCTCTTTGGTGATACTGCCAAGAGAGCTCTGACTCCCATGGCCACTTTCATGAGCTGTTTGCTGTAAAAGAAGCTGATAACAAAACAAAACACACACAAAATAAACCCCAACCAACCAACTACAACAAAAATACCCATGCAAAAACCTTGTATTTGAACTTCAGTATAATCAGAGAATGGACAGATTTTCATTGGAGAGAAAAGGCAGAAATTTACTATTTTAGAGAGAGCACAAGAAATGCAATTTATTTACTAAATCATAAATTCTTAATCAACATCAGAAGTCAGAACTATAATTTTAAGATTACTGAAGATTATAATAAAAGATTAGCTCAAATACATAAGGGAAAATTCAAATGAAAAAGGAAGAAAAACAAATGCAGCCAGCAAGAGACATCAGGGTCAACAAGAAGTAGTCCTTAAGCCCATTAATAATGTGAGGAAAACCAATGAAAGGTTTGTCCTCCTGAGGGGTTTGGACCAAATGATCCTTAAGGTCCATTCCAAGCCACTCTGTGATTCTGTGCTTCTATGAATTAATGCCTATTTCACAATATTCAGTAGAAAGTAAATAGTAAATAAAAGTTTACTAGATTAATACTAAGGAAAAGAAAATTCAGCACAGATTAGGGTAAAATCAGGTTAAAAAATACTTAGATAAGTTAGAGATTTTGAAATTGGCTGGGCCCAACTTAATCCTGCAGTCCCTGACAAACTGTTATCTCAGAACTATTCATGGTATCTCTGAATTCCTGGATGGGCTGGGGTGATACCAGAAGACTGATGTATTGCCTATCTTTAAAAGGTGGGAGAGGTGAGAGAAAAAAGAAGAGGAGAATTGTACAACAGGCAGCTTACTCTTAAAATTTGGAAAAATGCTGGAGCAAATAGACACACACCTGGAAAATAAGAAGATGAGCAACATCCAATACAGATTTGCCGAGCACAAGTCATGTCACAGTGCTCTAATTTAATTTTACAGAGTAAAAGGCCATGGGGGTAGAAGAAAAAGAGGAGATATCAAATATAATGACTTCAGTAAGGTTTTTGACACACTGATGGTGTTCTGCTTTTTGTCCCTTGCAGGATTTCCCTTTCTTATATAATTTCTTTTAAAAATAATCTAGAGGAAAATTAAAATCTAATATTAACCAATTTTGAAGACCCTTTAAAGTTTAACAATTCAATATAATGTATAAAACAGAGGATAAAGATTACAATTTGTGAAGGGTGCCAGGACAAACTTCCCCCCACCTCTCAAGAACTCTCATGAGGGCTCACACCCCTCTTAGGTGACGAGTTGTGTCTGTGCAACCCATGAACACAAGGAAAGATGTGAGGAATGAGATGTCTTCCTGTTGCAGGCTCTCCTTAGATAAGGAGACACAGACACCCTATTTTCTCTTTTTTTCTGGTGTGGGTGTTTGGTTGTTGGTTTTTCTTGTTGTTGTTGTTTGGGGGGGTTGTTTGTTTGTGGGGTATTGTTTGCTTGCTTGTTTACATGTTTTTGTTTTGTTTTGTTTTTTTCTTTTTTCTTTTTTTCTGTAAGTCTGGTGTTCTCAACCTCTCTGTTACAAACTTACCTAATGGAGACCACTGGAAATAGGGAATGGAGAAGGGTGAGACTGTAGAGAATGAACAGTGGTCTTGTTTTTGAAATAAGCACAATGCAATAGTGTAGGGGAAGCAAAGACGAGCACAGTAGAAAGGGTCAGCAGTAAGCAAAGAGATAAATGACAAGTGCACAGCTTACAAGCCAAAATATGGCCCTCTGGAGCTGTACAGAGTGAGTAATGGGCACTCGCACCAGGCATAATGAGTGGACTGAGCCCTCTAACCTCTCTGGACTGCTCAGCTGAACTGAAGCCAAGAGCAGGAGTGGTTTGTTGTCTTCTGCAGAGCCCAGGTATTGCCCTCAGACTGCTGTTCAGCCAGCACTGTGCCTCTCAAGGGAGCAGACTTTGCCCTTCAGCCTTTATGTGATGTCCTGCTGTCGTGCCAGACCCAGCAGCATGCAATCACCTTTTGCAATTTTATCTCTCTATATATTTTTATGGCATCACCCTCCGTCCCACTCCACCTGTCTGTCCTCATCCCGCTTGGCTTGCAGCTCTGGAGCACACAGCTGCCTCATCATTACCTCTATCTGTAATGAAAAAAGTTTACAATCTCAGAAAGCCCCAAGCCCATATGGTTCAACATCTGATTTGTTTCAAGTCACTTAAGTCACAAGTTGAAAACCCTTCCTTGTGCATATTCCTGGGAGTCAGGGTGTGGATTTCTCCAGAAAAAAGTCTCCTGTCTGCCTTTAAAGGGAGCAGCTTTGCCTTTGATGTAGCCATAAGTGAGGAGCTGGCCTTGTCTCACCGTGTGTTTCCTTCACAGATACCTTGACTGCTGGGCATTATTTACAGTTCATACAGAAAACCAGAAGCAGAGTCTTACAACACGCTGCTAACCCTGCCCAGGCTGGATTTCTAACATCTGCAGCATGGTTTGGGTATTGTCACATGCAAAGTATAGATATTGTCACATATTCTTCACTTTTAAGGGAAGGGAATGTTCTCACGGCTCCAGGGTCAGGTGTGGGCACCAAGAGACATTAATGACCTGGAGCAGCTGGTCCCTCTCAGCTGGGGACACCCCTTACCCTCTGCCCAGGAGCCCATTTCAGCTCAACCCAGGACCCTCCATCTCTCCCTGAGCTGTGTCAGGGAGGTGCTGGGCTCCAGCTCAGCCACGGGCTGTGCTGGCTGTCCACCCCCTCCCTCAGGCTCAGGTTATGGTCCTTCTGCCATGATGGACCTGCTTGGGAATTGCTGGATGGTGTCTGACCTGGATCACCTTCAGTAGATCTCACCTTGGCCTGTGGCGTGTCCTTTGAGCTGCCCCATCTCCACGAACCTGCCTGATGATGTGGGCTTTTGGCTGAGCCTGGCTGTGACCTGTGGGTCTGCTCTGCTCCCCTTGCTCAGGTACTGAGGGCTTTGCTGGGTGTGTTACCAGGCTGGGCTCCTGCCTTCCATCCCTAGAAGCATTTTTAAACCTTAAATCTCTTTGCTTAAAGTTAAGTTTAGTGAATTGACTTGTGGCAGAGGCTGAAGAAGTCAGTAAAATATGACCCTTCCCCAGGACTAGAGGGCTTGTTCTGGGCAGATGATGTTGTCCAGGGCCACCTTCCAGCTGGTAAATGAAAGTTTTATTTTTGAGCGTAGGTGGATTAGGCTTACTACTGCAGTGTGGGGTATGACATGCCCTTTTTTGGGTGCAGGAGGGCAGCGGGAAGTTCAAAGGGATGTGGAGTGTTCAGATGCACCCACAGATTCCAGCTGACACAGGAGCACCACATGCTCCCAGAGCCCTGTACTCCTGAAGTATTATGAATTTTTAAAAAGATAAAAATTATATTTGTAGGTGACACGAATGGTTAAAAACACAGGCACTGTGTGTCTGGGTTGTCAGTCTGGAAGATGTTGCCTGACCCCTGGCATCCCACCCAAGACTGAAACCCAGGGATGTTGGTATTCCCAGGAAGGGAGGCAGTCAGTACCACCTGTGAAGCAATCTTCGAATGTCTGACATTTTCCTGAAGAAGGCTACATGATATGAAAACAATGTATTTTATTCTGTTAGATAATTGAACTAATCAATCCAAATAACTGAGGGTTTATCCCAAACGGAAGTTGAATCTAAATTCTGACAGTTACTGCTGCCCACAGCTTGCTTTTGTACTTTGAACCATTTCTCCCCTTTGCTCCCCTCCCAAGTAGAGACTCTCTCTGTGAGTACTGCAGACCTGCACTCTTATCTCCTGGTTAGTCAGCTGAGCATTGCTCGCATCTTTCTGCACCTGGTGCACATCCAGTATTTTGTCTGGACTAATCACTGGCTGTAAGTTACAGTTTTCTGCATCCTAACATTAGCACTGAGCTCTGTCGGGCGGGGGGGGGGGGGGGGGGGAAAGCCTCTTTTCTGATTCTTAAATTGTCTATCCAAAGTTGAAGAATGTTTTGCAGCTGTAATGCTGATAAAAGCCCTAAATGTGGAGCTTGCTAATACAAAGCTATAGCAGCAATTTAGCTCGTTATCAGGCAGTAAATAAGACTTACCTGCTATTCTTTGATCAACCTTTTTTCTGTTACGATCTGCATGTGTTGACAAATTATGTCACCAAAAAGAAATCCAAGTCTTTGATGAAATAACAGGAAACATGCATGTGCTGGAAGTCTAAAAATTTAAATAAAACTGCTTTAGGATTTTGGATAGTGGTGCTGGATTTGCTTAAGGTGCATGAGGAAGGGCTGGGCTCGACACTGGAGGGCCCGGAGAAGCTGGAGTGGCCTCAAAGTCACCCTGAGCCCCACACAGGTTTCAAGCAGTGTTTTCAGAACACTGGAACTGCAGCCACCAGATGTGACTGATTCTGCTTTGGGTTTGTAACAACAAACTGGCAGTTTCTGTAAATGGGTGGCAATGGATGCCTCTTTAGAGGATGGGTGCCTCAAAGAGATCTGCACCATGCATTTCCTCATTGTGATAAGCAGCTCTTTAAGGGTGAGATTTGGATCCAGGGCTCTGACATGTGAAACTCTATTATTATTAGAATGCTAACAGTGGTGCTTCATAGGTCCAGTGGAGCTTAGACATGAGTCTTGGTCAAATTCCAGCTTTCTGAACTGTTTCCCAGAATATTAGACAGGACTGAAACCAATAGGTTTCCACGGCTGCTTCTTGAAAAAACACGGCCAGAGAGCCAAGTGAAATGAGATAGCACAACAAGGGAGAAGTGTGAAGTTGGAAAGCACAGATTTGGACCTGAACTCCCCCAGAGTCTGGAGGCTTTTAGATCCAAATTCTTCATTTGCTCCATCTCAGAATGTGAGGCTGTCCCTTGCATCCCCTCTGCCTTGAATTCTCCCCAAGTGCAGGAGAGAGGCTGGGACTCTTTCTGAGGTCAGGTTTTTCTGCTGTAACTGAGCTCTGCAGTCAAAGTCTCTAAACGCTGGTTTTTCCCTAACTATAGGCATGTGACATCTGTCAAGTGGGGAAGGTCTCAGACTGTACCATGCTGGGGTCCAGCTGGCTCCTTACCCTGTCTCCAGCAGGCTCAGTCTCACCCTGTCTCAGAGGCTGCAGAAGAGCATCCAGGAGATGTGGTGGTGGGCATGTGCACAAAAGCCTGTTCCCCAGGAGTATTTTCTCCCCCCAGATATGTCAGTCTAATACTTAGGGGGACTGGCTCAAAACTTGATCTTTTCCCAGGCTGTGGCTCTGGGTGCACAGTTATATTTGCCCACACAGGACTTGGGGCTCTCCTTGGTTGTTGCTGATTTATGAGCATACAAGATTTCTTCCAGCAGATCTTACAGCCTACATTATCAGTTTTGAGTTCACCTCTTCACCTTAGTGAACATTAATTGACTACTAAATCAGATATTAGGAAGAAATTCTTCCCTGTGAGGGTGGTAAGGTGCTGGAAGAGGTTTCCCAGAGAAGTTGTGGATGCCCCATCCCTGGAAGTGTTCAAGGCCAGGTTGGAGCAGCCTGGTCTAGAAGTCTGGCAGAGGGATTGGAATGAGATGGGCTCTAAGGTCCTTTCTAGCCTACACCATTCTATCATGATTAATTAAACAATATTACAGTTAAATTATCCTTTATGTAGTAATATATTCAAATTAATAAGAATTAAGCCCAGAGGAATTAAACAGGAATCTTTCACATATCTTTCCAGTGACTCCAGCCCTTATTGATCTGAGTTCTCATCCCCTTCTACTGAACATTTTCCATGTGAATGGGAGCTACTCTGCCAGAGTAGCTTTAAATTGACCTTGTCCAGCACATTTTAACCATGGCTGCTCTAGGAGTAAATTCATTTCTCCTTCCCCACTCATTGGCACATGCAGGATGGTCAGGTAGATCCTGCAATTAACAGGGAGAGACTCACAATTCATCTTAACCTCTCTCACATATAGTGCTCAATAAATACATTTGATTGCAGCTTTGATGGAGCTGCTGGAGCTCCAGAGGGCTCATGAAATCAGTGTGTTCAGTCAATTTTTAACCTACAGAAGAAACCAGTGAAAGGTGTAGATCCATTTGTTGGGAAAACAGCTGAATTGGAGAAATGAAACATCTCACCAGGAACAAATATTGTTTGACAAGGTTGGGGGTAGCAAAATACTTTTCACAGTATTTTTCTGCCTGAGGCACCTAGCTTTTGCTGCCAATATAACATACAGGAGGGATGATGGTAACAGTGGTGAGATGGGGACAGCTTTCCCATGTTCTTTCTTCTTTGCCTCTCATCACAGCCACCAGCACAGCATGGGGAAAAAACCCTCAATGGGAAGCTCCCTTGCTGCCTTTTTGCTAAATTAACCTGTACAGGGGTGAGAGCTGTGGAGGGGGAAGGGGATTAGCCTTTCCAAATCCCTCTGATCCTCAGTTCTGCAGGAGTCTTGAGATTCCTCTGGAGACATTTTTCACTTGCAGTAAGTGCAGAGGCGTCCATGGGCTCCTTCCAGAGGTCTGGGAAGGGTTACTCAGGAAAGCCAACCTACTGCACCCCCTTAGGGCAAATACTGGGGGCTTCTAAGCTGGAGAGGCTGCTGACCACCCCTTGGGAGTGGAGGTACAACCAGGTGGAGCTGTGCCCCTGTCTGAGCCTGCTTACTCCTGCCTCCCGGCTCAGGGCTGTGCTGCACAGACTTGCCAGCTGTGGCTGCCCACAGAAACAGGCTCTATAACCTGAAGGGAGCTTTGTGATTCCAGACAAGCCTTTCTTCACCACCTGTGCTGGGGCAGGTCTCTCTCCTCCCCTCTCCTTAGAATTCACCCATTTGTTTTGTCTACATCTGCTGGATCTGGTAGGAGAGTCTCTGTAAGTCCAAGGAGTAGGAGGTCACAGCTATGCAGGAATTGAGGACCTTTTTAATTTAGGAAAGGGCTAGAAGTGCTGTGGGAAGCCTGGGATGGATTTCTTCTAAAGCTTTTTTGTACATTTGGGTGATGTGAAGAGGACTTGACATAACCTGACTTCATGAGAAAGCCAAGAGACCAGCCCAACAGTGGTAAAATGTCTGTGGTCTCCAAATCTGCCCTAATTTGAACTTGAAAGTGAGCTCCAAAGCCCTGCTGCTCACTTTTGAAACTACAACCTTTTCCTAGTGCAAGTGAAGTTCAAGCAGTCACCAGCTTGAAGGCTCTTAGATCCCCATCCCTGTAAAGAATAAACTCTGCCTTCCCACCACCCCTCTCTGCAGGGGAACATCAGTGCCTGTGGAAGAAGCTCTGGGAGGATTTTTAAGCTTCCTGTAGTTATCTCAAGCCTTCATCTCTAAAATGCAAGAGCTTTTATAGGCTTTGTATTCTATTAGTGTAACACCGAATGCCCTCGTTCTTCAGGTATTTATAGCAACTTCTGCAGCTCCCATAATAACTCTTCGTGGCTCAGCACCTCACAACCTGATGTCTTGTTATCCCCATTTCACAGATGTGGAAATAGGGCACACGGAAATTAACTGATTTCTGCAGGATCTCCTGTAATCCACTGCAGTGCCTTGACTATTCCACCACCTTCATCTGAGTTTCAACTCGGGTAGGATATTGTGGGCTTCTGCCATTCTCTTCATTTAAGATTATATAAAGAGACATAAATACTAATTCTAGAGCAATGCCCTGATTTTCAGCAGTTCTGAGGAACTTCAGATGTCTTTTGACTCAATGCAGATATCCAGGAACTCAGAAAATTAGGCTGAGTTTTAGTTGCTTAAATACTGGTGGTGTACTTGCTGGCAGATCAGGGGATTAACAGGAGGTGGAGAGTTTGATTAATTTTTACAGCTACCCTTGTCTCAATCAGGAGCTGAGCTGCAGGGGAGCCAGAGCCAGGCCCTGTGAACCAGGGCAGAAGTGGAGTGCAGGGCTCCCCAAGACACATGGGAGCAGGGGATGGAGAGCAAGGCTCTCCCCCCTGGCCTGATGAGGCTGCAGGATCTGCAGGATCCCAAGCACATTGCTCTCCCTCCATGCCTCAGCTTCCCCACCCACAAATCATGCATGGTAATAGTTAACCACCACATTGAAGTGACATACAGCTGGATTATTTTCCAGCTTGAGTTTCAGGTCTTTGACTTTGTGACAAGAGTGTGATGTAGGGGTTGGACTATTTGGATACTTGATAAGCATGATGTTGTTTTGCAAGGTGATGACACATTATGGATTAAGTTCTTTATTCCCTAACGATGGAGCAGCTTTGGAATGCACTGTGCATGCCGGCAGTGAAGGATGACTGTTGGGCAAAGGGCTGCTGTTGGTACAGGAATCTTTCCCTAAGCTGGTGGATAAACTGCTGCTGTGGGATGGTTTTATGCATCCAGAGAGGTTTCCTTCTTTTCTTCTGCACAGCAGACCATCACAAAGCTTGTGCATCACCAAAACCCCTGCTTTGTTTGTGCCATGAGGAACAACTCTGGCTAATCATAGAATCACAGAATGGTTTGGTTGGGAGGGATCTTAAAGATCATCTAGTTCCAACCCCCCCTGTACTGGTCAGGGAGATTTACACTAGACCAGGTGGAAGGTCTAATGAATGGCACTGGACAGAGATGGATCAGCAGGTGGTCAGCTAAACCTTCAGCTTTTTTGAGGAGAGCTTGTGTGTCCTGAACCACACTGCACTTGAGACTATGTGAGGAAACTCCAGGAAAATGGCTTCTTCCAATAAAACGATATGAAGACAGCTGTTGGTAAGGTTTTCATTAACCTTGCTCTGGGAATGTCTATTACTTCCAGCCACGGTGTCTGGTACTGCTCGGTACTGAGCACACGTGGAACAAACCATTCCTGCCCCAAAAGAGCCAGCAGTCCAAAGCTGTGCCTGCTTTGGAGACGTTTGCACACGGACATCAAAGGTCTGCAAAGCCCTCCCTGTCAGTGTGTTACACAGATGGAATCTTGGAAAACTGGCAGGTAACAACACAGGACATTTTTAGAGGGATTATGTTTAGTGCAGCACAATAGTCCTTTAGAGCCAGGGCCTTGATGTGCTGCTGGTTCACGATGGCAATTAGCTGGATTAAGTTGCACCAATATAAACAAAGTATTAATGAGACAGTTACAGTAAATGGAATGAGCAGCACTCGTCCTGTGCCAGCTGCAGGGGCACTGTCAGGCATTTGGGATGCAAAGCCTTGGGTGTTTGTGGCACTGGGGAGGACATTCACAGCCAAGCCATGAACATCCACCTGCTGTGGTGGCCTCTGCTCTAAATAGAGCAGGATGGGGAACAGCAGCACTGCTGGCATCCCAGCAGGCAAGCTGGCTCCAGCCCCCAAACAGGCAATGACAAATACTTCATCGTGGGAGAGACAAAGAGCTCAGAGGAAAGGTGAAGCAGCAAGGCTAGAAGTAGGACATAAAATCAGATTACAGCTTTGCTGTGTTTGAATTGCATTGCTTAATTCCAGTTTCTGCTGCTCTAAGACTAAACATCAAATAGAATGTTAAAATTATTTGAAACCAAGCTACAAGTCTCAACATCAGAATGCCTATTATCTGTGACCTTCTTACCATTAAAACCACCACATTATCATTATTGTACATTTTCAGATTATTATTAGGCTTCTGAACTCTGCTGCAGCTTGATTTATAGAAACTGCTTAGTCACTGGCAGCAGTGCTGTGCTGGGAGTGGGAGAGATGCTCGCTGGTGTTTCAGCAGAGGCTCCTGCCAAGAAACAGACACTGCCCTTGACAGATCATTGAGAGCTGCTGAGTGTTTCCCTCTCATGTAAAACTTCTGGAATAGCTGGAAACCAAACCAACCTTCCCTACCAAGAGCAGAGGTGAAAAAACTCAAGGCTCAATTAATGCATCTCCTCCAATCATTTTGGGCAGATTTATGTTGCCCTTTGCATGGAAAGCAACATTCTGGTTTGCCGTGTGCCTTGCTGGGAGAACTGCTCTGGACTTTGGGGAGGTAGAACTCCTGTGAAATTGGGATTTAGGCTTTGTAAGGAGCAGTCTGACGGGACAGAAGTAGTCAGCAATGCGGGAAGGAGCCACATCGGGATCGGAGGTGGGGGTGCTCAGCAGGTCCAGGCACCAGAGCACAGAAGACCACATCCAAAATGAAGTATGGAGGAGGGCCCCTGCTGCTTCATGACATGAATAGGGTGATGTTTCTGTGACCCCACACAAGGAGCAAATGCTCTGAGCAGAAGTTGCAGGACAGGCCCTTACATGAAGGGTGTTTTCCCTGGGTTGTACATGCACCAGGGCATAGTAAATGCTAATAATTTACAACCCTCTGAACAAACCAAATTACAAACCTGTTTCTTTTAGCTATTTGCTGAGTAATGACTATGCTGAGCTCTTTATAAAGTGGAGACAAAATCAGAGTCCTCAGCCCTGCATGCCCTGTAGGGAGTGATGCCTTGTTCACCACTGCTTCAGTCAAACTTGCATCATCCCCAGTGCTCCAGCAGCCCTGCAGGTCTGGCCCTCCAAAGCCCTTTGAAACCTGCAACTGAATTGAACTGAAGACAAAACAATAGGTAACAAACACTTCCATCCTGATTTGAGGAAATGTTTCAGCATCATTAATGAAGTGTGCCTGTTTGCAACATGCTGGTCTCCTGGAGATTCCAATCCAATACTTCAAAGAACACACATTGGTTAAGTAGCTGAGTCTTTAGTTTTATTCACATTGGAGTAAACCATTGCCAGATATTTTCAGGGAGCTAACAGGAGAGAAACAATGGCTCTATTTGGCAGAGTCCAGTGGATAAAAAGTATAAAGTCCTAAACTGCTGAAAATAGTGAAAAATAATGGATTGCCTCTTCTCTCCTGACTCAATACCTTTATTCTTTTTGACATTTATTTTTTTATTGCCTTTTCTCCTCTAATGCATTGTGGTGACTCATGTGAAAGGTCTGTAATAATGTTTCATTGCTGTGAAGTCACCAGATAACCACTACTCCTGCTCAGGCCCTACAGTTATGTGTGTTTAGAATATAGCCAGAAATGGGCTGACATTAATAAAACAGGGTAAAATAAAACGTGGAAAGAGCATTTAAAAGTAGGTACTGAGAAGTCACACACCCAGAAGACAATGATTTATATACCTGTCGGAAATCAGAAAGGGCATGCAATAATCTGGGTGATATACAGAGCTATTTCATGGGATAGCTGGTGCCACAGCAGCTCACTTCTGCCTTTCTCCTGTTCAAATAATTGCACTTGCTCACAGATACAATGCTTGAGTCAATATTTTCAGGAACTTTGCAACTCACTTAGGCCCAGACCATATCTGGCACTTTTTGCTGTCTCAAAGAGCAAATCCCATTTAATGTGATCCTGTAGATGTGCAGGGCTGTGCTGCAGAAGCAGGGCTGAACTGGGATGAGGCTCTGGAGAAGAGACCCATTGCTTAGTTAGCCTTGGATTTGGTGTTCAGGAGAGAGGTGTCACCTCCCTTAAAGTCTCTGTGCCCAGTTCTGAGTTTCCCAGCTCATTCAGATGCCTGGGTGTTTCTGTAAGGAGCAGAGAGCCTGTTCCCAGGGTCTGGACTTTCCTCTCTTAGCAGAGACATCCAAGGGCCATATTCCAAGTAGAGACATCATGGCTTTGCCTAATAATAAACGTATTGACTTAGGGCATTTGGGGGCATGAATCCAATAAATTTGTGTTTTGCTCAACATAATGTTGGCCAAGTCCCTTCTAGCCAAAGGCCATCTCTTCTGAAGCAATCAGGGCCCTAAATGCAGCAAAATTGAAAATTTATAACTAAAAAATGGAGTGAGGAGTGTTGGTTTGACAATATTGCACAGTCCTGTCCCAGTCTGCATTCAGTTCTCAGCTATTCTCTGCCTGCAGTCCAATAGTAAAGTCATATTTATTTTCTTGGCTCTGCTGTGTTAATGGAAAAGCCACTTAACAAAACAAATAGAAGGAAGGACATTTGCAACCAATTATGGTATTGCTGATCAGTCACATTGTGCTGGAAATTACACACTGAAGTTCAGCCCAGGCAGCTGATCAATGGCCTGGTAGCTTGGCACCGGTGCACACTATCAACTTAATAAATCCATGTAATTCCAGTCCCCGTGCCAGCATATATATGTGTAGTCAATATGACATCAATATTATATAATGATGGTTAAAACTAATTGCCCAAACACTGTGCTCTCTTATCTGCTGTGCAGCCCCACCAGAGTCTGATGGTGCTCCAGCAGGCAGGGTGGAATTAGGTACTGGCTGTTCCTTAAACATAACCCTGGGCATCACTTAAAATCATGGGTTTAAGACTTTTTTTTTTTTTTTTTCTTTGAAACCACAAGGGAAGTCAGCACTCCAGCATGTCATTCAGGGTTGACCAAATTGCCAAATTGCCAGCCAGCTCTGTGCCTCTGGGAGGACGTGGAGTGCACACCGGGTCCTGGCACACGCTGCAGGAATGGGGTTTCTCCTTGGTGGCAGATGCACATCTTGGCTGGTTTATGCATGGCTTCCTCCTCTTAATTAGCTCTGACATTTTAGCTGTTGTAATATGGGTTTGGCTTAGGAGTTAAGGCTGAAAACCTTGGGAGGTTTTTTCTGGAAATGAAGTTTGGTTTAAGTGCAGGAAATCTGGGATGCTTCTAACTGTGTTTAAGCTTTGTGATGGGCTGGAGCAGTGAACTACAGGAGCTTCTGAGTGTGCTGGTGGTCACTGCCTCCCACACCTGATACCACCAGTTTCAGTGCTCTCTGCTCTTGTAGTTCCCTCTTGTCACAGAAACTACATAGTTTGTACTATGCTGCAAAAAACCTGCAATTTATATTAACTATTTGGAAACAGCTTTTTTAAGGGTACCTGGACACTGAAGACATCCTAAAAGGATTTTTGTAAGTCCCAATCCTCTCCAGCCAAGTGATTTACTCATCTCCCCACCGCTAATGTTTTAAACATAATATTTTACCTGGAACCACAGCAACATCCACTCTGGCACATACACCAAGCCTCTTGGCCATGGCTTCAGCTTTTCTGGGAACAAACCTGGCCCTGTGTTATGTGGGACCTGCTGTTTGTCCCACATCATGACAACAGGAAAAGGGACCTTTGGGCAGTACTTGGCACAATAACTTTGGTTGTATCCTCACTCCTCAGCTGCATTTCTCAGATTCATCATGTCCTGGAATCATTGGAAAGATATGTGAGAGATTTCTATCTCATTCCTCTGTGCATAATTCTTATTAATTCAAGTGTTTTACTACATAAAGGATATTTTAACTGTGATATTGATTAATCAATCATCAATGAATCATGATAGAATGGTTTGGGTTGGAAGAGACCTTAAAGTACATCCTGTTCCGACCCCTGCCATGGCAGGGACACCTTCCACTAGATCAGGTTGCTCCAACCCATCCAACCTGACCTTGAACACTTCCAGGGATGGGGCATCCACAGCTTCTCTGGGTAACCTGTGCCAGGGCCTCAGCACTCTGACAGAGAAGAATTTCTTGTAATAACCAGTCTCTGTCAGTTTGAAGCCATTTCCCCTCATCCTGACACTCCAGGCCCTTATCTGATCAGTCTGATCTCCTGTCCCCCTCTGCTCTGTGCCAGTGACAGCTGCAGCTCACTGGTGGCTCCCAGCTCTGCTGCACCTTTCCTCCAGGGAATGCTCTGTTATCAGCACATGTTTATATTCTGGGAGCATGTACAGGAATTGAGCCATGGCTCTGCAAGGTGCTCTGCAAAAGTGGAGGGGAAAAGGCAAGCCCTGCCCTGAGTGTATGTTCTGCAGGCCCTAGGAGCCAAGGGGATATACAGCACATGCACACACAAAAAATATACATGTGTGTGTGTGTATACATATACATATATATATGTATATGTACATATACACATATATAGCTGTGTATACACACACACACACACACACACATATATATGTGTGTGTATATATATATACATATATATATATACAATATATATATATTGCCTTTCATATATATATATATATACAATATATATATATTGCCTTTTATATATATATATATATATATATATATATATATATATATATATATATATATATATAAAAGGCAATGACCTTTCTTTGGTAGCATAATTTGGTTTGGCTAACACTTATCTGAGAGCAGATATAGGGAGCAAGGAAAGGAGGGAAGAAAATCCTGATTCATGTTGCCCAGCCACAGCTGAAGCTAAGTTTGGTTGGGTTTTTGGCAGAAGTGAGCTGTAAGGATAGTTTTGAAGGAGGAGAAAGGAGTGGCTGTTCAGATTTTATCAGGAAGGTTTTCCCAGGCTTAAAAGAAAGCTGGGCAGAATGTGAGTCTGAGCTTTGGGAAGGAGCTGACAGAAGGATTATAGAGCCTGGTGGGGCAAAGGCTGTGGGCTGGCCATATGTAGGCAGGTTGTTGGTTCAGCCAGGTAAGAGGAGATGTGCAAAGGTAACAGGAATAAAGACTAGAAGGCAAGAAGCTCGTAAATTATGTAACTGAAGGACTGGTATGGTCGTGGAGTGAATTGATGTGGCCTTGAGGGTAACTGCTAAACCTGAAGTTTGTAATAACTGATGTAAGAAGAGGGAGGCTTGGAGGAGATTTTAAAAAATAAAATTTTAGGCACAATAAAAAGAGCGAATTTGAGACATAGTTCCAAGAAATCCAGCCTGGTATCACTTTGGTGAGAAGGAAATGGAGAAAAGAAGGAGGATGGCAGAAAACAACCTATTCCTGACTGACTGGGGGGTGTAAGGTGGGGGGAAATGCTGACTGGGCTGCTCTGTAGAGCTCTTGCAGTCTTTTTGAGTTATTTGGCTATTTCCCCAATTTATTTTTTGATTAATGGATTTTTAAAAATATCATTAGTGATTCTGGTAACTTACCCAGTGTCACAAAACACTGGTGACTGTGAGTGTACCCAGCCTGGCTCTTCTCATGGGACAACAGCTTCACACCAACTTGGTTTCTTTTGATATTTCCAGAAGTTCATAGCAGAAAAATACTCTGAGAAAATTTTGTCTTGTGGTGTCTTACCCTTTATAACTCTGGCCATCACTCAAATAAAAAATGGCAGTGGTCTGTGGAAAAAAAGAAAAATAATTGAAAAATTGATTCTTCCTTATGTTTTTCCAAACCACCAGAGCAGTTTACCATTTCTGGGAAAAGATGCAATCAGGCACTATTTCCCTTAATGTCAGAATGCAGAATAATGCTTAGATTAATTTTTCAAAGAAGACACTTTTATATTTGTCCTGTCAAATGGAGAACATAATCAGCTTTTTCTTTCTCTTACCTTAAATATTTACATCTAGAAACATTAAGTAGATTTGTTTTCCTTCCTTAGTGTGCTTGGTTTGGGAAAAAAAAAAGGATTTTACATTGATTTTTTTGGTCTGTTTGTGTTGGAGTATAAAACCAGGATGTAGAACAGTTGGAAATGGGTTGGGGGATTTATCTTGGAGGACATCATATCTCAGTATGGCATGAAGGGAAGAAGGTGTGAAACCCTGCATCCAGTAGCATCAGCAGCAACACTTCCTTCAGTTTTCATTACCTTTATTCGATAAGAATAATAGAATAATTTGTACTCTTTCAAGGTTTCTCCAAAATAAGTGACTTCTTTGTGATCCTCTTCAAACTGGAAGCCGCCTGACTATCTGAGCTCCCAGCCACACCAGCAACAGCTGTGTTTCTGTGTGGAGAAACCTTCATCACAACCTTGGCTCGGGGTTTGCACAAGGACACCCCAAACCGCTGGCGCAGCTGGGTGGGATGCTGAGGAGCAGTGCTGCTCCGGGTCTCCGGCAGGTGATGGGGATCCCACCTGAGCTCGTGTGGCCTTGCTGAGGAGGGAGCAGCTCTGTGTGCCTGAGGCATCTCCTGAGAGCTCTCCCCGAGGGAGCTGTGCAGCCAGGAGCTCCCCGAGGCTTGCAGGAGTCGCTGTACCTGCCCCCACGTGCTGTGACAGACATTTCCTCTCAGCAGATGGCTGGAGGGGGAGTGATGAGGGAGGTGAAGTGGTGCAGTCTCAGACTCCGGTCCCCACCAAAAGATGCAGCTCCCGAGGCTCCAGTGTGAGCGGCGAACCCGCGGATGTGCAGGAGCGCTGTCTGCTGAGACACACGGCCCCAGAGCAGCCCTGTGGCTGTCCTTGGTCTGGGGTGGCACGCACAGATGGGCATCTCCGGCAGCCTGAATTCCAGCTCCCGGCTCTGCCATGCCGGTGACGGCAGCACGTTTGCATAAGGAGCCACTGGGTGAGTAATACCTGCCTCTGCAGACACAAATCCTGCAAACACTTTGTGGTAAAGCTGCTGCTGCTCTGGGAAGGGAGGATGCACTTTACTCCGAAAGCAGAGGATGAAAGACTCTGTGGCAACGGCTTCTCTTTGAAAGGGCTGAGCCCAATCCTCTGCACAAGCAACAGTTTATTATCAGAATCACTGATCTCCGGAGCATTAATGCCCTGCCTGCACCCAAGGCAGCCAGCACACACTGCAGCCTCGCAGCCTTCTGCTGAGAATCGCAGTCTTACTTCAGCAATGCTGCTGCTAGTTGCAATAAAACAGTGGATTGACGGGATTCACCTGGTCAGTCACTTGTCGGGTAGCTTAGGATGGTACACGGTGACAGCAACAACCTGAAATGGCTGCATTTGCCCAAATCCTAAGCTACAGGTGTGCAGCGAGGCAGACCTGTGCCTGTCAGCACAGAACTGTCTAAAAATTAACCACATTTGCACCTTCCCTATCTGTGTGCAGATAAGAGTGTTACCTCAGAGACAGGCAGGGGATATTGCTGATAGACTGAACCTGGGTGCTGGGTAACTCCCGACTTCGACCTTGGCCACTTATATCACTGGAGCAAAATTCTGCATGCTTCTGTTTGCTTACATGGAGATAAGGATACTAGTTTCTGGATTAAAAGTGTCATTAAAGAGGCACATTATGATTATAATTATTATTTTACAAGCTGAAAATAGTGTGCAGAAGCTGGCACAGGGCTGCTGCTGAGGTTCTTCAAGGAGTGTGTGCCTTTGCAAAAGGCTGGAAGAAACTGTACAGGAGGATTTTCTCATACATAAGCTGAGGAAAAGGATTATCTGTGAAACAGCTAACAGTTTTTATTTACTGTGAAAATCTGAGTCTCACTCTCAATTTCCCATCAAGATAAAATGCAGGCATTTGGTTAAAATGGTAACTTAATGCTCCAGAGGTTTAATTACCACCACTCTGTAATCAAAATCAACACAGAGTGCAAGCTGTAGCTCCCAACTCCAACAAGAAATGCAGCTTCCCACAAAGCAGTCAATAAAAAGAAGATATATAACATGTGCTTGGATTTTGTGGTCCTTCCCACAGCTGAACTTGCAAATCTGCTATTGCTAATGGTTTTCTTTCAAACCTCAGGTTCTCCCTTAGCTTTTATCAAGCTCCAGAGCTCCTTGTCTCTACATTTTAACTTTCTCTGTGTATAATATCTATATACAAAGTACTGAATTAAGGGAGTTCGCAGTGCTGGAAGCTAAATTTCAAATGTTTTTTTCTTGTACCAACAGAAAGCACTGAACTAATCTCAATAGTGGTTATTACTGAAACTTTATAAGGGCCTTGGTTGGAAAAAGTGTCATGAAAGCAGGGATGTCTTCTGAGCTGAGGCTGGTGTGATCCCTGGCATGGATCTCCACTGATCAAATGATCCATCCTCCTTCATTGCAGGTGGTGCTTTTCTTTAAGGACTTCAGGACTTCTGGATCATAGGACCAGCTTGGGTCTTGCTTAGGACAGATTTTCCTCTGCAAGTTGAGATTTCTTTTCTTCAGTGCCTTCTCCCAGTGCATTTCCTGAATGGGGCTGTTGTGCTGTGCCAAGTGATGATCCCTGTGAAAATTGCACACGCTCTGTACTTTTTCTGTTCCCTTGCAAGTCAGGTTTCTTGTGAGCAAAGCTTTTACCTGTCCTGCAGCCACGCCCCTGCCAGGCACCAGGGCAAAGGTGTCCAGCACAGGTACTGTTAACAAAGCAGTCCTCTGCCCTCTGCCAGGGGCTGAGCCCTGAATTTACATCCTGGGATGCTCCCAGATGCTGCAGTAGCAAGCACAGAAGTTGCTCTCCAAAAAAACTTTGCTATGGTTTCTGCCCTCTAAGCAAGGGTTAATATTCCTCCTCATCAGCCCCCCATAAAAAGCAGCACATTTTGTGACCTGCTCCTACTGACTTGTGGAAATGAGAGATACCCTATTAGCAATCCCTGTCCAAACAGTGTTGGACTGGTTAGTGCCAGCACTTTCCATCCAGCACTAGTATTTGTTTTTCCATGCTCTTAATCTTAGAAATTGAATTGAGTCTGATAAAAGTGACTTCCTGAATATTGCATAACAGTTTACGTCTGTCGGAAGACAAACAGACCTGACCTTGAACTCAAAATGTTTCCTCCCAGCAGGTAAAAGCTTCCAAAAGTCTGAGCAGGGGATCCTTGTCTCCTCACTGTCCTGGGACAGCAATGAGGCTTCCCTGGCAGCCATTCTCTCCATAAAAAAAGCTCTGTAAAATGCTTTGGATCCTCCTCTGGGACCTGAGAATCCCCCGGAAAGAGCCGCAGCAGGAAGGCAGCTTCACGTTCTTGCTCCGAAAAGGAGGCAGAGGAGAAATCCTGTCCATATCTGGCAGGGTTTAGTCTCCAGGGATTAATTAAAGGCTTTTTCAGTTTTTCTTTCAAACCTCACAACATTCATCCCCGCCTCACTGAATAGGGAAAAGGGAGAGGCATTTTCTCTGGTGAAGCACCAGCCTGTTTCAATTTTCAGTTTTACATTGCAGTAATATGCTTTTCCTAAGGGAATACCACAGGAAGGGCAAACTTTGGCTTCTCACCATTGGAGCATTACGTCATTAAAACAAGCTGGAAATCTGAGCAGCGGGCAAAACAAATTAATAAACTTAATAATTCCCCATTCCCTTGGTGCTTCTGTCCCTCTTCCCTGCCCACAGGCAAGGCAGGTGGAGGTGTTGGCAGAGCCAGCATGGGATGGGGACCAGGGAACGAGGAGTGGCTGATGATGCTACAGGAGCAGAGAGGTGCCCTGCATCTTCTGAGCTGCTGGCACTGCTGGGGTTGGGACTAGCGGAGCTCTGGGGCAGCAAAATCCTTTCTCCTTTGACTCAGGCTTTTGGTGGTGGCTGCAGCACAGTGCCACCTGGCTCGCAGGACTCCCTGTGAAACATCTGGGGACTTTTGCACAGCTTTCCCACTACCAGAAAAGTGCAGGGCTTGGGAGACTCTGGGTTTTTGGGCAGCATCCTGAGGAAGCACCACAGCTCCCAGCTCAGTCCACTCCGAGTGCATGTGTGGTGCCCTGCAGTGTTTGTTTTCTGACCCCATTACCTATTCCAGTTTGGTTTTCAGCTGCTTAGGCTTGATTATTTTAAACCCCTCTATCTGATTATCAGCAGCCCAGCCAGGCCAGATATGGGGATTCTGGGGGATCCCCGGCAGTGCTGCAGAAGGATAATTTGCCTCTCATTCATGCTTCTGAGGGCGTTGTTCAGCTGAGAGGGCAGGGGGAAGAGTTACAGGTATATTCCAAATGGGGAGAAGGCAGCTCCCTGTGCAGCCCCTGTGCCACAGCCTCACGATTCTCAAACTTTGCTGCAGGATGCAGTACCTTGCTGCCGTGGGCGTGTGGGGAAACGCGTCCTGGCAGGCACCCAGCACCCCCAGGAGATCTCAGTGATGGGCACCACGGCACACACCAGTCCACGCTGGCACGGCAGGATGCTTCTGGAAGCAGAGCAGCCCAGGGACGCACTGGCATGGCAGGGTGCAGCAGATTGGTACCCAAACCAGGCATCCCTGTGCAACTTTTCCAGAGCTGCCTTGCTCTTGCTTTTCGGTTTTCTATTGTTGTCCTAGAGCTGTTTTCCTCCTCCTCCCCCAGCAGGATGAAGAAGCCTCCAGCTGGCCTAGGAGGCTTATCAGCTCTGTCTGGCTGGGTGTTAACAGTTTATTTGCATAAGTACCTGTCCCCGTCATATGCCGCTTGCCTTTGTGACTCACTGTAGCTGTTTATTTTTCCTCCAGCAGCCAGGCTTGCGGCTGCTGCTCCCTGAGGTATGCCAGGGCAGATGCCACCACCCCAGGGCACTGTGGGATGCTTGGCACGCTTGGGGCAGGAGCTCACCCTCCCTTGGCTCACCCGCTACTCCTGCCCTGCAGGACCAGCTTGGAAATTCAGTGTGTAACTAGTCGGGTCCTGATTTCTCCTGGCTGTCAAGATAAAATTAAACTGAGCCCCCTCCTCCCTCCCACCGCCCCCCTCCCCCACCCTGTTTCACACCTCAGCAGCTGTCCCTGGCTGGAGAGGGCAAGGCTTCACCTGGGACCACAGTCCCAGCTCCTGTTGCAGGGAAGGGTGATGGGTAGCTGCCTCCTCCCTGCTGATAGCACTCACAGAGTCATAGAATGTCCTGAATTAGAAGGGATCCACACAGACAATCGAGTCCAACTCCTGCACCTGCACAGGACAATCACAGAAATCCCACCATGTGCCTGAGGATGTTGTCCTAAGAGAATTTGGACACTGTCCAAATGCTCCTCAGCTCTGTCAGGCTTGGTGCTGTGACCATTCCCTGGGGAGCCTGCTCCTGTTCACGACCACCCCCTGGGGGAAGAACCTTTTCCTGATATCTTTATTTTAAGGAGCTGAGACCCTTAAAGCATTTTCTGAAGTCTCAGCTCCAAAGGCAGAGGCAGTGTAACCTTCCAGACAAACTCTTGAGGCTGTGCTAAAGCAAGCATTGTACAGCTCTGCTCCAAGTGTTGGTCGTGACCGCGGAGTCACCTCCTCAGCCAGGAGCCAAGCGATCTTGTTTCTGCTCATTAGCTCTGAAAGGTTTTTCCATCCATAATAAGAAAGTCATTAATGTTAAACTTCCACTGCCAGGTAGGATTGATTTGAAGATTACAACCACTGTAAAGGGGGGATGCATTGCATATAGCATGTGTTAAAGTCCTGGCATGCAGGAATTGTTGCTTCAGTGGTTGCCTGTCATCTGTGGAGCTCACCAAAGCTCATCCATGGAGCTCAGACAGATGTCTGGAAAGGGTAGCAAAGAGTGGCTACTTTCAAAGGGAAAAGGTAGATTCAAATCAGTAGCATCCTCTGCAGAAGGGCTGTAATCCTGTCCCAGGAGACAACAGAATTGGTGATCTAACATGTCTCCATGCTCTTGTTGCTCTGACATTTTACTAATATGGTGCATAGCCTAGAGGTCCTCAGTGTTCACAGATGGGAAATGCTCAGTGTGGGACTCCCTCTCCAAGGAGCTACCAAGACTGACTTATCTTCTCCTGAATGTGGCCCAGAAACCTGGGTGCTGTTGTGTGGTGTGTTCTGCTGATGTGCTCTGCTTCCTTTCCATGGCTGATGTGTCAGTGAATCAGCTGTCCATCCAGCCAGCCACTTCCTGTATGTAACAGTTATTTTTGACATATATCGTTCATCATATAAAATGCTTTTGACAATGAGCCGTGCAGGTGTGCGTTGCTCCTCTGACTGGGAGATGGATGGATGGATGGGTGGATGGATGGATGGATGGATGGATGGAAGAACTTGGTGAGAAGAAAGAGGGATTTGGCTCAGCTCAGCACATCTAGCCTCAGCTCTGACTGTGTGCTATTACAGGGCAGACCAAAGTGTGTGAGAAAGAAGAGAGCATGGAAAGGCAGATAACCAATAATTTGCTATGAGTATGATCATTGAAGAGGATCAGTGGATTTGGTTTGTCCAAAGAAAAATGCAGAGAGAGAAAGAAGCAACCAATACACCATGTGAGCCATTCAAAAAGTGGTTAAAGGAGCAGAACCACAGAAAGATAAATTCATGAAGCCAGGAGAGTGCTGCAGGAATCTCATTATAAATATCATGTTAAGTTGTAGATCAAGAAATCCCTGACTTTCCATCTTTATCTCTTCTCCTTAAATGCATTAGCAGCTGACTTGTCCTTCTGGCTACTCCCAGGTCTTCCTGAGACATTGTTTCCCATTCTATGTGCTTCCTTGATCCAGGCTGGGTTTGCTGCATGGGAACACTGATGGAGTGTCCATGTCAGCCCCGCTATGGTTAAAACCAACACTGTAAGCAAACCTTCATAATTTTATTTATGACTTTTGGATGAGATAATGGTTTTCCACTTTGAAAAGAAAGCTTCCTACTTCAACATTTATTTTCTATAAATGCCATGGCATTTATATTGCAACAGGAGACTATTCAGTGACATTATCTGATAAATATCGTGTTATACAGCTGCAATTTACAATGCATATATTTTTAACGGAGCTTCTAAGCTAAATTAAATGCTTCTAAAATATGGTACTTAAGGAAAACAAATGTCTGTTCTAGCAATTTTGTTTTTCAGGGTGCACTATTTTTTTAAAACCAGATACCATCTTCATCCTGTCAGGCAGTAAATTATGCACTTGCACTTTCATAAACTCTCCCCTTGGGAACTTAGTCAATGAAATGGAAATGTCTTTTTCACACCCTCCAACTCCAGAGAAATACAGGGAAATAGCCAACTTGGTTATAAACGGAATGTCTAGAGGGAATCCATATAAAATGTGGATTAATGCAGTCCTGATGCATGTATTGTTTAGCATATGTACCATTCACTCAAATGGTGCATTGAGTTGTGACTGGGATCATTAATGTTTCCCTTTTTTTTTTCTGAATTGGGAGAGTAATTGCATGTTCTGTGGTGGGATCTACAGGTACAAAGACACTCACTGGCACTGGACTGTGAACCTCCCTCCCAAGCCAGGAGACCTGCAGGAGGAGGAAAGCTCTGCTGGCCTGCTCAAGGAGTTCACGACAGCATTTACACCTCGGTTGGTCTTTCCTGTGTTGTGGGGTGGGACTGGGTAGGACAAGGGCTTGCAATGGCGTGTCCTGGCCGAGGGAGAACAGAGCTACTGAGGCAGCTGAATTCGATGTTCCTTGTAGGTCCCTTCCAACTGAATTATTTAAATCTACTTCTATTTTCACCATCCATCACCCAGAACCACAGAGTTTTGCCTGTAGCAGTCAAATGTCTTCATATGAAGCCCTGTGTGGTCCAAGGAGTTGTGCTATCCCCCCACCACATCACATGTGGAAAGTGTGAAAAGCCAGCAAAAAGGCAGCAAAGCAAAGGAAGCCAGGAAGGGATTTGCAGGGGAGTCTGCTGAGATGCCCAAGGATCCCTCAGAAGCAGGAGGAGCTACAGCAGCTCTCCTGTCCCAGGAAAGGCACTGAAGCTGTTCACCTGACTACTGATGGTCCTCATTTTCCCCAATCTACCTTTAAGAGCCCTCTAAAAGCCCCAGCTCTTCCACTCTGGGGAATGCATGAAATGTGAGATGTATTAGATGCATTTGGCAATTGCAGCAAACTTAGAGAAAACAGGAAAATCAACAGCAACAACAACAAAAAAGGAATCTTGTAATTTGGCAGAAAAAAATGCAGTGCAAACCCCACAAGAACGTGAGTATCTTTGCACAAAGCCACTTACGGATGCATTCCTTAAAGGTAATCCCTTCAGACAGTATGAGGCTGCCATTTCTTTGAAAGATATTAAAGCAGCTGTTGCTAGAACACAGAGAATTACCGAGCTATCTGTCAAGGGATGGACATTTGTAATGCTATATCTACTTTTTTTTTTTTTTTTTTTAATTTACAGTTTATTTTGATACCAAATTTCCAGCTACTGAAGGTAATTGAGACTGCAAACAAAATCTCACTATCCACTGATCTGCCAAATCAAATTTTTCCTCCTGTAAGTATAGTGTTTTTCCTTAGCTTCAGAAAGGAAAAGAATTATGCAGAATGAATGAGAAAGAAAAGGGGTTCGTTTAGAAAGGGATTAGTTTATATAATGACCATAGCAGCCTTCTCTCCATTGATCTGTCATAGTTCATTCTCGAAGATGCGAATTATTATCAATGTGATTTGGAACAGAGCTTGTTCATTTTCCTTCTGCTGCATCTGCTCACCACTCTCCAAATTAACACATATTTTAATAAAAACTAAATATCCTGACTGTAGCTGGGATATTGGATGGCCCCAGTTGGGATATGGATGCAGCAAGATTCTTATCATCTTTGTGTTGCCCTCCTGGAATGATTGTGCACTGCCCTGGTCCTTGAAAGGAATTAAAGTAACCATGAGGCTATTTTGATGACTTTTGGCTACCAGAGGCCTCAAAAGAGGGCATCTAAGGCAGTAAATTAGTAGCTGTGTGTGTCCTGTGCTGTTTTCAAGTTGTGTGGTGTTTCTGAGGGGTCTCTAGGAACTCTCTGTCACTGGAGCAGCTCCCTGCTCCATGATGTCCTCCCACACCCAGCACAGGGCTGGCTGGGTGTCGCAGCAGGAATGGGCTAAGGGAGCTGAGCTTCCCTCGTGGCTTTTTCCCTAGCTAATGTCAGAAAACAGAATAGTTCTAAAGCTCTTCAAAATGACATTAGATCTTTGTTCTATTTGGTGACTACTTGCACTCCCATGGACCTGTCCTATCAATCTGGTTCTCCTGTACTGTGGCAATCAAATTTGATGCCAATATGGCAACTGGGCTTTTCTCCTTCTCTCTCCTGTCTGCGCTGAGATTTTCACTGGTCTCACCTCTTACTGAGAGGTTTTTTTCAAAGTGTTGAAGAGTAACTATTTCATATGCTTGTTCTCCTGAAGTTGCTTTAACACTTTTGTAGCTCCAAGGTGAGCCAATTCACCCCTAAAATTCAGGCATTCACACCTAATCACTCCCAGCAGGATTCTCCTCCAAGGTGGGAAAGCAGCGCTGAAGTGACAGCTCTGCAGCGTTTTGGGGGACTCAGGGTAAGTGATGGGATTTAACTCTGCCGAACTCATACAAAACTCACAGAGACTCTGTCCTTCAAAACATCTGTTAATTCTACTTGTGTGCTCATCACCGAAAGGCTGCCTATATCTTTCCTTTCAGGTTTGTGAAAATAAGCACCGGTGAATGAAGATGAAAGAGAAATGTTGCTGGTTTCTTCCCTGGAGATCGTATTTCTTACTTGTTGCATAACTGCTTATTTTAGCATCAATCAGCCAAGCCTTTGTTGTGCAGACAATTCTGTCCTTTTAAAGGATTTGTGCAGTATTGTTTCTTCCAAAATGCTTTTTTTTTGTTTTCATTATTAGATTTATTTCCTCTCTTAGCAAATACCAACTGACAACACCCTGCAACACCCTGTCAGAGCTCTTCGTAAGTGTTACATGAATGTCATACTATGTAAACTGAGTGTTGTGTATAACATATACATGACCTTTCTGGAGAACCATCCATCAGGTACTGTCTCTGTGTGTGTCACGTTTATGCATTTGTACACAAGCTGTGTTTAAGTGTGCATATATGGTAGCCAAAAATCTCTTAAGGGGATTACTCAAAAAGCAGAAATGTCCAAAGTCTTGTCAGTGCAACTTCATCTACACCCTTTTGTTGAAGCAGAACAAGACTTCAATTGCATGTCCAGATACTCCTTTCCTTCTGCATCGCTGTGTGTGCAGTGAGACGGTCAGCGAGGGGCTCAGCAATGCCTATTGTTCAGCACAGGAGCCTAGGCAGAGCACATTATTCACCACATTATTCACATCTCTGACCACTTTTGGATTTCACAGCAATAGAAAATACAGCTCCAATATTTCTCTGTGCAGTTGTCAAAACAGAGCAAGGTGCTCATGTTCTGGATGGTAAAAATCTGCTGAGGCTGCAACCAGGCATGGTGTGGACCTGCCGTGCTGTGCCGTGACCTTCTTTAGAGGTGTAGTCCAGAAAGCCTGGAGAAATGGCCCAGAGGGTGGTAAGACTGTAGCATGCTGTACAGGACCAGAGCAGGGACCTGCAGGTTTCTCAAAAGACAGAATTATTAATTTCCTCATGGCTTTTTCTATAGCACTTTCCACTACACTGCCTCAGTGCTTCAGCACCTTCATTAATCCTCCCCAAACACTCATTCTGAAGATGGGTCAGAGTGACACATGGATGGATTAAGGTCAGTTTTGACTAATTCAGGGTACTCCATCTGAAAAGCATAACGTCTGCGTTTTCAGAGCATTTAACATGATACAGCACTTCATACGTGCAAGCACAGCACCCACTGCTTCCAGCTGCACAAAGATGGATGTCAGCAATTCAGGCTAAAGGCTTCCAGCCACGCACCACAGTGTGGGCAATACGGCTATCAGCAGCCAAAAGTTTGGGTTAATGACTTGTGGTGTTACATAGCCTGTGGCAAGGGCACGGAAAGAATCTGTTTCTTTGGGAGAGTTTTATCCTTTTGTCACAGTCTGCCTGTGTCTTGCAGCCCTTGCATCCCTCCTTGGGCAGTCTTTGGTTATGCAGGTAAGATGAGAACCTGGCCAAAATTTGTTTCCTTTTTGACTTACAGAGCAGATCCGTGCTGTGCAGGTGTCACTGAGAAATCAGATTGTGACAGTGTAACTAAGAACTGCATTAGAGTAAGTGTGCACAAGAAAATCTCCAGAAATTGGTATGGAATGCCTCACTTTGGACATTTCTCATGTCCAGACCAGGTAACACAGTGACCTTCACAATATCCCTTAAGGCAGACTGTGCTGTAGATGAGGTGAAGTCCTGTCAGGGTCTTAAAGACAGGGGCTGTGCTCATGAATCCCATTGCTCTTGTAATCCAAGGAAACACTTTTTAGTCAGTAGCTGATGTTTCCTGTTCCTTGGAGGGCTGCTGAGAGGGCTCTGAGCACCTGAAGCAGCAGGTGCCCTAGGAGCAGCATTTTGAGAGATTACAGCTGCCAGAACTGGGCATGTTTACTGCTATGTACTGAACTGCCCTTCAAAACCCAGGAACGTCACTAATTTGGGTGGATTTATCTCAAGGACCATAAAAGGCTGCTTCATGCCAAATTTCAAGACCCTGTTTTCAGTGTTAGTCCTAAGAACCACAGAAAGCTCAAGAATTACCAAAGTGATGCTCTTCTCCTACTCTGCTGTCATCCTTGGAAGTGCAAAAGGACTTGGAACGTTCGGAAAATATCCAGCCCAGGCTGCCAAGGCAGAAAGTTACAGCCTAATTCATTCAAGTTAGGTGACTTATAAGAAGCCACAACAGGGATGTAAGTTGGGGAGCATCTGGCTATTGTAGCTCTGGTTCCTAATGGTTTATAATTGGTAATTCACAGTTTTAGGGCTGAGCAGCTTAATGACTCGAAAGAGGTGATGGCAGATTGTCATTGAAAGACAGTCTTTAACTTGAATTTTAATCTTCTGCAGCAATGGTTTAAAACAGTGCAAGCCAACTTCTGTAGGGCCCCTGGGAGTTGGGGTAGATGTATGCTGTACATCCAATTATTATTATTATGATTTTAATTTAAGAAGCCGTTTCTATCCCGAAAGCACTGCTGTCGTTGTTTTTAATCCTGAGGAAAACAGCTGGCAACAGGCAGCCCTGAACCACCCAGAGCCCAAAACATTCGTTTGGGGAGGGTCACCCCTTGCGGAGTTGTGCGGCAGCCGCGCCGCTCCGCACCTCTCCGCGGAAACTCTGCGAAGTTCTTCTGGGGGAACACACACATACACACACACGCACGGGTCGGGGGGGCTCTTCTGTTGCGGTCGCATCCCCAGCCCCGCCGTTCCTCGCCCCTCCGGACCGGCCGCGGTGCCGGCGCGGAGGCTCCGCGTCCCCCCCCCCCCCGCCCCCCCGCAGTTCCCACGCCCCGCGGCCGCGGAACTTTGCTCCGCGGGTGCGGGAGGGAGGGAGCAGCTCCGCACCGCGGCCCCCGCCCGCCCCGCGATGGGCAAGAGCCGTCTTTTTGACGCAGGAGAAATGGCAAATTTTAAGTACGTCATTAATATGGCGCCAAAACCCTTTTTTTTTTTTTTTTTTTTTTTTTTTTTTTTAAGTATAAGCTTATTTTTTTTTTTTTAAGGTTGGCGAAGCCGCCCCGTGTACGCGTGTGCACAGCGCGGAGAGGGGGAGCGGGCGGGGGGGGGGGGCGGAGAGCGTGAGTGTGTGCGAGTGTGAGTGCGTGTGCAGGGCCGGGCTGCGGGGCGCCGGGGCTGCGGGCGAGCGGCGCTGGGGCTCCGGGCAGCGCCATGGGGCCCCGGCGGCCGGCGGGGGGGTGACGCGGGGCGGCGGCGGCGGCGGCGGCGCGGCCCGCGATGGGACCCGCGCTGCCCGCACCTGGCCCTGCCGCGGCGCCCGGGGAGGGGAAAAGGCAAAGAAATTGAAGATTTGGGGCGGCCGAGGCGGGGGGGGGGTGGGTGGGGGGGTGGAAGCACCGCCACCATTATCCGTCCCCGCTCCGAAAGTCGCTTCCCCGCCTCCCTGCCGGAGCCGGAGCCCGGGCGGCGGCGGGGCGCGGAGCGCCGGAGGAAGTGCGGGGTGAAAAAGAAAGAGAAACAGGCGGGCAGGGCTCGCCCGGCCGCGGCGGAGCGGCCATCTCGGCTGGGAGCGGGACCGCATCCATGGAGTTACCGGGCGGGCGCTCCTAAGGAGGGCCCGGGCGGCGCGGCCCTGGCAATGACACCGGATTGAGCCGCCGAGGGGGCTCTCCCGGCCGGGGACTGCGGGAGCATCCCCCGCCCCCGCCTCCTCCCGCCTGTCACCCCAGAGACCGGCGCAACTCCGGGCGGACACTCCTGGCCAAGGTAAAGGCTCGGCGGGGTGGCGGCGGGAGCGGGCTGGGTTTGCAGCGGATGGTTATTTTGCAGCTCCCCCTGCTTTTGCTGTATAGATGTAATTTTTTTTTTATTATTTATTTTTTTCCCTCCCTCCCCCGGCTGCCCGGGCGGGGGATGTGCAGCATTCCCGGGGCGGATGGCGCACGGTGGTCACTCTGCTTTGGAAGTGCGGGAGGGAGGCGGCGGGGACGTAAACAAGAACTTTTCAAGGCTCGGTTCGCCGCTTCGCCCCTTTATTCCCCGAATTAATGACTGCGGCAGCGGCCCCGCGCCCTGCCCTGCCCGCCGGGAGAGGAGGGGACGCCCCGGCGCCCCGCGGGGCTCGGGCGGGCTGCGGGGGCTCGGCGGGCGGCAGCGCGGGGCCGGGCAGCGCGGTCGGCAGCGGAGGGGCCGCGGGCGCGGAGCGCTGCGCGGGGCCGGGATGGCGGTGCCCGGGGGCGTGGCGGCTGCCGGCTCCCGCCTGCCCTCCCCTTCCTCCCCCCTTCCCTCCCCACCGCGGGGCTTTCCCCGCCGCCTTCCCCCGCCGCTGCGTCCCGGGGCTGCCGAGCCCGGAGGCACCGCCGCTCCCCCCCACGGCATCACCCGCGCTCGGAAACATCCCGCGTCCCCCCGGGCCGCCCCTCCTTCTCTCCCCGGCCACCTGCCCCCTCCCCAGGCTCCCTCCTGCATCCTTCGGGGAAGCCGGCGGCGCCCGCGCCGCCCCCGCCGCGGTCCTGCCCCTTCCCCACCTGCCGAGCGGCTCCCCAGCCAGGATGCGGAGCTGGGAGCCGCCCCCCGGCTGCCCCGCGCCCGGGGTGGGAGCAGCGAGCTGGAAGTTGGGAAGCGCTGTAAAGGCGGGAGGCTGCTGGATTGTCAACCTCGATCGCAATTAGGGGAAAATAAAATTTTCTCTCTCCATACCTATACATTTTGAGCGCTTTTTGAGTGGGAAGAGAAGGATGGCATGGCATTCACAGGGAAAATTCTCAGTGCCTTTCTCAGCCCCTTCAGTGAAAATTGTTTTGTAGGGCTGAAGCCAGGATCCTCCGACCGACCGCTTGGACAGTTCTAAGAGGAGGTTTTGCTTGGGGGAAAAAAACCCAATTATCTGATCTCAGCCTTCTCCTCAGGAGTAAGGAGCCCAGCTTTTAGGAATGGTGTTCGACCTTTAAGCATTTATTAGGTACTGGGGTTAAAATAAGCTTGAGATAGGAGTAAAAATAGCTTGCAGAAAGGTTAAATCGAAGGTTAAATTTGTTTTTCTTAAGAAAATTGAGCTGATGTTCAAAAATGTAGGCTTGGAGCAAAGGATGGAGGGTACATGTTAGGGGGTCTGTAGGCGAGGAGATGCAATTCCTTTAAAGTATTGATGGCTGCTGATAGTGTTTGACACCCAAGTTCTGAAAGTTGGTGGGTGGGTGGTCCTTCAGACCAGGTCTGGTCTTTACCTTTCTGTGGGTTTTCATCTTTCACAAAGATTGGGGTGTCTGTAGCTCCTGTTGATTTCCTCTGAGTTTTTGATACTCAAGAGACCTGCAGGATGGGGCAGCTGGCTGTGGGCATGGAGCTGTGCCTGGTGTCCCTTCTCATGCCCTGTGTCCCTGCCTGCACCTTCCCCCGCGAAGGCATGGGTGGCCTCAGTGCCCTCAGTAACCTCTCTGATTACCTGTGCTCTGCCTGGGCTTGCTAAAGAAAAAGTAGATAATTATAAGGTAAAGAGTCAGAAGAGGCAAGTAAAGTTATAAATGTGAGTAGTAAGGAAAAAAAGCCCCTTGTAGGTGTGGAGAAAGGCAAAGCACAGGAAGTAAAAGAGGGCTTGTTTTGTTTTAAATTGAAATGAGATTAAATTTTGCCCTGGGGAGCCAAGACAGCAGCGTTGGTATGGAGAAGAGGAGGGATGGCTTGCTCCTCACCTGGGCACCTGAGCTTTTGCTGGAAAGCTGGGGCTGGCAGCAGCCTGTAGAGGAGGCGAGGGACAGACGAGCCCCGGCAGGCAGGGGCAGGCTCCTGCTGCCCAGAAAATGGTTGTTCTAGGTACCAGGATCCAGCTCTGTAGCATTTACGCTTTGCAGGGTTACCAGGGAGGTCAGGAAAAGCTTCTCCCAGATGTAGGGGCTGAGCACCACGATTTGCTGTGGGTCTTGTTGGCCCCGCTGCCCTACATCCTTTGGTCCAAAAGTTTGTCCTGTTACTATGAAATTGGGGCTGTGCCAATTTGGGGGATGCTGCTGCTCTCTCAGAGCCTCCTGTAGCAGCGCTTGGCTCCAGAATTTGTTCTTGGGAAAAGGCAATGGGACGAGGACAACCCTCCCACGGTGTACCGACTGGGATGTTCCAGCCCTCCACCCTTTTTATTACACTTTCTAACAACTGGCTGGTGTTCCTAGACAGAGGGAAAAACACACTGAAGGCAGAGGGGGAGCGCTGAGGGGATGCGTCGGGAGCAGCCCCACGGCTCGGTGGCAGCCGGCGGGCACAGGTGTCCAGACGGGTCCGGGACGGGGTCCCCGGCGCGGGGTCGGTGGCCGGAGCCGTGTGCGTGCCGCTGGGGGCACTATGTTCTGTTTGTGTTCCTATTTCTGGGCTGGAAGAACAAACAGGGAAGTGGTTTTTCTGCAGTCTCATTGCAGCTCACAAACAGAGCACATCATTCAGCCGGTGTTGCTCACAGCGTCAGAGGTGACGGCGCGGGGACCGAGCGCGGCGCATCCCTCAACCTGCGGGGAGGCTGGGAAGAGGTGATGACCAAATACTTTCTTTTTTTTTTTTTTTTTTTGCTGCAACTTATGCAGGTTTATGGTGCCTGTTCTCTGTGGAAGTGAGGAGCACAGGCATCTATGAATTTCTCTGTTTGCTCGCCACAGTTCAGAACGGTTCGTTCTTGGAAACAGTGGAAACAGCCTCTGCACAGGGTGCTGGGATGCCACTAAAAATCTCCAAATCGCACGTGGAGTTGATGTGCAGAAGAGTTTGCAGGGAGCTGGGAAGCATCAGGGGGTTCTCCAGAGCACAGGGCTGGTGGAGGAGGGGTCTGCAGAGACAGATTGCTGTGCTAGCTGAAGGCTGGATGAGGCATTTCGGTTTAGTGTGGATGGGAGCGGGTGCCTGTCCCTGGCAGTGTGCGCTGTTGAGCTCAGGATCTGGGCACAGGCATCTCCGTGTGCCAGCAGTAGTTGCCTTCACCTCTCCCAGGTTGCATGGGCTGGGCAAAATTGCATTCCCAAGAGCTCCTCTCCAACCTGCCCCTGCTGTGAGGCAGAACCAGCCAGCCTCAGGCCATCATCTCCATTTTAACACCAATCGTGGTGCTAATTTGTCCAAGGACATAGTGATTTACATTTGTTTAGGCTGATGAAGGGCCATCATCTTCCTTGGTTTAGCATTTATCTGCCTTCCTCAGCTTTGAACAAAGGCAATGCTAAACATGTGTTGGTTTGCAAGCAGTTCAGTTTTTGGTTTCCAGGCATTAGCCAGGGCTATGCCTGTGGATTTGAGTTGCAGACACTTCAGGGGGATGTTCATTTGTTTATAAAAGAAACCCACATCTGTTTCTGTTTGAATTTTTTAAGCAAGCCTACATAGAAACCTTTCACTTCGTTTCTGGATCTGTAAAAACTAGATTTTGGGCCAAGTTTGACCTAACAGTGACCTTTTCAAAGTATTACAAATTTTTTTGGTATTTGTTTATGACTTTATTAATGATGCCATGTGGGGAATGGGTCAGTTAAAGGTGAAATTAACTTCTAATGTAAACAAAAGATTCATTTTGGAGCAGAGACGATACTTTGTGGGGACTTAATTTGCTCAGTAGTTCACCAACCGAACTGCTCCTGAGAGCTTTTGGGAGCTGGAGCTCCAGCCCTGGGAGGGATGTGGGCAGTGAGTCCTCCCCACCCCCCAGCCACCCCCCCGAGGGTGCCAGAAGGGTGGTAGGAGCTCAGCCACCATCAGACTTTATAACTCTGGGGTACAGATGGGGAAATGGCCCAATTACCCTTCTACAGTAAATTCCTCTCTTAAGTGCCATGCGGTTTACTACTGTTTGGCTGCTCAAGATGAGTCCCTCAGAAAACAGCATCTTCTTAGCAGGGCTTGGAATGTAACAGTTTTCTGGAATGGCTTGGTTTTGGCCAAAACATTTGCTCCTTTCAGGCACACAGTACCTTGTGTGCCATCCCCTGCCCAGCCTTTCAGTGCAGTTCAGAGATGTCCATACTTTGCTCAAGCCAGAATTTCATTCACAAATTTAATGCAGTTTGGTTTGGAGGATGCTGTCTTGCATCCTGCCAAACAGTGGCAAAATGATTTACTGAAGTACAGACGCTATTTTTACCTGCAATGTGAACCACTTCTGTATGTGAGTATCAATTCATCTTGTTACGTAGTGAGCGTGTTAATTCTGTAGGTAGCTGTAGGACAGAAGCAGGGACCAAGTTCAGTGAGAGGGATGATCAGTGCATCTCTTCATACATATCAGCCAAAACCAGTGCCAGCCTCCTGCTACCTGTGCTGAGCATTGATTGCAAACCTTTTTCCCTGCCTTGGAAAGGAGAGTGATGTCAGTGATGCTGCCTTGTTGTAAAAGCAAAGATGAGAAACCTGGGAAATCTCACTGGCTATCAGTAGCATTCCTTTGCTTCATCTCAGGTGGTTTTTTCCCTCCTCTTGGCTTTGGCTTATTTAATCTCTGTGATTAGGAACTCCAAAATCAATAAAAGCATTGCTCTGTCTTTGTGCTCCAAATGTCTGTTTGTCACTTCAGACCAGTAGGAACCAGTTTAAAAGGTTGAGGTACGATTTTCACTAAAAGTAAGTAAGTTGCAGTTAGAGCTATCTTCAATTTCATTTCCCCCAAGCAAAATCTAATGGCTATTTGGAACAAGGCTGTTTTAATAACATGTTTCCCCTTGAATCACCAGGGGAAAAGTATTGATATTGCCATATTCTTAGGTAGTTTTGACAGGGCAATGCCTTACCACAACACTGACAGTTAAAATGTTTAGGATATTTTGTAATATTTTCCTTTATAATGCTGTGATAGCACATATATTGTAAAACACAGCTGTTAGAAGGTTTTTATATGCTTATGTGGAACATTTCCTGATGTTTGGGGGGAAATGTCATGCTCTAGCTTGCTATCCCAGTCTGTGTGCTGCTTGTACCTGCTGCAACCAAACCACACAAACCCAGTGTTGCATTATCATTCCCACTTAGTATTTGTGGAAGCAGTAGTGAGGATGACATATGAACACATTCAAATTCTTCGAAAATATCTCAGAAAGTACTAGGAAGATTACAATGAGGTTAAGACTGTTTTCAGTGGATGTGTTTTGGCTTACAGACTGTTGGATAGTTGTCTGGTCCACAGGCAGCCCTTTCCATCCAGAGCTGCCCAAGCCCCGTATTGGGGGCCATGTTGATCAGCCACCAGCCACATCGGTAAAATTTGGATTTTCAAAAGTTAAAATACCATTCTTGGTTTTTTTTTCCTGAAGCACCTACTTTGAGTTCCAAGTGCTTGGTTCCCAAGGGGTGAGTTCAGGAGAAGCTGCTGATTTCAAGCGCTCCTGTGGCTTGTTCAAAGCCTCAAAGCAAATCAGCTGAGCTTGAAACGGGTCTCCTCATCAGTGCAGTGGTACCCGCTGCTGTGATTTGAGCTCTGAGAGGATGGAGAAGTCACGGCAGCTGTGCAGAAGCCCCTTGCCCACCCCTGGGAGCTCAGGTGCCAGTGGTGCTGCTGGGGGGAGCTCCGGCAGGGCAGGGCAGTGATGGGAGGTGCTTCCTGTGTGACAGATGCTCCCGAAGCCTTAAAAGAGGGACACAGCAAGAGGGACATAGCGGCTGAACGGGGAAGATGAGTCAGAGGGTAAAACCCCAGGCTTGTGGTCCACAGGGGTTCTCTTCAGCTCTGGGATGCTCGCGCTTCCCCCTGCAGACATAGCGAGAGCGTGCAGTTTCTATTCTTCTGTCTTCACATTTCTTCACTTTGCAGCTGGGACAGGTGGTTCCCAGGACATCTTTTCTCTCATCCAAAAGCACCACGGTTCCTGGAGGGCATCCTCCAGTCTGTGTTGGAGCTTCTTCCCTTGACAGTGCCCTTGCAGAGGAAGAGACATTTGGATGCAAATCCCGCGCAGACAAATTTCCATGCAAAGCTGAGTGATCCAAATGCACCCACTGTAACTGCTGGGATCTACTGGGATTGGGAAAAGCTGATAGAAAGACAATTAAAGATTTTTTTAAAAATCCATGAGAATTGTTTTGTTGCATTTTCTCTTCAGCCTCTGGGTAGTTGTCCTGAGGGTAAGGACTGACTGGTGCTGGGATAAGAGGGTGTGTGGATATTCATATAGCAGTGCTTTGGTGCTGAGATGAGTTTTCTGGACATGAAGTGTGATGTTCTATTTCTTTTGTTACAGATGGAAGAAAAACGACGCAAGTACTCCATCAGCAGTGATAACTCGGACACCACTGACAGTAAGACTTTTAATTCAAAACTTTGAACAAGATTCACCTCAGCAGTCAAAATGCTTGAATAATTACAAAGAGTGGAGGAAACTGCATTTACTGGGAAGTCTCTGCACAGTGAATAGCGTACAGGGCTGGGTTTGTTAGAAATGCAGCAACAAGCTGATATCAATTTATTTAAACACTTGGCTGTGGCTCCTCTTAACTGATGAGAGTGTCTCCCTCGTGTGAGGAGTCTGGGTGAGGAGAGCTGCCGATTGCAGATCTGCTAACGAAGCAGCAAGAAGCAGCGAACACCCTTCTTAGATGAGTTGTCCTTTCCTGTGAGCTGTAGCATGAGACTAGTTTGCTCTTGATTTGGGTTGTACCAGGGGAAAGGGAAGTTTTTACTGGAGTCAGAGTAAAACTGGAGCCACATTGTTCCCTTCTTGCAAACTGAAGAGTGATGTGGGAAAAGGGATAAGGCTCAAGCCAGCAAAACTTGCAAGCCCACGCTTGCTTTTTAACATCTACCTCACTTCATCCTCATTCAGGAAGGCACAGAAGCATGTGTTCAACAATAAACATGTGCAAATGTGCTGAATTTTGGCTATAAATAGAGCACTCTCCTCTCCCACTTATCCCAGGGTTTCACCCACTGCAGATATACCGCAGTGCCTTGGTGTTCAGTACCCTCAAGGCACCAGCCTAATCCCTTGTCTGGACTCTGGAGTTTCTTACTAGTTGCTCTTGGTTTCTTACAGATGTCACAGTAATTTCATCTGGGCCAGGCTGGGTATTTGCTCTCCACACTTTACAGGATCTGGCTGCTGGATATCCGAGAACGAAAGGGACTTTACTAAAGACACTAAACTTGTGGGCTTTTTCCTAACAGGATGATGGAGAGATTACAGGGGGTTATGGAAAGGCTGATCTTGCTGGGTTTGGCTGCTGTTCCCACAGCTTCAGCCAAAAAAATAGTCAGTGTGAGTGGAGCATGCACCACAAGTGCTGACGGGAACCTGCTGTTCGGCTGCTAGCGGGGACCCCCATCCTGCTGGAGCCCGGGGGGCCTGGGGGCTGAGCTGTGCCTACAGAAAGTGTTTCAGGCTCTGTCAACACCCTCGCTTCTCGTAAAATGAAACATCTCTATCTCAGAAAGGGGTTTGTTTTGGAAGCCTTGCTCCAAACTTCCCTTCTCCTAATCCCCAGATGCTCAAAGGCTTATGGAGCCGAGCTGTGCTCGCTGGCTTCACTGCCTTTCAGGGGTAAGGCATCTTTAATCATGGTATTAAACAACATGGCCTTATCTCTATGGGGCTTGGATATTTATGCTGCAGGTGATATCTAAGCTTTTGACAAATGCTCTCCTGCAGGATAGTTGTAAACAGAGTGGTGACCTTCTTTTCCATGCCTCTGCCAGGAAAGGGTAGTTGTGGTGTGTTATCCAAGCCTGTGGAGCTGTAGCATCACGTTGTAGCTTGAGAAGTGGGGGCAAGGTGGAAATTAGTGGCTGATCTCTCCATGAAAGCTGTGGAGCTGCTGCTGCTGCACTCCTTGGAGCAGCTTGCTGAGTAAAGCAGCGTGTCCGTGGGGCTGCAGCATAGGGATGTCTGCTCTGGGCTTTGTCTACACAGTCCTGTTATGCTGTGAAGTGTTATAAAGAATTTCATTTGTATGGAACCCTCTTTAATAACATCTGGCCTGCAATTTCAAAAAACAAGCTGTCTTTTGGGAACAGGTGATGCCCCTTCACTTAATTTTGTGAAGTACAAGAAAGTGCACTGCAAGTAAAGAATACAGGTTGAGCTGGTGCCTCTTCCCCTGCCAGGAAAAGTAGGCATGTGAAATTTACCTGGGCTCAGCTGCCTGAGCTGGTGGAAGAACAGTTTCTCACTGCAGTGGTACCACAGCCTGATCCCTGAGTCAGCTCAGCTCCTGGCTCCATCATTTGGATGTTGCTAATGTGCACAGTGCTGTTTCCTCCTATTTAGCCCTCCAAGGATAAAATCAGTGTTAAATAGGCCTATTGATAGTTATTTTGTTGTAACCTCACAGAAACATTTTTATATCCTGGAATATGGAGGGCTTCCTGTACAGAAGACTGAACTGTCATCATTATTATACAGAAATTCCAATAATCAGCTTGTTATTTATTATTAACAAATACAGTCTTACATTTAAGTGACAATGACACAGATGGGTTGGAAATAAAGATCAGTAATGTATGGTCCCAGTACATTTCAGGCTTTAGCTACTCTTCCCTTTTGGGGGTGGCAGCAGTGGTGATGATACTGCACAAAAAAAAAGTCATGTCAAGGTGTTATCTTAGTGCTGACCCAAAGTGTTGGCTGAGGCTGGAGCTGTGGGGCTGGTGAGGTAAGGAAAAGCTTTGACTCTTTCCCAGGTAACCTGTCTCCGTTGCCTTGTTGCAGGTCACACCACATCCACCTCCAGATGCTCCAAAATTCCGAATACCAAATCCCCCTGGTCACGGCAGAAGGAGAAGAAGCCCTCTGAGGTATGTGGGCTTTTAGGCTTTTCCCGAAGGAGAGTTTTCCCCTGGGACTGCACTTGCCTGGATGTGGCAACCAGCATGCCCATGACTGTCTGTGGGCAGTGGGTGCCAGGACAAAGTATCCCTGAGAAGCCAGAGCCCATGGTGCAGAGCCACAGCTCCCAACAGCAGTGCCAACCCCGGCTCCCCTGTGGAGGGAGTGATGGGGACACACAATGAGCATCTCTGGTGAAGGGTGGGGGTCCTTGTGCCCACTCCATCCCTATTGAGGCAAGTAAAGAGAAGTTAAGTTTGGTGGGACTGGGAGGTCCTACAGTATTGGGTGTCTGCATACCAGGGTTCCCTGGTTTGGGTGCCCTCCTGGGTGCCCTTTCGTTAATGGCACAGGTCACAGCACTGATGGCAGGGGAGGGTGATGTGAAGACTCCTCCCCATGAGCAAGTGAGGGGTGTGGAGAGCTGTGAAATGAGAGACAGCACAGCTGAGTGGCAGATTGTGCTGTGTTGGTTTCCCCTGTCACGGGGCTCAAGGACATTAAGCTGAGGCCATCAGTGTCTGACCTTGCTGCGGGGTTTCCCCTCGCTGGTCTGGGCAGTGCTGCCCATCCTGGGGACACTGCCCAGGTTCACCTGCTGTATCTGCAGTGCGGGGTCTGGGCCTTGGGTGGCAGGGGCTGTTTGTCCCCAGAACTGTGTTGGAAGGGGTGGTGCTATGTCCTGTTTTCCTTTTGTGCCTCGGATACATTTCCACTAGCCATGGAAACTATACCAGGCATGAGCTGCTGTTGTAGCAACCGCAGTGTTTGGCAGTGGTCATCTTCATTTCAGCAGCAGCCTGAGCAAAGCCAGAGGGACATTGTTCTCACATTCCCTTCCCTCTGGACTGGGGTCTGGAGTCAAACAGTGCTAAGTTTAGAAGCAGATGAAGCTGGCATGGCTCATGTGAACTCCCCATTTCACCTCTCCTGACGCTGTGGCCTGGTGAGCACAAACCTCTGTAACATCCTCCTTTTGCATCAAGCTGAGTAGAGATTTTGAGGTTTTCCTGTGGTCACTGCCTGAATTGCAGCTGCAGTTGGTTCTTAGTGCTCTGTTGGGTTTACATTGAGCTATCTGTGTTAGCAAAGGATACAGATTGAAAGAGTCAAAGTTATTTGTGCCTTGGGAAAGAGAGGGACTGGAAAGCTGTTACTACCAGCTGAGTTAGTTGGAAATACTCCAGAGAGCAAGAACCAGGAGACCTAGACACTGCACCAGGGGTGCAGATGTCACTGACTGCTAGCAAGTCTGTTGAAAAATTGAACATTAGCACTGGTAATGTTGGGTTTTCGTTATAGACCTGTTTCTCAGTGTGGGTGTGGGGTAGATTTCTGTGAGCTGAATCCTCCTTTGGAAAGTGAAGCACTTGGGACATCTCCTCCTCCTGTGGCACTGTTACCCCTCTCTGAAATAACTGCCCATCCCTGTGCCTGATGTGTCCATAAAGGCCTTGGGTAAGCCCTTTAGGTGCTGTCAGGAGTCCCTGCTACAGAGATGCCTCATGTTAAAGGATGTGACTCCTGTCACAACAGTGTCATAGGTGCCACCCTGCTGCTGCCCAGCAGCAAAATCCTTCTCCAAGAGTTGGGACATCTTTCTGCCTCACGGGTGCAGTCAGATTTTTGTCTTTAATATGAGTTAGTTTAATCAGCCATCTAGGATTTTACCTGGCTGCTACTGAATATAAATCCAAGATTTCAAGTGAAAATGCTTCTGGACTTGATGAAGTTTGGTAAGAGCTGGATCCAAGTTACTGCTCTACAACAGCTGGAGTGAAAACTAGGTATTAGTCCATGGCACCTGGGGAGACATCAGATGCCTGCAAGAGGGCTCCTCCCTCTGCTTTCTGCTCCATTATCCCCTGAGGAGGGCTCTCAGTGAAATGTAGCTGTGGAACAGATAAAGTGGAGCAAAAGCTGAACAGTGCCCAGCTGAGCAACAGTTGGGACAGAAAGTGAACCTCTGTGGCTTATGTGAACTGAGACTCCAGGGGAATTTGGGGAGGCGATGTGTGATTACTCAAGCTGGAGTTTGGCCAGGATGCTCAAGCTGACAAGCCATCTTTTACAAAAGCATGGTGGGCACGCAAGCAGATGGAGCAGTCCAGATCTCAGCTGTGCTCCCTTCACTGTGCATTGCCCCTGCACTTGCTGGTGTCTGGGTCTGCTGGAAATCAGCACCAGCTGAAACTCAGGGGTCAGGAGATTGTTGGAGGTGGATAGAGTATCTATCACCCCAAGACCTGCAGCAGAGCAGGGAGATGGTTTGGAGATCACTCCAGTATGAATTTCCTCTCCAACAGCATCTTCTAAACTTCTCCATGAGTGACCCAACTTCTGCTCTTCCTGTGAGCACCCATGAACGTGTCTGGTCCAAACACTCTGGGGTTTGGCACATCCTCCCAGGAACACTGGGGGATTTCAGGCATAGACTGTGACAGGCATCATGTCCTGTTGGAGCAATACTGAGAAATGTAAAACACAAACTACACCACTATCAAACTACTTCACATGGAATAGTGAATCACCTTTTCTTTTGTCCATCCTGCTGAGGATGGATGTTGATCTCATCATCACTGATAGAAAAAAACCACAGGAGAATAATAGGGAGAGCAGGATGAACGCATTAGCAGATATTGAGCCCCCAGCCATTTTGGGTCTGGGTTTGTTATTTCAAACAATAACTCAAACTCCAGGTTTACACACTGTAGCTTTATCAAGAGCTGCAGAGGGTGCAGGCCTGTCTTGAGGGAAGGCCATGCTGGAGGATGGGCTGGGGAAATGGCATTCGTGTGTGTGGACCCACCAACCTGTCCTGCCCTTCTCCAAGTCATGTCCCTATTTCTCTGGGAGCTGCTGTCCCAGAGAAACGCACATTCCTCCTGACAACTGGGCAGGAGATAAAAAAATCGAAAGCATTAGTGTTACATAGTTATTAGTCAGGTCAGGGGGTGATGTTTATTATGAAAGACTCAGTGAGAAGGGATTAACTATACACATTAAAAACCATCGGATACAAGGCATCTGGAAAAACAAGCTTCTTAACATGGAAAAGTACTGAGCTGTTTGTAAACATCCGCAAAGGGGCCATTGCCAGGGAGGGTGATTATATTTATCTGTGCCTGTCACGGGGCTCTGCCCGGGCACTTTCCTGACTGTCCCAGGCACCAGGCCTCTGTCTTGGCTCTGTCCCTCGCAGAGGTGACAGCTGTCCTTCCCTGCCCCTTGCCTGGGCAGAGGAGCCTTCAAGGCTAAAGCCTGATGCTGATGGTGCCCCGGGCATGGCTCTGCTGCACTGCTTTGCCTGAAGGCAGAGGATGAACGTGGGCAGCTGCCAACAGCTTCTTGCATCTGCAGTGATAGCAGTACCAATCTGGTGATTTTAATTAATCTCATTAGTGCTCGTTTGTCTCTTAACTTGTCCGCAAATGGAGCGTGGTGGCTGGTACCGTCTCCCTGGGTCCCTGCAAGGAGCTGCTGGTCATGCTCCCCACCCTGGGAGCTGGAAGGAGGAGATGCTCGCTCAGGTTATCCCTGCCATGGATCCGAGTCTGCAGCAAGGAGTAACACATGCCTGAAGTACGGATTTCTGCTTCTGTTAGTGGCACATTAGTGCAATCCTGCCCCCGGCTGTAGAGCTGCTGGGGATGTGAGCACGAGCCTCGCTGGTTTGACTGCAGTCTTCAAGCCTCTCTCCTGTTCTGACAAGGAACAGTTGTCAGTGTCTAAGGAGAGAATCTAAGAACAAGGCAAGTGTGTAATGATAGTCTCTGGTTCTATCTGCCAGCTCCCAGCCATCAGTAGCCCTGGGACTCCCTCGGATGCTGCCTCTGAGTCACTGCCGTAGCTGCTATGTTAGTCATTACCTCCAGAGCTATTTGAGATCCACAGTGTTCACCTGCACTGCCAGAATATCTTTTGGAGGGACAAAAGCCTACTTTTTTTGTGCAGAACACCTGCCTGCTGGCCCTCCAGCCGTCCTTTCTCAGCTGAAGAGCCCTGTGCAATCTGGGCTGTGCTGTGCAGGTGCTGCTCATCCCACCGGACATCCTCGCTGCCCTTCTTCCTCACTCTGGACCTTCGGGAGGCGAGGGGACTGCAGCTGCAGGCTGGGCTCAGGATGAAGGGGAAACCACAAATTTATACAATTTACATTATTTTCTGCTTGTCTTGTTTAGATATTACTTCCATGTTTTGAAAGGCGCCTTTTTATATCTCTTTACAAGGATTTAACTGTTTTCCCTTCTAAAAAGTAATTCTTACTGCATTGGATCATGTTTTTTTCCTCCTGCATTAGGTATATAATGAGCCAGTGCAGTGTGAATTTAGTTCCTGTACTCTCCTGTGCTTGGAGAAGAGCTTTAATGGATGTGGCCAAGCAAGACTGGACATGCTTTTATGGGGCTGGATGGGGAGAAAATCCCTCTCTGTTGAAAAGTCTGACTGCAGTTTGGCTTTGTCAGTTTTCCCTTGCCAGCATGGGGATAACAGATTAAAACCATTGTCTTCTGAATGCTGAGAAGGGCTGGACAAAAATATTTCTTGTTCCTATTTTGAGTTCTGTTGTTCATTGAATCTTTAACACCCAGCATTTCAAGAGGAAACAAGACTGGATGAAGAGATAGGAGGCTGGCTCCCCCAATGGACAAGGGAGTTCAGGATTTCTTCCCCCACAGGCAGATAATATCTGGTTGCAAACACACTCCTGGCATTGCCACATTTCAAAACCTTGCTACCGAGTATCAGCTCTCTTCTCATTTTGGAAAGGATTGGAAAAATGTGGTGGAACAGCAGGGTTGTAGGGCTGGGAGGTCCAAAGGGGAGTGGGGTGGGGCAGCCAGGGTTGCACCAACAGAGGTGCCATCTCGAGCTGATATAAAGACAGTTTGTACAACCAAAACCTATTCTCAGGGCTCCCATTGTTCCCGTTGTTTTCTCTTTCTCTAAAAATCCTTGTGACTCATGAGCTATAACAAACAATTTTATGCTTGAGAGAGTGAAGGGCTAAGAGAGCTGGCTGGCAGTGAGGAGGGAGTCCTGTGCATGAGGCAGCTGGAGACTTCCCTGGTCCCAGTGTGGATGGAGGAAGGTGGAGTATGCAGGAGTCAGCTGCCAGGACTGCAGTCAGGGAGGGAAAAAAGTGTGTTGAGCCAAAGCCTGAAGAAAACCTGTTATCTCAATGTCAGGAAGCAGTCCTACACCCTGCCTGCAGTGATCTCCTGCTGCCCCTGCTTGGGAGTAGCTCTCGGAGCACCCACCACCCCTGCTTGCTGTGGAGGGGTCATCACTGTGAGATACCACGTGGCTGCTGTGGGTGTGAGGGCATCAGGGAGGATTACAGTTCTGCTGGGTGATGGAGGGAGTGAATTCAAAGGTGAGATCTCGGATGCAGGCTGTAACCACCCCTTCTCACCTCTCCTGCCCACCTTCACCCTAGTGAGCGCTGTGTTTTCTGCACGCACTTCATTTTGGGCTTCTCTTACATTGTGTACCACTGCTTTGCAGCGTGGAGTGCTTTAGAAAGAGTTCTTTCTGCTAAAAATTTTTAGAGACAGAGATGTTATTGTGTATTAAAAAAATGGCATCCCATCCTGGGATTTGAAGGAGGAGGGACTGAGCTTATTCCTCTTCCCCAAGAGCAAGGTCTAAAGCTCCAAAGTCAGCTGGGTGCAGATGCAGGGGAAAATGTGTAAGAGAATTCCTGCCAGCTCAGGAAGCCTGGTGTGCAGGGACCCAGCCTGCTGGAGCCCATCTGTGTTGGGCTGAGCCGCCTGGTCCCTCTGGAGCTGTTTTCTCCTGGGCTGGCTTGCAGCAGGCGCCTGGAGCCGAGTACCCGTGCCGGGGGATGCCGAGGCCGTGCCGCCTCGCCGGGCGCGCTCGGCTGCGCAGGATCCGGCACAGCAGTCCCTGGGCTGGCTGCTGCTTTAAAAGCTAATTAAACCCAGTGCTAGACGAGTGTTTCTTTTCATTTCGATTTAAAGCCCAAAACAGATCCGGCTCTTTGGCTCTCACCCAGAGCTGGTTTCGTACAAGAGGAAAGTCGTTACCACGGGATCAGAGTTTGGTGTTTTCGGGTGGGATGTTTGGGGCAAAGGGGATATTTGGCAGGCTCAGACCTACAGTACAGTCACTGGAAAAGCCAAGTCCTTGACAGAGCACATGGAGTGGGAACTGAATGGCAGGGAGATTGCTGGCCACTTCATTAACAGGGGTTTGTGAGTGAATCACAGAGCCTAGAAATTGATGTGAGAATTGCATGGAAAGGTGGTGGAGAGGCTCTCAGAGGGGCTGGATCGTGATGGGCAGAGGCAGAGAAGGAGGAGAATGCTGGAAAGCAGCACAGCCTGGGAGTCCTTAGCTAAGGGAGGGATGGGGAGCGGCATTTCTGATGCCTCATGGCACGTCCATCGTCCTGCCTGTTGTGGTGAGGCGCTCTGTGCCTCGGCATCTCCCAGGGGCATGTGTTTTTCTCTGAGGCTGTCCAGCTGTTGGACAAATTGATGCTGGTCCATGGAGAGCTCCCAGAGATGCCCACAGGTGTCACAGGGCACAGGGAGAGGCTGCAGGGCTGTGTCCAGTGGGAGAAGCAGCACTTCCTCACCAAAGTGGAGCAGCTGATGTACAAGGTGCCAGGGGCTCAAGGAGGAGCCAAATGCAACCCCTGCCTTGCAGGTGTCTGCCATACCTGCATCCTTCCAGTGCCAGGCTGGATCCCAGTGACACATTGGGATGTGAACATCAGAGGATGTTACATTTAATTAGCTCAGGGTTTGTTGGGGTTTTTTTGTTTTTTTTTTTTTTTTCCTAGGTAAAAGCAATACAGATTCACTTCAAAATAGCAAATTACAGAAATTACAGAATTAATTTTGTATTGTTGGGGAGCACCATGGCTATGGTGTCCCAGTGTGTTTGCATGTTGCTGGACTGCCAGGACTGGCTCTACTGGTGAGTCAGTCCAACACCACAAACTGGTGGGCTGCAAGGATGGGGAAGTACTAGGGGTGGGTAGTCCAGGCTTGCCTGGCATGTGGAATACAAGGGAGATTAAGGTTTTCCCCACATTTTTTCTTTGCCTGGAGTCTGAGGCTGCACAACCACACCGACCTGGTGTGGACTCCGTGTCCATTTCTTTTGGAAATATGAAGGAAAAAATATCTTGGGTTTTGAAATTTCATGTTCTTTTTCCCTGTCTTTAAAGCTGACAGTAACAAAGGGAGAGGCTGGCCCTGGGCACTGGTGTGATGCATCTCTGAGCATCACTAAACCTCCATGAGGTTCCTGAGCAAGCAGAGGTAATAAAGGAACGTCTTGGTTTGGCCTTTCCCGTTGCTGGCAGATCGATAGACAATAACTCAGATCCCATTCAGGGCTGAAAGGGAAGGACAGAGCCTGGCCAAGGCTGTGGTGTTGTGGGGGGAGCGGGTGCAGGGCAGCAGACAATCTGTCAGCTCCGGCCGGGGAGAAACAGTAAACACTCCTATTGAGGGAAAATTGCTTGTTTTCTGGTACCCAACTTTCTCTTCATCGCCAGGTCCTCGGTTCATCAGTGCCCAATTTATCCTTTATTTGGTTTTCATAAATAATTCAGAAGAGTTTGAGTAGAATAATTGAGTCTTTTCCCAACCCTAATCCCAGACAATTCAAAACAAAAAGACATTTAGATTACAATTTGAGCATATTAGCTGTTGGGAGATTTCCAGACAACTGATCTGCTTTCCTTTACAATTTCTGTGCTGTTCTATCATTTCTAAAGTGTTCTGCTTTGGTAGTTAATAATTTGAGCATATCCAGTTCTTCATGAAAAGACAGAGGCGTCGCTGTGATAAAGTGCGGGCGCGCGTGCTGCCGTCGGATGGGTGAGCTTATCTGTTTTCCAAGAAGGACTAAATAAATGAAGTAGTGAGATTGCAAATCCAGCCTGCGATGTGCCTTATCTTCAGGGAAATAGATACAATCGTGCTTATTTGGCTTAAAATTAAAACTAAGCTTCTATTCTGATGCGAGCTGAAAGGCCAGAAGGGATGAATTTGGGGAAGACTTAATGCAGGAAACCATGGGCTTGGGATCTGCACCGTGCAGAGGGGAGAAATTATTCCGAGGGCTGGTCCCGTTGTGCAGGCTCCTCTGCCTCCCTCTTCATCAGCAGGGGGAGGGTGACAGGCCAGGATTCTGACACTGTTCCATGGGTGCCCAGCTCTGGTGTTACCCAAAGAGACAGGGCTTGTCACCTCACCGCTGTCATCTGGTGCCGACCTAGTGAAAGAAAACGGTGATTTTTGCTTGGAGTAAGGGTCTGGGAAGTCCACAGCTGCTGTGGGTGCCTGGGGAGGCCTCAGGGCAGGGTAATGATATGGCTGGACCCTCCCAATGCTTGATTGTCCTGGAAAGGGCTGTTCCACTCCCAGTCCCACTCCCAGTGCTCTCCACTGCTCTGGAGCTGGCTGCTGGGTCTGTGCACCGAAGTGGAAGCAGGAGCATGCTGCCATCCTGCCCTGCACTGCCAGCACTGCCCTGAGCAGCTTCCTGGCAGAGTTGGGTGTATTTGCCTGCATGAAAGAAGAATGCAATGCTCCTGCACCTCACAGCATCAAAGCAGGTGTTCTCAGGAGGCAAGTGAGCTGGCATTGAGGGAGGAGGGTACTCACATGTCAGCAGGATCCAGTTCAGGTCATTCAGAACAGCTTTTGGGTGCCCTGCACCTTTGGAAACCATTCCTGCTTGCCTATGTCCACAAATCCCTAGGGCATCTGTCTTCGAAACAGTATTTTCTATAACAGTATTGTGCTGTTGCCAGGGGAAGGTTAGATTGAATATTAGGAAAAAGTTTTTCTCTGAGAGGGTGGTTAAGCACTGCCACAGGCTGCCCAGGGCAGTGGTGGAATCACCATCCCTGGAGGGAATTAGAAAGACATGTGGCTGTGGCTCTTGGGGACATGCTTTAGTGCTGAGCTTGGCAGTGCTGGGTTGACGGGTGGACTTGGTGATCTTGTAGGGCTTTTCCAACTTCAATGATTCTGTGCTTCAATGATTGTATGGTGCTGGTGGCCAGAGCAGGGAGGTGGCACTGGCCTCCCTGGTGGCCTCAGCCCCGTGTGGCTCAGGCACAGGGCAGCATCTCATCCACCCAAGCCAGGAGCTCTGAGGTGTGAGGGATTATTCAGGTTTGTGTTGTCCTCATTGGAGCTGGGCACTGAAACTGGGCTAAGGAGATGTTGTTGACCCAGGCTGTGACCTGTCAGCACAGGGCTGTCAAGAATGTGGTGTATTCCTACCCTTTGTTTTAGAAAACACTCTACAGTGGGATTCCTGCACTTGTCTGGATCACAGACCCACACTGCTGGAGGGACTATGATATCTCACATGTCCCTTCTCATGTTTAATTAATGCCTCTCTTAATATATATTTTTTTTAATTTCGCACACTGGCGGTTTGTTAAAAGGCTGCTGTGGTGTTTATAACACACAGAGGCTTAAAGGACCCTGATCTTTCCCAAACTGAGCTGACTGTAATACACAGGCTGTTAATTATGTTTGTTGAAGGGTGTGCCAAGATTGTGTCTGACCAGCTCAAATCAGGTTTATATCGACATAGTTAAAAATGTCTCCAAACAGCTGCATCAGGAGGAGAGTACCAGTGAAATTCAGAGGTCCCAACATAGCAAAGGTTGTTTATATATTGTATTTAACTCTGATTGGGTTAGCAGCTGAGGTTCTGAGGATTAAACAAACTGACCTAAATACTGGTCTCAGTGGTCTTACTTAATGTCTAGTTTCCTGCATTTCAGTCGATTTGGGTTCCCAAATACTCTCCAAAGTGCGTTATCTTTGTGTCAAAAAAAATCTAAAACTGTACTGCATTATTTCTTGTGATTCTGACAAAGCAATTCTCATTTGGAGAACAGACTGTGAAGAGATTAAACAATATCCAGAGAAAACACCTGATCCATCCCAGCCTTGTGGAAGGAATGCAGAAGTAGCAGGGATGGAGCGAGATGGTGTCCAGGCAGGATTGCTGGCACTGGCAGTTATTATTCCAGCTAATAGCAGATGGTGGAGAGGAGAAATCATCCATTTTCATTTACAATTTATTTTTATGCTGCAAGAGGCAGGATTGCTCGAGTCATTGCTGTCAGGCAGCCCTCTGGAAGGAAAACCTTACTTACCGTGAGGGATATTTTTAGAATGAGTTTTTCATCCTTGTATATTGGGAGAAGATGCTGCAGGGCCACAAGTGAGATGGAGAATGAGCCCATTCACTGACTGAAGGACTGGGGGATTTTCCTGCAGGAGGGGACCAGTGCTGATCTCACAAGGGGTTTATTGAGTCAGTCAGGAAAAAATCTGTGTTTTTGGATATGTAAGCAGCACCTAGATCACATTTTAGCTGGATAATTACTGTCTTAAACTTTTGTCTGTCCCTGTTCAGGACAATGAGGTGATGTGATGGAGACATGAAGGTGCCTGGGGGGCAGTGAGGTGACCTGAAGGGGACACAAAGGTGCTCAGGACGGTGAAGTGACATGAGGAGGATATGAAGGTGCTTGGGACAAAGTGTCTCTGTGTTTCCCACATCTTCATTCAAGACAAGAACAACGTTTTCTTGTGGCCTGTGAAGGCCAAATGTGGAGAAGCCCAGTTGCTGTACATCCCTTGACATTTGGAGTAGATTTGTGTGGTTGTGCTGAAATCATAAATCTCCTAAGATAAAGCAGCCTGTTTCTTCAGTTTAAAACTAATTTTTGGTCTGCATCTTGTCCAAGCTCACACCCTGTGGCTGGATTTCCTGACTGCCCAGTATGGGGGACCTTGAAGGGGTTGCAGCTGCAGGGCTTGGGCTCTTGGCACTGCCTGGCTGGAGGGGAGTCCCTGCCTGTTGCCATGTTCTCCTGCCCAAAACTTGCCTTGCAGGGACTTAATTTGACACCCTGAAGCCACTCAGTTGGTGATGCAGACACCCCCTGAGCTGTGCCTTGGGGGCAGTTTTCCCAGGGACACCATCCCTGGGCATGTGTGCCCCCAGCCTCTGCTGGACTCTGCACTCAGGATGGGTTTTTTCCCGGTGCAGGTTTTCCGGACGGATCTGATAACAGCCATGAAGATCCCTGACTCCTTCCAGCTGAGTCCTGACGAGTACTACGTTCTGGCTGATCCTTGGAGACAGGAGTGGGAGAAGGGTGTCCAGGTGCCAGCAAGTGCCGAGGCCATCCCTGAACCTGTGGTCAGGTAGGTGAGCAGGGTCTCCTCCATCTGGTTCTGTGCACGGCGCGCCCTGTGCCTGGTCCTCTCTGTGGGGTTCCCTCTGCCTTGGTGGGGTGCACACCATCTCGGAGAGCACATAGAGGTGATGGGTTTTGGGATCCTGGGCTTGCACAGGGATGCATGGGGACCTCCCACTGCATCCTGAAACGTCCCTCTCATGTGCGTGGCTTTTTTTGGGCAGTGGCCAGCTGTGACAGCTCCTTGTTTGCTCTTGGTCGAGAAATTTTAAAAAAGATCTGATAAAATCAAAGGAACAATAGAAAAATAACAACGGAAAACCGTGCAGAATGCCAGCCTCTGCCTGGCTGCTTGATGCTTCTCTGTCTAGGAGCACGTGGTTGTACTGCTGGTATTTCACGGCAGGGAAGCAGGAGTTGGCCCTTAAATTAAAAACTTCCCTCTTTACCATGTTTGTGCAGATTGGAGACGTGCTGGGCATGCTGAGATTCAGGGCTTGGGAAAAGGAGCCCGGCAAACACAGAAGCATCTCCCAAGACCTTGTAGAGACGACGTCTGTCAGCAGAGATCGGGGCTCATTAGCTGTTTTAAAATAGGGAACTGATTTTAAAATAGACACTTAAACAGCTGCTCAGGCGAGAAGGAAACATGGGGGAGCTGCTACTCCCTTGACGTGTGCGGGGGATTATCCCAGTGGCCAAAGCTGTGGGGGAGAGGTTGGTGCTGCCCGTGGGGGGAATGGAAGAGGCTGGGAAGGGACCCCAGAACTTGTAGGGTCAGATCTGAAAACTTGCAGGATCAGACCCAAAACTCCCCACAGGGTTTAGAGGAGCTTTGCATCTCTTGTGTGTTCTCTTTGTGACGTGTGACACCGTGTGTGCATCCTGCACAAACCCTCGTGCAGCATCGTGCCAGGGTGATGCTGGGGCTGCTCATGGGAGCGGGGTGGCTGCTGGGGGATGTGTTTTGCCAAGGGATTTAGGCACAGAGCAGAGGCTGGTGGAGGCTCCGCTTGTCCCACAGCAACAGCAGCTGCTGCTGCTGCAGCTGCCGACCCTGCTTCTGAAATAAACTTTTGTGTACGCTCCCCTTCCTCCCGCGGGGAAAACAGAGAAAGAAATGAAACTTTAATGAGTCTGAACACATCAAAAGGGAAGTTGTAAAGGGGGCTGTTGAGTTGATTTAATCCTTGGGAAAAAAAAAAAAAAAACGCAACCAAAAAAAAAGAGAAGGGGGAAAAAAAAGCCTGTGTGTGAAATATCTTTTTTTAGTTGTCTTTGATAGCTAACTGCAGTCTGGCCTTGCCAGTGCTCTGCTTCCCAGCTGAGGGCTCGTGCTGGGGCTATTTCCAGCTGAAAAGTGATAGCGTGGCACTGCCTGGGCTGGCAGTGCCCATGTAGAGCAGGGAGTGCTGCTTCCCAGCAGTGGGATTTGGCATCCCAGACCTCTCAGCCAGAGGCTCCTGGGGTGCAGGACAGGCTGGAAATGCACCTCTCTTCTTGTCCCCAAGCCCGTGGATTATGGGGTCCTGGAGCAGCTCTGCTGCATGTTTTCATACATGGATATCCCTAGAGTGGTGCCTGGAACAGGTCATTCTCTCCCAGGTCCCCATCCCACTCTGTCCTGCTCTGGCACCCCCAGCACCACAGTGATGGTGGTGGTGTCCCCCTTTGGTTTCTGGAGGGGACATCCTGGTGCTGCCCACTCACCTTGAGTGTGAAGTTTCACTTCCAGTGTCAGTTTCACTTCCAGTGTTATCCTCTGAAGAATTTCCTAATTCTTGAGATTATTTTGCTTGATTGATTATTCTCAAAATTGGCACTTTTCCATAATCCTTGATGAATTGCCTCCTGAAATAGTTCCAGCTCTTTCTTCAGTACCTCAACATTGTTTTGAGTTCAAGCCTTGCTCTACAAGAATTTGTTTTGTTTTTAAAGCAACAGATATTAGAAAGAAATTCTTCCCTGTGAGGGTGGAGAGGTGCTGGCACAGGTTGCCCAGAGAAGCTGTGGCTGCATCTCTGGAAGAATGTCCAGGCTAGAGAGGGCTTTGAGCAACCTGGTCTAGTGGAAGGTGTGCCCACTCATGGCAGGGTATTGGAACTAGATGACCCCTTTAAAAGTCCTTTGTAAGTCTGTAATTCTGAAATCTGACCCATTCTCTATGACCTCTCAGATACTCATTGCTGACTCCGTCACTCCCGGCTAATCCCAGGTGGATTTCTGCAGCCCCTCTAGTTTGTGTCACACTCTGCTCATCCCAGGCTGCTCCTGGGCTGCTTGGAGATTGTGCTCCTTGCCCACAGCTTCAGCTTCCTCTTCTTTCTTCTCCTGCTGCTCTGTCTTGCACTGTGTCTCAATTGCCTGAACCATCTCTATTTGCTGGCTGGACAGCAAGCATGGCCTGGAGGGCTTTGTCCTCAGATAGAAGCCTGCTTGGGATATTTTGCCTTCCCCAATGTGATGGGAGTGAAATGAAGAGCTCATTTTACAGCAGTGTTAATGGTTGCACCTGGTTTGTAGCCATGATGCACTCCCAGGGGGACAGGCAGTGACACTGCCAGATTTTTTTTTAATCAGGACAGAATGCACGCCAGAAGGCATAGCAGAGATTGTGTGCTTCTGCTGAGCAGCTCTCCCTCCCAAAGCATCCCTGCCCTCAAGGTTTTCCCACTTGGGCCACTGATGTGAGAATGGGAGGTGGAGAGGGCAGTGTTGGACTGCCAGGGACAGTGCAGACTGCAGTAATTTTGCTATCTCCAGGGTTGACAGCTCCTTCTTGCATCTTGCCCTGTTTTGGAGAAATGTCAAATGTTTTTTCACAAGAGATGACTCTATTTCATCTGCCTTAAGAGAGCAGCTTTAACAGGCCTTACAATTCCATTTACCTCCCCTGTTTAATTGCTTTACCAGTTTAATTGCTCACCCCACTCTCGCTCCCAGGGGCAGCCACCTTGCTGCTCCTGCCTGAGCTGCTGCTTTTGCCCCTCACTCTGTGGCTGCTGCCCCATGGCCTCGGCATCACTTTCCTATTTTGCTTCCAAATTTTCCTTTCTCCCTACTCAAAAAAATTTGTGTAAACCAAACATCCTCTCTGTGTTGGGTATGGACAATCCAAATTCCTTTAATCTGCTGAAAAAAGTCCCAGCACTGATGCTTCATGTGGACTGGAAACGTGGAGCCCAGTGGCTGATGCTCTTTCTTCCTCGCTGTCAGCGCTCTGCTTTCCCCCATCTCAGAGGTGTAACAGAGCATCCTGCCCTTAGGAGGGGGATGGCTGTGCTAATCCAGTCCTGATGTTGTCACTTCTGACAGCCACTTCCATGTGAGATTCCTAGAGGGAGGTGGGGAGGCTGGAGAGAAGAGCCCTGGGAGCTGGTGAGCAGAGAAGCACTGCCTCCAAAATAATAGCCAGCCCCTGGTGCTGATGCTCAGGAGTTGGATCCTGGGCTGAGCCATCAGCAGCCACTGGATTGTGCTGTGGGGTGTGTGGGAGCTGCTTCCCACTCCAGAGATGGAGCTCGTTGTCCAAAAGGTGCCTTGTGTTGGAGCAGAGATGGAGTTGTCTGAAAGGTGCCGTGCACAGAGCCACTGCTGCTCTTTTCATCTCCCGCCTGGCTGCTTGGAAACTGGCTCTAGATTTTGTGCCTCCAAAGCTGAAAATGAGATTTTTAAAGCATTTTGTTTTACTGGAGCTGTAAAATGTCAAAAGCTCGGGTAGAGGCAGAAGGCAAGAGCTGTATTTTAAGGAATGCTTTCTCCAGAAAGCAGTTGTCTCAAAATGCCTCCACTAAGAGCCGCCTTAAACTCAAGGGTCCTTTCTAGGTTAGCACAAATTGCAGTGCAGTTGTGAGGAAAGCAGGAAAGGAAGAGGTACAGCATATCTTGGCTTGTTGTCCCAGGAGGATGCTGCTGGCAGCCACCTGGATGCCAGGGTCATCAGAGGCAGCTCAGGAGATCAGCTGTTTCCTCTCCACGATCACTTCTGGCTCACAGCTATTCAAAAGGGTTTTATTTGAGCCTGAGAATTTTATTGGCCTGAGAATTGCCCGGAGCTTGAAGGGCTCCTCTGTGGAGATAAAAGCCACTTCCAGTCAGATGGGAGCTATCAGAGGAGTGAGTAGTCAGGACAGCTTTCCCTTCCCTTCTGGCATCCCCTGCCCATGTGTCACCTGCAGTGTGGGTGGTGGTGACACTGCATCCCCGTGGTACCCTGTGTTCCACCTCTGCTAGAGCCCATAGTGGAAGGATCTCCACTGGCTTTCTTGGACCAGCGCTGAGCCTTACAGCCCCTGTGTGAACTCTGCAGTTATTTTACAGTTGTGTAAACAGAGGCACAGAGATTCCAGCATGAGGGGATCCAGCTAAAAGGTCCCAGTCTCCTGTGGGGTGCAGCTGGGTGTTGGAGGCAAGGTTGGCTCATTGCAGTACAGCTTCAGGATTAAACAAGGTAAAGTAAGAGTAAGTTCTCAGCAGACTGGGAGCATCAGGGCTTTGGGTACCTCTCCTGTTGTAAATGGGAAGATGTTTCAGGTGAGTTTTGTATTCCCAGAGTCACACCATAATAAACGCCAAAGGACACGGACTTTGCTGGTTGATATGGGTGATTGTAGGAGACTGTGAAGCCATTTTTGAGCAGTGAATGTGCCAGGGACCTGGGCTTGTCCCTTCCTACTGGTGGCGATGCTGGCAGCATGTTGAGCTTGCACAGCAGAGCATCACTTTGTAAAGCAGCGGCACCTATGTGGGATTTTATGCACCTGTGCAGGTTTTATTTCCTCCTTTATTTAGTGATTTAATGTTCTTGGCATGTGGCTCCTTCCCCAGGCTGACAGGGATGGAAGTAGGATCTCAAGGTGGCTCTTGGATCTCGCATTAAGCCACATTAGTATGTGCTGTAGATTCTGTTTCCTGTGAATTTGCACACAGCGGGAGGACGAGCAGGAAGGCTGCTTCTTGCTGGCAGGCTTCCCAGATATTCTTGGCATTGCAGATCTATACTTGCATCGTCGCTGTGGCCCTGTTTTAACAGAAAACAGAAAGTGCTGTGCTAACAGGAAGGCACAACCCCGGCGAGTACCAGCTCGGCGATGGCGGCGGCACCGGCGCAAACGCCGTCTGCCGTGTCGGCACGATGGCCGTGTCCCTGTCCTGTCCTCCTCCCTCAGCCCCCGCCGCCCCTCTCTAATGGCCACACACACAGCTCAGGCAGCTCCTGGCTGTGCTCCGGGGAACGCATCCAGCTGGTGCAGGGCTGGCTGGATTGCGATGGCGTGGCACTGCCCGCTCGCTGTGCATCTCCTCCGGGCTGTGTTGTTCGTTACTGGACTCCCATAAGGAGTTGCCCCCATGTCTCCAGGAGTTCCAGCAGCTCTTTCCAAGGGTATGTAGTTGCTGGCAGGTCGTGGTTTTGTGATGCCAGTGTCATTGGCAGAGGAGGCACACGGAGCAGGTCTGTCTGTGGGAAGCAGTGCTGGAGATGAGTGTACTGAGGTGGGGAGAAGAATGAACTGGTGCACCAGTAGTGGGTGTAGGACTGAGACAAATCCCTTCCCCCATCCTGCAGTGAAAAGACACTGCAGCTCCTCACAGGGCTGGGTGCTGCATCCAGAACACCCAGTGCTGTGAGGGAGCGATTCCAGCAAAGGGAGAAAATCCCTCCAGGAGCAGTCTCTGCTGCAATGTGGAGCATGGTAGCCTGAGGAAAGATGGCCAGGCTGGCCTGGCAGCAGGGTGGCACGATGCAGATGTCCCAGCTATGCCTGGACGTCACCTCTCCCTGTCCCTCGGGAGGGCTGGCTGGCAGCCAGGCTGTATCCTTGCAGCTCCCAGCCCGGGGAGGGCTTCCCGAGGCTGCGTTCTCAGTGTGTACTCGATGAACCAGCACACTTTGTTCTCAAGTGGTGAGATTGGACTTCCTTTCCTCGGTCGGCGACGCAGGCTGGCTGTTGACTCATCAGCTGCTTCCCTTGGGCTTTGCTGCAGAAGGGGCAGGCAGGATTCTGCAGCACTTTGAGTAGCTTTTGGAGCAGAGCTTTTTTTTTTTCAACATAATCCTTTTTTTTTTTTCCCTGTTTTTTTTTTTTCCCCTTCCCTCCAGCTCATCATGAAAAATGTGTGAGTTTGGAGCTTGCAGATGGCATGCTGGCTATTTTACAAAGGGCTATTTCTTGGGTTGGTTATCCCTGTTCTGTGGCTGCCTGCCCTTAAATATGCTTGGGTTCTGGTATGCTCCAGAAATACATGTGCACTTCCCTCAGAGACTGTGCTCTGATCAAAAGAAATGAAAATCCCAATTGCCCTAGGCCTAAATGTTTTGATCAGAAGCCCTGGGCTATGTGTGGGGGGAGGAAGGTTCCCTGCCTGCCCATTCCTGGGGACCCCCACAGTGACAACTGGCTGTGGTGAGGATGGGCTGACCAGTGGCACTGATCCAGGACTGCAAAATAATCCTAGTGATGTAACATCACTGAGTCTCCAGCTCTGCCACTGGGAAGGGGAGCTTTCCAGTCAGATCTGCTCAGGCAACCCTTGTCCCTGCAAGCAGTGGGGAGGGATGGCCTGTGCCCAGGGTGGTCTGTCCTGCCAGTGCTTCAGGTACCTGGTTTAGGATGGGATGAATCACACCCAGGGCAGCAGAGGGTCTGGGCCATGCAGGAGGTGGTACTGGTGCTGCAGGAGGTGGTACTGGTGCTGCAGGAGGTGGTACTGGTGCTGCAGGAGGTTGTTGGCTCGTGCCCAGTGCCTGCGAGTGCTTCGCAAAGGAGTAAGCGTGATTTACTCTGCCTGTTACTTGTCATCATTTCTGGTTTACTCTCTGCTTGACAAGTTCTTGTGTGGGCTTTCAGCAAGTCCTCACCTTTATTAGTTTGCTATGGGAAATGTGTTAATCCAGCCTGTTCTTACCTCATTCTGAGCCACTTGGACTTTTATTTTGAATGTTTGCTAATCTTCCCAGTGGATGCCTGTGGTTTATACTGGATCAAGCACACAGAAAGTCAAGTGTACTTCAGCAGCAAACGTATAGAACGAGTGAGCTTGATTTCCTGCTGCTCTGTAACAAGGTTTGTAGCTCTTGGGACAGACTCTGGTTTGGTACAGCCTTGGGAGCCTCCACATCTCACTCCATTGCCTCTGCTCTCCATCCAGAACCATGGATTTATCGTGTAGCCAGGCAAACCCCAGCAGCTCTGATTGCTGGGCTTGCAACCGCAGCATTAATGAAATCACCTCTTAGTGATTTAGTGCACCTTGGGTCCCCTTTGAACAGTGCAAGCAACTATTACTTTTAAGTGCTCTCCAGAGTAATGGGAGGAGTGGGCTAACCCAGCAGCAGGAACAGCTGCTCAGTTCTTGGTGCTGCTGTGGGTAATCCTGTTGAATTTAGGTGAAGTATTGCTGGAAAGTGAGCTTCGCTATGTTGCCAGGACCTTGGGGAGGTGGAGGAGAGCCCGTAGTGGTTTCTCTCAGTTCACTTGAAGAGGATCTGGAAAATCTGATCCAGTTATAGGTGTCCCTGCTCATGGCATGGGGCTTGGATTAGGTGACCTTTAAAAGTCTCTTCCAATTCAAACCATTCTGGGGTTTCATGATGTGCACCCAAGCAAGTGTAGCTGCACAGGGATGGTGGAAGAGGCAGGCTGATCCCTCCTTGTTTTCTGGGATGGGCTGTGGCTGCTTCGAGTGTCTCAGCATCAGAACTGCTCTCATGTGTTTCAGGGTTCAGTGTTAGTTCAGTGATCCAGAACACATTAAGAGTCTGGATGCTGCCTTTTCAAATTCCTCAAAGCTTTGCTTTCAGTGGGCTGTGTTTCTTTAAGGAGACCCGTGTGAAGACACCATGCTGGTGGATGGGAGCTGTCATCATGTGCCCGTGTCTGTGTTTTGAGCTTTGCCATACTCAGCTCTGTGAGTAACAGTGTCAGGGGAATTTGTCCAGTTCTTGATCTGCCGTGGCTTGTGCTCAGACCATGGCAGGTGCAGAGCTGCCACCATTGCTCATGTCTTCTGTTTCTGGTCTCCATTAGTAGGTGCATGCAAAGGCAAGTGGAGCTGTTTGCGTTACTGAAGTAATTATGGAAACATTATCTGGCTGGGATAATTAATTCCAGATGCTTTAATGTTAGTAGCTTGGCTTTAGTTACATAAAGAAACAACTTTTTTTGTCTTTTTACATCCAGAAAGCACACACTCAAGTGTCCCTGGCTTCTCTAGTAGCAATTCCATGACATATATTGCTTAAATGGAAATGAGCAGAATACTGGCAGCCTTCAGGCTGAGTTTGGAGAAGGTTGCTGTGTGACATGGGTCCCTGAAGGGCCCCCAGGTGGGTCAGTGATGCTCTGGGAGAAGGGGGAGAGGAACCTGTGGGTACTGGGGCTGGCTCTGCCCTGCTTGCCTGCAGGGAGAAGGTGCTGTGTGAGCATCCTCTGTAGCTGCCCTGGATCTGGAGGCTGCTAAGTTTCGCTGGGTTTCAGAGCCAGAAGAGCAGCACAGGCTGTGTCACCTCCCAGCAGCAGGGCACAGTCCCCCTGCTGCCTTCAACACCACTGTTAGAGCTGAATGGCACAGAGACAAAAGGGGGAAAGGAATATGGAGAAGATCTTTGCACAGCATCAGAAATTATGCGTGTATTTTGCTCTCAGCCCAGACACTGCTTTTGTCTAGTCTGCCAGAAAAACATCTGCATTTTGTTGTTTCAATCAGCCCACCAGCAAATCACTGCCCAGCCATTGCTGTGTCCCTGCAGCCGTGGTTTTCCGCTCACAGAAGTTGTGGAGATGAACCCAGCTGTGCTATGCTGCTCTCCTCTGCCTTGGCAAAGCAGACACTGCTCTGCACCTCAATTCTTCTGTACCAGGTCCCCGCTCCCATCTACATCAGAATGATTCTCTGGGCACTGAATCAGAGCTGCACTTAAATAATTCATTTGTTGAGCTAAATCTCAGTGAGATTTAGGCTGGAATATAAATGTGAGAAAGACAAGGACATCAGCACTGGTCTTCCTCCAGTCTGCTGGGTATCGGGCTTTTTATGTGGTGATAAACAGCTCAGAAATGGAATTGGAAAAGCTGTCTGGGTTTCACAAGATGGCTGTTTAGTGCCTCCTGTTCACTTGTTTTCCTCTTTTTATCACATCAAAGAGGAGTGAATCACTTTCTCCTTAGAGGATTATGTTATTGCAGGGGCCTGGAAGGACCCACTATGGTTACAGGCTGTTACAGGAGATTTCAGGTGGGGAGGGAACAACTAAGCATTTTTCTTACTTGTAAAATGTTACAACTAAACATTTTCTTTACTTATTTGGGAGCTTCAGCTGCATTTCTGTAAAACTTCCAGAACCTGTCTATGTAAATCCTAAATTGCCAGCAGCTCCAGAGGGGTCACCTTACCCCATCTTTAACGTTCTGCATGGAAATGGGATTGTCACAGGGAGATTTCCAAGCCCAAAGAGAGAAGCCCTTGAATGGTCCTGGAGCTGAGAGGAGTTTGATGTGCCGGCAGCTGCGGGTGCCTGTGGAGCTGTGCTGCGCTACTCACGGATCAGATGCTCCCCGTGGCTGGGCATGTTTTAAAAGCTGATAATGAAAATTTCTAATATTCACTGGGTAGCGCCGAGTGTCAGAATTCAGCTGGGAAAGACAGCAGCGGCAGCTAAAGGGATGGTGGGCGTAGCTGCGGCACCCTGTCCTGGGCTGCTCCCTGCCTGGCAGGGGACAGCAGGGTCCCTGAGACATGCCGGGGTCCCTGAGACATGCCGGGGTCCCTGAGACATGCCGGGGTCCCTGACGCATCCTGTGGTCCCTGAGGAATGCATCTCCAGCAGGAGGGATGGGGAGTGCAGCCTGCACAGCCACCCAGGCATTACGTCACCTGGAGCTGCACTCACTGGCTGCTGGTACCCGGGGGCAGGACACTGCTGCAAGCAGCATTAACCCCTTCCTGAACATCCTCAGTGCCACTTGGGGAGCACAAAGGGACCTTCACAGAGCTGAGCATTAGCCACCGATGTCTGTGCGGTCGGGGGTGTGTTTTGGGCACAGCTGCTCCTGTTACTGGAGTTTGGTAGATCCTCCTGGGGCCAAATTCAGCTGCTTTGTTCTCTCAGTACAGCAGCAAAGGCCGAATGGAGCTTGCTGGCTGGACTATGTGTGTAACTGCCTGTGCAGGTTTTGGGACAAGCACTTAAAGGAGGCTTTGGGTTATAGCAAAGGGCAGTGCCAGCCCAGCCACCCACTGTGCCCATCAGCGGCAGTGGGGACAAACTGCATGAGCTGTGTGCTCAGGCATGGATGTACTTGGGAAGGGCTGATGTTAAGTTCCCTCCATCAAGCTTTTTTGCTAGGAATGTGCTTGTTACAGCCCCTGCCATGAAGATAGCCTACAAATGGTGCAAAATGGGTGGCAGAGGGGGCCATCAGCCATCACAGGTTTCCCTTCCCAGACCAGAGGTTCCCGTTCCGTGGCTGCTCTGTTGATGTATGTATGATAAATTTTCATGGATTTTCAGAGGCTGTTGCCAAATCTTGAGGGGGTTTTGGCTCCAGCAGCCAATAAGGAAATACTGCAAATTGTTTATTTTCTGCACAAAGTGGTCCCAGCGGTGCCATCTCATTCTTCTCAGGTTCTTGCTTGTTTTAAAATAAAAGAGTTTGGTGACAGGGCCCTGTTGAGATACACTGTGTCACCTCTCTCTTCCCTCTCTGGGTCCAGCTGCCCCCACCCATCTCTTCTCCATCCACAGGAGGATGTGTTGACAGACTCTGGGTACCTGTGGTCCCTTCTGCAGCGTCCAGGGGCTCTGGTGTCAGGTGGCTTATGCCAGGGGTGACAGCAGGGTGCCCACAGAGCTCTGAACTCTCTGTGCTGGTGACCAGGGTGCTCCAGATGTTACCTGGAGTATCTTCAGCCAAGGAGGGAAGGGGTGAAGTGCACAGGTACCTGTTAGCACCAAGACATGGATCCTAAAGACACTTTTAGGCTCATCCATCTGGTCAGGCCAGTTGCTTGCAGGTCTGAACCTCAGGCCAGTTTATTTAAAACCTAAACATACATTATCTTCTTGGCATTCCCTCTCCTCTTTGAGCCCAGCTTTGGGAGTATAGTTTTTGGCTCATGGTTTTGTAGCCTTTACTAGAAGCCATAAAAATAAAAGAAGTAGGAGTAACATGGTCAGTAAATCTGGGTGTGGGGATGCTGAGGATCACAAACCCTTGTGTGTGGGTTGTGGCTCATTATTGTGACCATCCACCACTATCTCCAACCCTATCCTTCACCCTTATACCCCCAGGCACTTTTTCTGACTTAAATGCTTAAATTCTGCTCTGCTGTTGAGAGGCAGTATCATCTATAAAATCTGTTAGCTTAAGTTCATAAGAAAATGGGGCATTCAGTCCAAATGGCCTGCTATTTTAATAAACAGAAAGTGAAAATCATCCCTTTAAATTGCCCTTTTAAAGTAGTTGTGTGCCACAAGAGAATTCCCCCATAAGCAGAGCTGGCAGTAGGAACAGTATCAGCACTGAAAGTTGCTGGCAGAGCTATCTTTCCACTGACTTTCTTAAGCTCTCTTATTTATGGACATTGGACAAGACTAATTTAGACTGGAATGGAGGTAAAGAAAATATTACTGACTAATGTCTTCATTGCAATAAAATTAAGTATTTTTAGATGAGAAACACTATGCAGGATTAATTATTTCTATCTGATATATTAAAAGGGAGCACAGAGGAAAAAAAGCCTTCTCCCTTCAGCCAAGTGAAGCATTCAGTTTACAGAGATGATTAACCATGGGAATTTGCTGAGTATATTTTATTACTGTGTAGTCTTCTCTAGGGATAGATGTGATCCTCAAGAGTGTTGGGGTCCACTTACTCCTTTTCCTCAAGTGCCCTTGAGACCCACTTTCAGACTAATGGCCTCAGGTTTGTTGTGATTTTCAGGCTGATCCCAATTTTAAGCCTTTCATTTAAATGAGCCTTTGATTGATACAGGATTTAAAAAAAATGCTGTGTTTCTGGATAAATAAAGGAGTAAATGCTCCTCCTGTGTAATCGAGCTTCTGTGAATGGTCTGGCTCTTGGTGGAGGCTTTGCCTCTGTGATTCTTTGCCATGATGGTGCAGGGAGTTTGGGTGGGTTGGTGGCTCGTGTGCAGACTCCTCATCACCCAGCCTGGGTATCTCTTTGTCCACCAAGCAGCTATTTGGAAACATGGTTTCCCAATGGATTAAGACTTGTCCCTGCACAAAAGGGGAGCCCTGATGACATCCCCAGCTCTTGGATCCCAGCAGGAGTTGGATAGGCACTGGTGAGGGCAGCCTCTGTGCTTTGTTCCCTTTTTCTTCTGTGTCTCCTCTGCAGTGTTGGGACAGCACAAAGCTTGCAACTTTCTGGGCTCCAGTTTCTTGAAGCTACTGCAGGTGAGGAAGGGTGCCCAGCTTAGTGTGTTTTCTGTATTGCTGTGAGGCAGGGCATGGTCTCTTCCAAAGGATTGCTCTCTTGTCTTAAACTGTAGTTTAAGTAGTAACTGTAGTAAACTTAAACTCCCGAAGCTCCTCCTAGCCTAAGGCACTGTCACTGTGCCTTGATCTTTATATCTCAACACCAGGAAGCCCTTTCCAGGTGAGTTAGCATGTGTCAGGAAGGAGTGGGCTGCCTTTTAGGAACGTGATTTTATCCACCAAAGCAAATCCAGGAATCAGTGGCAGCTGTGCACCTCTGGGGCATTGGGATGCCCCATGTGAGCCTCAGCATCTGGCAGCCTCCAGCTCCCCTCAGGGTGGGAGGAATGTTCATGGGAACAGGGACAGGCTCTCTTAGGGTTTGCTGAATTGTTTTCAAGCCATAAAACCTTTGTGTTTAACTGAGTGCTGGAGATGAGTCACGGAGTTGATCTGGACCAGGCTTCCAGCAGGTCTTCATAGGGTTATACAAGTTTCTCAACATATAAAAATAATATAGCAGCTGTTTCAGTTTCTTCATTTCTGACCTTCTCTGTTTGCTGATATTTGAAATGTTGAGAAAATGGCACAAACATGTCCCAACATCCCCATGCCTGAGTTAACTCCAGGGGATCCCAGCCCATGCTGCCAGATCAGCATGAGGTTATGGGGAGGAAACTTCAAAAGTTTAGTGATCCTCTTAAGAAGATACTTTTCATATTAATACTTATTCCTTGTAGGAAAGTATCTGCTGAGAGCTGCAGCACCTATCATCCCTCCCTGATCCCTGTGTTCCCAGACAGGGAGAGGCACCTGCCATCACTGCATTGGCATGTTTCAGACCTTTTAACAGAGCGCTGGTGAGCTTGTTAGATGTTTGTATCTTCATTACCTTGATCTTCATCATCAGTGACGTGGTGAGAGGCAAAATGTCACTCTTTAAGTGCCAGTTCCCATTAAACCAAAGCAAACTGCATTTAATTACAGTGTTAGAAAGAGCTGGGTGTTGATCACTGGTGGAGCTGTTACCATCAGTGAGCCCCTGAGCTCCCTGTGACCTCTGCATCACCAGGGACTGTGCAAAGCCAGGACCTGAGAGTCTAAGCATGAATCCAGGTTTGGGGGGGGTTGGGAGCATGGGAGGCGGGTGCATGACTCGAGGGGAGAGTCACTTGCCTCCTGTCTCTGAGCATCAGGTTCAGCAAAACTTCTCTAAGATATCTGCAGAAAGGAGGTGGAGGCTGTGTGCCCAGGTGGGAGTGGACGTGCCCAGGCTCAGGCAGGTGCTGTGTCCCACACACGGGCAGTATCCTGTGCACTGTGTGAGATAACCCCAAGGGGTTGCTCCAATCACGTCAGCATCCTTATCACACTGAGTGCATTTCAGTGCTGTCAATACAGTAAATGACCTGTTCAGGATACTCCTTTGATGTGTACACAGAGCATTAATCTTTGCAATTTTATGCCAGGGTAAAAATAGCAGCTCTTTTCCTCCTGCCATCCCGAGCATCCGTGGCTGGCTCGGTATCAGAGCATCACCTGTTGCAGGGGCTTTTGGGTGAGCAGCTTGTGTAACTTGGCTTAATGAGGGCTTATAGCCCTGACCTCGTGCCTGCTCAGGCAGCTCTTCCCAACAGAAGCATTCATTGCAGGTGGAGGACTGGTTTTTTCTCTCCTGTAACAAGGCTGTGCCCAGCCTGGCTGCTCCCACACCCAGGTTCTGTTTCTTTGAGGGATGACCCAGACGTGGGCTCGTGGGAAGGAGAGGTTCAGCCTGACATGAACCAATGCACATTGCACCAGCAGCTCCTGCTTTATTTTTTTTTTTTGTTAATAGCATCTTCCAATGGCTAAAGGGGCTACAAGAAAGGCTGAACGGGGACTTTTTAGATGGGTATGTAGTGACTAGACAAGGGGGAATAGCTTTGAACTGACAAGAGGGCAGATTTAGATTAGATATTAGGAAGCAATCCTTCCCTGTGAGAGTGGTGAGGCCCTGGCACAGGTTGCCCAGAGAAGCTGTTGACTGCTCCATCCCTGGAAGTGTCCAAGGTCAGGCTGTATGGGGCTTGGAGCAACCTGGGATAGTAAAAGTTGTCCCTGCCCATGGCAGGGAGGGTTGGAACTGGCTGATCTTTAAGGTTCCCTCCAAACCCATCTATTCTGTGATTCTGTGATTTTAGGGGTTTGTGAGCTCCTTAGATGCCAGTCCTGAAGCTGTGGCTGGAGCATGCCTAGTTTCAGTGTTAATGACTGCTCTCTGCAGTAGAGACATCAGTGAATCCCCAAGTCCTATCCTAGATTGTTTTAAAATGTGGGGACTGAGAGCTGTCCTTCCATGCGGCTTTGGTTCTTTAACTTAAATTTGGAGATGTACCCAGGACATTAGGTCACATCTTTATTTTCAATTTACTGATGGGGAAATTAAAGCAAAAGAGATAATAAGAACCCACTTCTTGATGTTTCCCTCTCTGAGCCATAAATTGTTGCTTCCCCTGCTGGTGGCTCTGGAAGTACCTCCAGTGTTTGTGACCACAGAGGACAGCAATTAAACTGCATGTCTGGGTCTGTAGGAACTCCCAAGTTCATTTTCCTGCCTTGCTACAGATTTCCTTCCTGACCATGGGCAAGGCAGGTAGGGTCTCATTCTCAAGGACAGCTGGGCTCAAGTGTCTCTCCTTGGCACATACAGACCTTGGAGCATTGGGTACCACAATTCATCTGGTTCTGTGATGGACACCATGGCTTTGCCCCAGGCACATAACAGAGCACAAGGCACTCGATGCTCTGACATTAGCTTACACAGCAGGACAGAAGGCAAGTAAAAGCCTTCCCAGCTGGCACTGGTGCAAGAGCAGGGCTGGGTCCTCCAGCTTTGCATGGGGAGAAGCTGTTTGGAAGGGGCTGACGTGCTGCAGTGAGGTATGTTTGGTTGCTGTTACTTTGCAGCATCTTTCTGGCTTGATATCTGTGCCAGGAGGTGGATTTCAGGGGAGGAAATTTGAGCTGTGCAAATACTGCAGCAAGCTCCAGCTCCCAACTTCACTGAGATCTGTCAGCTGGCACCACAGGCTGCTTCTCATTTCCAGCCTGTCCTCTGCTTGCATGTCATTAGGCGTGACACTGTTGACATGTGCATGGCAAGTATCATGCATATTGCTGCAGAGTTGCCAAGGAAAGGCAGAAGAGCTGACAGCCAGCGCCTGGTTGCTCTCTGTGCAGGGAGTTTGCAGCAGATGAGGCAGCTCCTCTCCCCATGCCTGTGGTTGTGATTAGAGAACACTCAGAACAAATCTTACAGGCCACCATGGGATGTTCCCCAGTGCCAAGCGTGCCGAAATGCTGTCCAACACGGCGTGGATGTGGCACTGCAGTGTAAGGCACACTGGAGGTGTTCATGGAGCAGTTAATGGCTGGGGGGCTTGCTGCCAGTACTTAGATCATCATCTCCATTGCACCTCATTTTTCTCATGTAAAGAGTTAATTTCTGTGGATGAATGGGAACACTCTTGCTATAGTAGTTCTGCTGAGGCCGTCTGTCAGTGCTGGCCCACGGACTGACTTCAGGTGCAGTGGCTTTGTTTTCCTTCACAGAGTCAGGTGCCCAGTGTGGTCTTACCCTCCATGGCAAGAAACAGAATATTTTTCTGAGTTGTAGCTCTTTCTCAATCTCCCCTTCTTTTCTTCCAGGATCATCCCCCAGCTGGAGAGCTCTCTTTCACAGGTTTCACCGAGCAGCCTGCCTGTCTCTGAGATTTCAGAAGCTACAAGGACTTACTTGCAAGGAATGAGCCGCTATGACCTGGACGAGCTCGATGCCTGCTGGTTGGAACTTGTTAACATGGAGCTCAAGGAGATGGGTGGGTATTGCTGGTTTTTTTTTTTTTTTTATCTTTGTGGCCTGGGTATCCCACAGTGGGCATTCAGGCTTTTTGAATAAGCATGTGGAGCTAAAGGCCTTGAAGAAGAAATGTCAGAAATGCTGGTCCTGATTGTTTCCTGTTCCAGGCATCTCTAGATATCACAGCATAACATTGCCTGCATCACTGCTGTTATATCACTGCACATTCTTCAAATCCCTTAGTGGATTTTGGTTGAGTGCAAGTACCTGAGCTTGGAATTTGACCATTGGCACTAGTGCTTAGCATGGTCTGCTGGGCAAATTTGTTGGCACAGACCCATGGGTGTGTGTAGTCCTGCCAGACTGTGGAGGGATTTTCCAGTCCTTGTTAGGGAAGGGTTCCTGTGGTGTGGCTGCTGCTCTGCAGGTAAGAGTAATACCTCAAGAAAGCATTCACCTTGTGAGGTCAGTGAGGGCTGACCAGGTGCTTGAGCAGATGGGATAGTGCACTGCGGAGCAGGAGGGTTGTGCTGGCTCTCACAGGCAGCTGGTTGAGGGCTGTAGCAGGATTCAGGATGAGGTCAGGAAGATGCAGTTCAATGAGCTTGCATGGAGCATGAGCAAGCTCAGAAATGAAATTTTGTTACCATGACCTTGAGAAAGTTGTAGAAGCTGCTTTCACAGTTTGTCTGGTTATCTGGTATAGGTGTCCTGTACATTGGATTTCCCATAATCTCAACATTGTGGAGCCTGTAGCATCACAGAGAAATCACAAGTCAGTTCTGCCCTCATTAGCTGGTCCTGTATTAGCAGCCTCAGCTCTGTCATTAGCACACACAGGTGCAGCTACAATGAAGTCCTTGGGCAGAGCAGAGGGTGCTGCTGGATAAAGGCAAGTGCCTCAGTCCTGCTCAGGACTTGCAGAGGATCCGCCCTTCCTACCCCTGCACAGCTGCCGTTGCTGCATCAAGAAACCACCTTCAACCACACTGGGCATCATTCTGACCTCATTGTGCCTTCACTGTATTCCCTGCTACATTTCCCTTGCCATCTCCACAGCTGCATGGCCATCAGAAGTGTCTCTGGGCTCCAGAGAAGCATTGTGTCTATTTCCACTTCTTCTTGTGTGTATTTAATAAGTCTCTAGAAATGAAATGGGCAGAGATTTGGCTTCTCCAGCTCAGTTGGATTAAATTTGCCTTGCTTTATAATTTCTTCAAAGCATTAGGTTTCCAATGCAGTGGCCAGATGTGGAGCTCCTGGGGTGATGGAAGGTTGAGATAACTGAAAGGTCCCTGCCCCAGACCAGACTGGCTGCTGGCTGTCCCCATGTCACCTTTGGGCTGGCATGTGCCAAACCCACGAGTGCTGGGGTAGAGTGCCGGCTTCTCCAGCAGCGCTGCCTTGGGAGTGAGTTGGGTTTAGAAGGGGAAGTTGAGTTTCATGCCAACCATACCCCTGCTCTGTGCAGGCATGTGTGTGGGCTGGCACCTCAGCACCCCAGGGAATCCCAGGTCAGGACCCAGGCAGTGCTTTGCTGCTGACCCTTGGCCATTCTGAGCAAGCTGCATTTTTTTCCCTCCATCTCAAATATCATTTATCAGCCAGTCACCTTTTCCAAGGAGTGTCCTTAGGAGAAGTTTGTCCGGGGCCAGGCTGGATGAAAACCACAGAATCTGAGGAAGCCCGTGAGCCTTCCTGCCATCACCAGCTCTAGATGGTGATAAGGACCAAGGTGATCTCAGCAGTGGTAGTGCAGAGACCATCACTGCCCATCACCTGCTTCTCCAGCCCATACCTGTCACTGAGGGGGCACTGTCATTACTGGCTGAGCCTTAAATATGCTGGGGAGAGAGTAGCTTTGAAAACCAGTGTTTGGCATGTGAAATCCACTGCAGATACAGCTTCAGCCCAATAGATTCTGTTATCTTTCCCCCTACCCCAACTTCTCTAGCAGTGCAAGGGCTAGTACATTGTTTCCAGTGACTTGGAAAGGAAAAGATGTGGCTTTGATAATGCCCCATCCCTGGTGCTGCAGGGAGCTGGGGGTTTGGCAGGTGGGAAGCAGGATGGGAGCTGGTGCTCCTGTCTGCAGGGACACGGTCACATCACCCGTGGCAGCCATGCCTGCCGTGGAGGCTGGAGGTCATCACCTTCTTTGAGAGGATGCATCTTCCTTCCCTGCCCCTGGAAGTGATGGGGTTTGGGTGCTCGTAGAGGAAATCTGCTGTAGCAAATCCATTGCTGCTCAGCTCCTAGGCTGGGACAGAGCAGGGGCTTTACTCCCTCTGCTTCCCAGATGGGAAAAGCCAGGGTGGGATTTGGGGGCCCTTCATCAGCCGAGGCAGAGGATTGCCGCTGCCTGGGTTGGTCCAAAGGCAGTCCATAAATAGCGCTTTCTCCCGGAAGCCCTTGACATTAATGACACCGTTAATGACTCGCTGAGATTTCCAAACCTGCTTTGCTAATCTCTGAGATCATTAACATGACTTAACTAGAGAACGGCGTTCAGAGGAGTCAGGAGTTATCTCCCAGCATTAATTTAGGAGGTAGGCAGAAGTTTAAATTCCTCATGGGTGTTTGGCTGAACTGTTGTCACTGGGCTGTCCAGGGGCACAATATGTCATTCCCAAAATATTTAATGACAAAGAAGGATCCAGATCTCTGACTGGCTTCTGAGGATGTGTGGGGAGGAGGGCTGGAAAACACCTATGAGATCATCCAGCTCGCCTTTCGTGGGTCTACGTAGCACACAGCACATGCCTTTTCCAGTCCTTTTTAGGTCACCCCAGGGATGGAATTTTATCACCAAGATCAGATAAACCTCCAGATAGCTACAGCTTTCTGCATTCTGCCTGCTGACTCTTCTCCCAATTAAGTGGAATTGCTCCAGAAAGCAAAGGTTTTACTTGAAAAGCAAAAGTTTTAAACATAAAAGAGCTTTAAATAGTTTTAAACCCCCTGGTAAGATGCCTCAGTAGCTGTTGCTGTACTCGATGGAAATGTGCTGTTTAAAGAACCCTTTTGTGCTAGAGATGAAGTCAGTGTTTAGGGATGCCTAAGTGTTTTATTTGTTGCTGCTGCAATATGAGATTGTAAAAAAGTGGATCTGAAGAAGACTGAATGGAGCCTGGAGCCAGATTAATGTCCATGCCACTCCAGGCAGCACAGGCCTGTCCTTTTAGACAGGAGCCATGCCATAAGTCTTCATTTTTACATTAACATTTTATGCTGTGTTTTTTGATCTCTACTAAATCCAAAACTATTGTAAGAGTGGAGCTAGAGAGACTTCAAAGACCAAGGCTGAAAGATCCTTTTGCAGTGATCGGCACTTCATAAACACACGGAAAATCCTCAAGAAATTGCTAAAATTGTTGTCGGAATCAATTTTGCTGAAGGCAGAGTTGAAGTTTCTAAGTATTCCCTTGACTTAATCCATATGGTGTATTCTGCTCACATATGCCCACCACAGCTTCTATCTTGGGAGCTGGAGGTGTTCCTGGTATTTTATGGCAGGAACATGCAAAGGTCACATGGATTGCTTTTGAAGCTCCGGGGGGAATTCATCGCTGCATACTTGAGATATGTCTGTGCACTAACGAGATGATGCCTCCCTGGGCGGAGGTGAGATTGGTCAAGTAGATGTGAAATAAGCTGGAGTCAGTGGGGTACCCTGGGCAAGATGTGCTCAGTGGAGCAGAGGCTGCTGTCAGTCCTGCTCCTCACAGAGTGGCTGCTTCCCACCCTGGCAGTCTTGGGTGTCACACTCTGAGGCTGCTCCCATCCCACTGCATCCTTTTGGGATTCTGGGAGCCCCGTTTTCACCCTGAGGCAGCAAGTTGGCACTCCCCAGGCAGAGCCTGTTTCCAAGCAGCTGCTGCCCACCACCGTGTGCCCATGTCCCACTGTGCAGGGCACCCCAGGATAGAATTGTAGAATGGTTTGGTTTGGAAAGGACCTTAAAGCTCATCCCATTCCAAGCCCCCTGCCATGGGCAGGGACAACTTCCACTAGCCCAAATTGCCCCAAGCCCTTGAACACTTCCAGGGATGAGGCAGCCACAGCTTCTCTGGACAACTTGTGCCAGGGCCTCACCACCCTCACAGGGAAGAATTGCTTCCTAATATTCATCTCACCCTGCCTTCTGTCAGTTTGAAGCTATTCCCCTCTGTAAAACACCACAAGCCTCTGGATCTGAGCTTATTTATCTCCTTAGAGATTCAGATAATCAATACCACATGTAAATGAATGTATTAATTGTTTGTATGTGACACATTAATGTATAGATTAGCAGGGTTGGAGATCAGTGGGAGACTCTTAACACATTTTCCCTCCACATTTTCAGCACAATCAGTTTTTACATCAAGTCACTGTTTTGCTGTTTCCATAAATTCCTGGCAGTAATTGCAGTGGTTTCCAGCAATACTCCAGTTTTGCTGCTGATAGGGTGAGGAGGCTTTCATCAGGAGTGCTCTAGGACAGCCCTGTCAGAGCCAAGCATCGCTGCAGAGAGACAGCAGCTTCTAAAGTGGCTTCTGAAACATTTTGTCATCATCTTAAATTTGAGCAATAATTGATGTCGGTGGGTGGCAGAAAGGGTGATAATTGGTTCCTGTAAATCTTTTAAGTGCATTAGCAGGCTTTGTTTGTAACAAAATGTCTGGAGGTTTCACTGTGGATGCTCAGTTCACTGTTTGTGTGTTGGTCACACTTTACATGTAGGGTCTGTTTATAAATAACACCGATAAAAGATTAATGTGTAATTTCTGCATCGTCCAAGGGTTGTGTGTCTGCAGGTGGTGGGCTGGAGGTGGCTGGGGGAGTCCCAGGTGGTCTGGTGTGGTGTTCAGGTGTTTGGCTGTCATCCCCTGATGTCCCTGCAGGATGCCCGGGGGGGCACTCAGCCCGGGGCAGGGTGGCTGGTGTCCCCACGAGTGCCAAAGCAGGCAGGTTTGAAGTGGCTTGCCCGGGGCGAGCTGGAGGGCCAGTGAGCTGGAAGGAGACTTCAGGACTGTGTGGTCCCTGTACCATGTGTGACCACCCCATCCCATCAGGGACCTGTCGTTCTTTCACCTCAGGTTTTCCAAGATAGTCAGAGACGAGCCTACATCATCTCACAATTGCTTGCCCTTTTTTTTTTAATTATAATTTTAAAAAGCAGTAATTTTGCTTGTTTTTTTATATATATATATTTTCTGAAAAGTAGACTCCCAGGTTTATAGTCTGTGAATCAGCACATGGCACAGCCTGCAGTCCTGATAGCTGTTTGTTCATGAGCTGTTTCTATCTCCAGGTATTCTCCACAGGGGGAAAGGATTTATTGTTTCAGTAAATTGATATTAGTGGAGCACAGTTCAGTCAGAAATAGGTCTCTGTTTTGTGAAAGGTGGCTCTCCAGCTATTTTTTTTCCTCCCCTCACAGAGTGTTGGCTCACACTACGGCAAGGAGTAGCTGAGAATTCATTTAGCAGAAGAATATTGCTCCTTCATGCCACATAAATTACGATATTACAGGAATAATTACAACGGAGGGCGGCGTTGTGTGAAGGAATGTGCCTGGTACTTCTCCCCAGCGCGGCGCTGTGGCTGCAGTGCCAGCCCAGTAATCCCACTTCCTTTGGGATAGAGTGCTAAAATTCTGTTTTCCAGGTGCTGTATGGGCAGTTGTAAGGGCTGAGTTGTGTGGAATTGGGCTGGGCCCCTTGGGAGCCCCCTTGGATGATTAGGATGCTGGGTGGCTGTGGAGCTACAGGGATCATGGCAGACCCTGATACAGACACACAGGGAAGACTTTTTTGCTTGAAGCAAAGTTCCTTCCTGTTTTCTTTTCATGAATCAGATCTGGAGACCTCCTGTAGTGCATCATTATCTGTCACCTCTTCTCCTCCATTTCTGAAGCAAGCCCCATTTTCTGGTGCTTCCTTTAGCTGGGAAGGTGCTACCCTGCAGCATCCTGCCCTGTGCAAAGAGGGGACAGATTTTCTCATCTGAGAGGCCGTGGGAGGCAGCATTCCCTGGATTACAGCCCTTCCCACTGTGGGGCAATACTGGGATGTTCCAGGGAGGCTGGGTAGCCACATCAAAACCCATCATCGTTAATGAGCTCGGTGTTAATGGGGAAAGGGTGTGGGTGGCCTCCTGGAAGGGGTGATGGGACATACTCCTCCTGTGCTGGTGGTTTGAACTAAATAGCCAGGGACTATATTGGCACGGGATTGAAGTCTCACCTCTGCCTGTGTCTCTCCAGACAGAAACTCTGAAGAAGTTTATGGCTATCACTGCTGTCTTCTGTGGGGGCTCAGAAAAGCTTTGTTTTCTTGCCCAATACCTTGGCACACCTTAACCAGGTGAAAATACTGTTCTCTTGGTCAGCAGGTAGAGTCCGCTGACTTGGGGATGGTCCCAAATGTGGACATTGCTGGATTTGTTAATTGTGGCCAAGATCAGTTGTCTGTGTCTTTGCTTTCCTTCTCTGGAGACAGTAATAGTGTCACTTGTGCATGTACACAGGGAGTGTTTTGGTGGAGAATTTTTTTGTTTGCTGTTTAGCTGGCCACGATCAATAAAGAGAGAGTTTTTGCAGCCAAAAAGATGACAATTTTATGAATGGAGTTTAGTAGCACAAACTTCATGTGATGCAGAAGGAGATAAATGGAGCACAAATGGAAAAAGCACTTCACCCCCAGGCCCCATTGTTCAGTGCTTCATAAACGATTAATCGCTTCATCCCCATCAAGTGCGGTTGTCAATCCAATAAGCTCCGAGGTGTTTGGGATGCCGCTTGGCAAGCGCATTCCTGATGTAATTACACCGAAATGGAGTGTGAGAGGGGCGGATCCATCCGCCCCATGTAGTGCTGTAACAGCTGCATGCCACAGAGGCTGATGAGGGAACCCCACCAAAGTGCTGCTCTCCCTCTGCCTCTGGCCTTCCTCTGGTGCAGGAGTTTTGAGATCAGCATGAACTTTCTTCCCAGGGTTAAGCAGGTGATGGTGGAAAATTCAGGATGTGGGATGGGTGCTGCTTTTTTCCACTCGAGGTGAAGTGGAACGGTGGCAATGCCTGCATGATCCTGACCCTGGGCAAGGTTGAGTTCATGATTCCTGTGGAAAACCCCCTCCCTTTCCTTCCTCATGCTGCCTGCAGCTGCCAGCTCTCTGCCTGCCCTCTCCCATGAGCACAGGGCAGCTCTGGAAAGTGTGTGGGGAGAAGCACTGGGAGCACCTTGATTGTTTTGCTTTCCAGAAGAGCAGAGCCTGAAATGTTGGGAAGAATGGAGTAACTCTAGACTGGCACTCTGATGCCCAGGCTCTTAGTCACAGATGGGGAGTTGAAACCCTGACCAAGAGGAGGATATTCTTGCTGGACTGGTTTAATACTCACATAAAGTCATGTTGAGCAAGTGCACCTCGGGTGGTGTGTTTGTAAAAGGACTCCATTAAGGCAGAAATAATGCTCTTTTGCTCTTTCTCTGTAACGTGCAGGCAGTGTTAGGACAAGAGAGGATGGCTTTGAGTTGAAAGAGGATCCATTTAGATTAGATATTGGAAATAAATTTTTCCCTGTGAGGGGGGGGAAGGCCCTGGCACAGGTTACCCAGAGAAGCTGTGGATAGAAGTGTTCAAGGGAACACTTGGACAGGGCTTGGAGCAACCTGGTCTAGTGGAAGTTGTCCCTGGAGGGGAGGCTGGAACAAGAAGATCTTTAAGGTCCCTTCCAAGCTAAACCATTCCATGTTGCCATGACATCCAACCGGAACTATGCCAAGAGCAAGGTGGTGGCTCCATCCCAGCCCTGGTGCTCAGAACTCACTGTGCTAGTGCAGGATGCTTCACATTGCTGAGCTGCAGAGGCTGCAGGCAGCCTGTGCCAGCCTGGGGCTGAGATCCCACGCCCATCGCCGGGGCTGCTGTGGAATCAAACAGGTATCAGCAGGTTCCTTGGCATGTTGCAGCACAGCAGCCCGAGCTCTTGAAAGGGCTGTGATAGGGAACAGTGTTGTCTGTCTTAGATGGTATCTCAGACTCGACATAGACGTGTAAAATGCCAGGCTGGATGTTTGCAGGGACTTGTCAAGCCAAGGGAAACCGTGCCAGTGAAACATTGGGGAAGAGCTTAAAAAGGCAGACAATGGTGTGTTTGCTTGCCGAGCTCGCCTACGTGATGCTTTCCCCCTTGACAGAGTTTTTTCAGTTGATCAGTGGCTATGGGGGGAAAGATGCAGCCTCCGCCAGCCCCATCCAGCCAGAGGTGTTGGGACGCCTGCAACCCCATCCCTTGGGGCTTTAGAGCAGCCCAGAGTTCAGCCCAGAATAGGGACATCACACCGTGGCTTGAGAGATGACCAGGATGCCAGATACTTCACTGAACATTTCATTAGTAACTGGTCCTTATGGGTTCTTCCTCAAGCCCTTTTTCTCCATCTCTGTTTATAAATGAGGTATTTTCTTCCATTGCTTTGGAGTAAGGAGGGTGGACAGCAGTTTGGGTCAGGCTCCTCCACTGTCTGGTCAGTTGTAGATATTTCACACTAATGAACTACAAAGTCTTAAGTGTTTTGTATTGCATCCTGCTGGTACTTCTGTTATCCCTGTCCCTTCTCCTCTGATGACATAGAGCTCTTTGGGAGTCAGGGTGTGATGGGGGCTTAACTCTGCATCTAACCCTTTACAGAAAACCTCACTCCTGCTCCTGACAGATTTTCTTCCTTGTCTGGAGTGACCTCACGTTGCATTTGTGGCACCAGGATCTTTGTGTGCAGGTGGGATGCAGCACTCCTGGGACAAGCCTTCTGTGTGGCACCATTTTGGGGCTGCTGAGCTCCTGGTAGCAGCATGCCCTGTCTAAAGGCAGCTGGGTATCTCACTCATAGAGGCTGCTGCTCTAAAAAACTTCTGCTGGTTATTGACCTTATATTCCTGGTTGTCTCTGTGGAGAAAGCTCTGGTAAAGCATCTCTCCCATCTCTCTCCATTAAAGATCCTGCTGTGAGGGGAATAAAAGACCCACCTGGGTCTGACCTCCTGATTTTACTAAACCCAAACACAAAAAAACCGCCTCATTTATCCTCAGTTTTTGCCTTTGGCTTCAGTTTTACATTTCTGTTTAATTGGCCTTAAAATGGTCAATTTTCAGCCTTAACAATTAAAGCACTGACTTTGTGTTGCCAAAGCTTGTCTGAGCCCTCGCTGCAGAAAGCATCTTTGCAAAACTTGTCTCCTTGAACATTTAAACTGTCAGCCCCAATTATCCGCATTGCTTCAGCTGAATGGGTTTCCTTCCTCTCAGCCAGCAGCAATATTTTGTTACTGTCTATGAAATATAAACTGCATCCCGAGTTAGGAGCAGCCGTTTTCTGAATCGCCGCTTTTACCGTCGCTGTGGATTTGCCACATTCTTGAGTTGCCATGTGAAATGCTCACATGGCAAAACGCTCCCCGAAGGCGGGTGGGCGCCTGTGCTGGAGCTGCATCGGTGGCTCTGCCTTCACGCTCTGCCTTCTGCCTTGCAGAAAAGCCCGAGCTGGACGAGATCACCCTGGAGCGAGTGCTGGAGGAGCTGGAGACCATGTGCTACGAGAACATGAACATCGCCATCGAGACCGAGGAGGGCTTGGGCATCGAGTACGACGAGGACGTGGTGTGTGACGTGTGCCGCTCGCCCGAGGGGGAGGATGGCAACGAGATGGTGTTCTGTGACAAGTGCAACGTCTGCGTGCACCAGGTGAGCCCGGGGCGGGCCGGGGTGGCAGCGCGTGGCTCTGCTCATCACACTCGGGTACCCTCCTGCTCTGGGTTCCTCCCATCCCTTCCCCTGGGCTGCTGTAGACACCTCTTGAGCTTTCCTCATGGATCCCAAGTGCAGCTCCACAGGAGTGGGGATAGCACTGGGGTCTTGTCCCTGCGACAGTCTTGGATAGCTGGCTGACAGCAAACTTGCTTTTCTTACTTTCTTACCCCCAACCATTTATAAGTGCCCACAGAAACACACAACCAGAGGTTGAAGTGCCCCTTCCTCCTTATTCTCTGGTCTCTGTAATATTTTATTTTATATTTCCTTGTCCTTTAATGTGCTTATTCTTCTTTACCCCATTTATTGAACCCCAGTGGGATCTTTAGCACTTTCAGGTGACACTTGACTGTGTGCAAGACTTGGCAGGTGGCTGGGTGGGATGTGGGTCTGCAGTCCTGTGCTCACCAGAGGGGTGGGCTTGCACAGACCCTCCAGCTTCCTCCTCCTCTGCTTTGTCTGGGGAATGGTTGGACCTTCCAGCTCCACCAGTGCAGTCTCACATCGCAGGGTTTCTGTTCCAGCTTCCCCATTGTGTGAGCGTGGGATTTCATTTTATTTTGCTGCCTGGAGGAAAATAATTTTATTTTTAGAATTGAATGCTAATGCTTCAAGCTCTTGCTGGGGGGAGTCTGTGGGCCTCCTGCTTTTGGGGAAACCTTGACAAGGGGAAGGTAGCCACGTGAGGGTCTCCTGGGTCCCTCGTGGACCCAGGGAGGTTCTACTGTTCGTGCTTCAAGGGGAAGCGCTGTGTGGTGCTGGGATGGCAGCAGCAGCACCGGGGCTTCACCCTCTGTGTGAACAGTTTTGGGTTTTTTTCATTCTAAAGAGAGCCATTTGCTCATCTTTTGGGCAGCTTTTCCATCAGTGCTTCCTGGAGGTGGGAGGGCACTGGAGATATCTATAGTTGCGGATGGTGGGTGTTTTGAATGGTTTCCATCAGTGAATCAGATTCCACAAAATACCAGAATGATTCAGGGTTGGGTTCGAGGTATTTTTTTGTCTTGGGTTCTTTTTTAACAGGCCCAAGTGGCAATGTCAGGCTGTGAGCTGGCATGAGCCACAGCAGGGCCTCAGGAGGAGCTGTGGCAACCGTGTGGGCTCCACTTTAAGCAGCAGCCCCAGTGCTGCAGAAGGGGACACAGCAGCCTGGATTTCAAGGCTGTTGAAAGAAAAGAGGGATTTTCAGTTGTTTTCAGGAAGCAAAGTCCAGCCCTAAGCCCTGTGCCAGCCCATAAGCTGCCCGTGATTTAATCTCTGCCCCGATTTCCACCCTAAGCCACGAAGTCCAGAGCCACAGTGCAGGGTGGCATCATGCTTATTTAACCTGTACCATGCCTTTGCCAGCACCACGTCCAATAACACTTTTCTGCAGGCATATGGGTGCTGGTGCCGTGGGCTTCACCAGAGCCATGCTTTGTCCTCCTGCATCCCATTGGGAAGGGGCTCAAGACACATGGTGGTGGGTTATGTGCCAGGTGATATCGTTGTACTCACTTCATCTGCATAACACAAGCCATGAGGCTTGCTATTAGTTAACTCCTATGAAGTGAAGCTTTTAGAAAGCACATGCAGTTGTCCTTTTAAAAATTGTCAGTGAGGTGGAACCATGCCCCCCGCTGCTAAATCACAGTTCATTGCTCTCACAGTGACAACATCACACTTCTCTTTAGCATGGGAATGATCCACCTTCAGTTTCCAGCCACCATGCCATGGGCCTGTCATCACTGAATTCCCTTTCCCTGCTGTGGGCTGAACCCACCCTCTGTTCCATGGATCACACCAAGCTTGTCTATGGCTTGGCATCTTCCCTGTTTTTTTGCATCTCGTTCTCAGTGATGTTGCACCCCAAATAGATGCAGCAATAAAAATAGCTGTGCTGCTCCTATTCAGCATTCCCCTGGCTTCATATTTCTGGAGCACCTTCTGCCTGGTGCTGGACTTGGAAGAGTGTGTTTAGCTGATAATGCACCTTATTTCTAGAGCTGCTCCTTGTCTGGGATGGAAGACCTGTATTTGCTTCTCAGGAGCAGAATTGCAACTTCAGCTAGTCTAAAATCACTAGAAATAAATAACCAAGATCCAAGAGTCTGCTAGAGATGGTCATAATTCCTGCTTTTCCCTAGATTTTGAGATGAGTCTGCCAGTTCATTCTGCTGCTAGTACATATCAGGCTGATTCCTGCCTGGTAATAAATCACATTTTATAAAACTGTGTTACAGAAATGATTTATCTATCAGTTTTGGAGGCACTGTGAAACACACAGTTAAGTCTCTTTGAACCGTGTAGACTCGCAGCAATAATATTGCCTCTCTTAATTCCTTGTTATCTCAATAATCTGTTCACAAAGTGGCTTTTTCCACTTGGAAACCACAATCAGTTTGTGATTTGGGGCAACCTAAAGTCATGTTGTAGTCTTCTGGGCCAGTAGAGACTGATGATGTACTTTTGCCAAGCTCACACATCTCCATGTGCCCCCTCTGTTCCTGTCCCCACCCACAGCACTGTTACTTGCAGTGACAATGACCTGAAGCAGCAGGAGAAAAAGTTGCTCTTTTTGGAGGTAAACTTCAAGAAGTAGAGCTGATGAATGCCTGGGCTCAATTTGCAGCTACCAGTGCTGGGGGTCCTTGTCAGCACTGGCTGCTTGCCTTCTGCAGGGATGGCAGAGCAGCCAGATGTAGAATTAATTACATCTCCTCTCTTTAAATAAGGACACAGCCCTGTGTTAGTGCCCAAGGCAGTGTGTTGACCTCTGAAAACCCTTTAAGTGTGAGTTATCAGGACCTGCCAGTTAAAAACTGTCTAGTTTTAGAAGTAGCTGTTTAATACAGTCGTAAATCATGGTGAAAGTGGGAAGTATTTATCATTATGTGATATGGTTTATCATTTGGCTCTTCCCCAAGTACAGAAGAGAAATATTTATGGAACAGTTTGGCTTCTCGGTGTCCTGTGTTACCCCAGCAGGTCAGGGAGCTCCACGGGCAGCCCAAGTCCTTCAGTTATCACTCTCTTGGCTGGAGACTTGTCTGTGCCCCCTTTAGATGTGTCATCCTTAAGATTTATTATCCCTTTTGGTTCCTCCCATCTCATTTACATTCATGACTATTGGCTTCCCCTTTTTGCCTTTCCGTATTTATTTTTGCTTCCCCTTTGGGCTGTGCTGGGTCTCTAACCAGTGTGGTCAACTTTCTCAATCGTGGGCTTGTGGCTTTTCAGCCCTCAGTGACCTCAGAAGATTTCTCTGCACAGCATTTCTGACTCTTCCCAGTCATCATGGGTCAGGAACAGGCAGGACATGAGTGGGCACCACTGCAGAGCTGCTGGTGGTGGGGGCTCTGCCCACCCCCAGCCTGGAGCCAGGCGGGTGCTTGGCATGATGCACAGCACATTTTTATACTTAGCTTTTAGTTAAAAGCCAGGACACACTGATCCACCATGAGCATCCATGTGAAAGCAGGGAAAGTAGTAAGGCAGACCTTCAGCTCCCTGTCTGTGCCGCATTGAGTCTGCTGTTTATTGGGATGGAGCGGCAGTGAGAAAGGTGGGAGTGACAGAGGAGGTCTGGGAGGGTGTTCATCCCGGGCTGCTGGATTAACCCTTGTCCCTCGTGTCTCCACAGGCGTGCTATGGCATCCTGAAGGTCCCCATCGGGAGCTGGCTGTGCCGGACCTGCGCCCTCGGCGTTCAGCCCAAGTGTCTGCTGTGCCCCAAGAGGGGGGGAGCGCTGAAGCCCACCCGGAGCGGGACGAAATGGGTCCACGTTAGCTGTGCCTTATGGATACCTGAAGTAAGACGTTCTCCAGCCTCCTCCTGACACGTGGGTGGGCACAGTCCTGGTTTCAGCTCTTGGCCCAGGGTGTTCACTAGTGGTGTAAATAACAAATGCAGTTTGGCTCATCAAGCTGTGCCAGAGCCACAGCGCCGGGCAGTTTTCATGCCGTGTGTTTAATTAGCAGCCAAGGAGCACCCTGTTAAGGGAGAGCAGAGAACTGGGCTGCAAGGCCACAGAGGTGGGGGACATATCTTTGAGCAGAGTAAAGCTAATTTCATATGCCCATCTGATACACCTCAGATGAGGAATTCATGCAGAGGGAAAAGCAACATAAATTTTTCCTTCTTTGTCATCCAGATTTGTTTCTGCTTTTGGGGGTTTGGGTTTTTTCCAAATTACAACTGACCCTGAAGAATAAGAAATATAATCCATCCCTCATTCAGACTGCCACAGACACCCCCTTGTAGGAGATTTGGGACCATAGCCGATATTTACAACTTGTCTTCTATCTTGTGGCCAGGTTAGCATTGGATGTCCTGAAAAAATGGAACCCATTACGAAGATCTCACATATCCCAGCAAGCAGATGGGCTTTGTCCTGCAGCCTGTGCAAGGAGTGCACTGGGACATGCATTCAGGTATGTAACTTGGCACTGGAGAAACTCAGCTCAGGGGTTGTTACCTGTATTAGCCACTGGAGAGTCTTGAGATGCTGAAGGACATAGTGTGAATGACTCTTATTTCTGTTCTGAGTAAACCTAATGACAAGAGCCTGTCAGGCATCATCAGATGTTGTTTGCAATCATTTAATGCACTGAGTGCTAGAAATCTAGATTAACTTTATTTGCATAACACAGTGGTGTTGCTGTAGTGACACTAATTACTGGGACTGCAAGTGACCTTGATTTAGATCAGAAACCTCCAGGAGAAGGGCTTTGTGAGGCTGCCAGGAAAGTGAGATGCTCATGGGATACATAACATAAGTATTTCACAAACCTCAGGGGGTCGGCCTTTCAGTTGTGGGGATGTCAGGGTGCACCAGGGTTGGAGAGTCCTCACTGACCTGCTGGCTGGGAAAATAAAGTACTTACCATGTATTACATTTCCACATTTTCTGTTGTGCCACACCTAAACAAACCACTGCAGATACCTGATTGCCTGCCCTCCCCACAACAGGAGAGGCAGACATTCTGTTTTCAGATAGAAAGAGGGATTCTCCAGGCTTTTCTATTGCAAAAGTGGGACATAGCTTTCCACACCATGATCTCTATTCCTGGGGAGCAGAGCAGAAGCTCCCATCCATCATGCAGCACTCTTGGTGTGAAGGCATTTGGGGAGCCCTGCTGAACCCCATGATTCCCCCTTCTTCCACGTGCTTGGCCAGTGTGATGTCTTGGTGGTCCCAGAGGATAGCCATTAAGCTTTGAAAAATTGAGAGAAATTTAGGGATATGTCCTGACCCCAAGTGATCAGCTCTGGTACCTCAGCAGGAGCTGCACGGTGGAAGTCAGTGTTTGCAGCAGTGACCATGGACCAGGAGCTGCTGGCTGGTGGCAGAAAGAGAGCAGGGATAGGAGCTCTGCAGTGCTGAGCTGTGTTTGTGCTGTTGTCTTGGGTTTAATACCTTAAAGGCAGCTATTTAAAAGTAATCCCCACAGTTTGAAATGAAATCTCACAATACTTCTTTAAATCTGTCGCATTGACTCATTTTTTTTGATGGCTCTGGGTGCTTATTCACCCTGCCAGATGGAGATACTGTGTCAGAATGGCAACTGCTTTCAAAGAACAGAGGGGCAGGGAAGGAAGCAAACAGGCTTGGCAGCATCAAAAGGAATTCAGTGTCTCTCAGGCTTCATCCTCTTAGTGCCATCATGACATGGGAGCTGTGAGATCCTGGGTACTGAATGGATCTGCATTAAAGGTCACCTGAGACAGAACAGGAGCCTTGCTGCCTCATGTGCTCAGATGGTTTAAGTCTTCATGAGATTGCCACTGGAGCATTTGCCGAGGCCACCCTGCTGTGTGCCTGCGGGATGGTCTTGCTTCAAGGAAAAGGGGGAGAAGTGACAAAAAAGCAGGCAGTGCCTTTATTTAAGGGGTAAATTAACACCCATAGGTAAATAAATACGCTCTGTACTCATCCATGATACAGAGCTCTGTTTTGAAAGCTTATGTTTATGGAGCATATTTTGTGGAGCATATTTTATGGAGTGTATTTTATGAAGTACATTTTTGCTAGTGCTTGTTTATACAGGTGGGATCTGCCCTTGTCAGCATTCTGGGTTTGTGACCCAGCTCTGAAAGGAGGATGTTGTTTTCTGCAAAAGCATTGGGTGTGTGTTCCTGGCAGCAGCAGTCAGGTGCTGCAGTGGGCAGGTCTGCAGAAAGAAGGAAGCTGCTTCCAGGAGGGAGTTTTCCAAGTGGCCAAGAGGGTTTTGTGAAAGCAAAATCTGGGAGGCAGGCTGGAGGAGTAGAGGACTGTCATCCAAGCAGGCCATCTCAGAGGCAGCACTGCAGCTTGAGAAAACACCCACCTCAGCCACATTTGCAGAGACAAACATGAGAAGTCTTTGTAGGGACCTCTGTGTGTGGAGGTGTTTTTCCCCCATCCAAATTTGACCATCAAAAGGGAAAGAAACTCAGAGAAGCCCTAGAAAGGGCTCCCTGCTTCTGTCCATGCCTTTGGCCTTGCTGCTGCATGTAATTCAACCCCTGCTCTCTGGTACAGAGCTGTGAGCCCAGTGTAACTTGGTGTGACCGTGACCGAGCCTGAAGTACTGGATGCTGTGCAGGGATGCAGCTCTGGAGACACCCTTTGCCTGACTCCTGTTAAGGGGAAGTCATTACTTCATGGTGGTTCTTGTGGTCAGACATCAGGAGATGCCAGAGAGCCTCAGAACGCAGGAGGAATTTTCTTGTTTGCATTTCTGAGATGGAAAAGAGAGTGCCAGGAGCCAGACTCTGGAGCAGCCTGAGTCCTGACCATGCTTTTTTGGGACTCTGCTCCCTCCTCCTTGCTTGTCAGAGTGACTGGAAGAGCTCACAGAGGCAGCACAGAATGCCAGAGCTCTGTTGATTGTTGGCAAGCTTCTCCAAAGAAGTCATCATCTTCCAGCTTTCTTTTTGTTGTCGCTTTTTGGAGAAAAAGCCCTTGGAAATGTCCTCCATCACTCCCCCATTCATCATCACTTCTCTGCCCACTGCCGCCCCCTCCCATTAAGCAAGCAGTGCCCCTGGTCCTCATCCAGTGGGATAACTGGTGGTTCCCAAAGCTGTCTTCTGCCTGTAGTCCTGAAAAGGCATCAGAGATAAGAGCAGAGTGTGTTGCCCATGCTGCCCCAGTCCCGTCCATCCTCTGTCCTGCATCCTCCGAGGAGTCTGCGAGGCTGAAATTGCCAATTTTAGCTGAGAAGCTCTACCAGGCTCCAGACCATCTGTGGTCGTGAAAACTCACATGGTAGTTTTTTAAGGATGCAGAAGTGTTGTGTCTGATGGCTTGGCCAGTGTTCAGCACCGGTAATTAATTTTTCCTTCCTGAGCTCCCCTCGCAGGTCTGTTGGAGGAGCCACTTCCTTCCCCTCAGCCCCAAACTGCAGCGGAGCACCACTGCAAGCTGCTAAACTTCTGTTTGAATGACCTTGGCAACTAAAATCATCTCTCTGTTTCTTCCCAGTAAGAATGATTTTTAGGACTAAGTAGGAGCCCACTTTAAATCTCTGGGGCAGTTTTTACCCTCTCTCTCTCTCTCTCAGAATTTTATTTGGGAATGGATTTGCCTGGATAAGCAAAGTGTGTTGAAGGGCTTGAATGAAAGGTTCTGTAAGATAATGAAGCACAATCAATAACGAAGCGGGGACTGCTCCAGTCTTTTGAGCCTGGTTCATTCTGTGTGGCAGATCCCTCCCTCCTGCCACAAGTGGCTTCATTCCAGCGCCATTCTGGGATGGATCAATATGTTTTTATTGTTAGTTTATCCAGCGTCCCTCTGTGGCTGTAGCCGACCAGGTATCTTTGTTTGTTGCCCTGTCAGCTGAACTGCCAGTTATTTTCTGTTTGCATTTTGGGCACAGTTTCTGACAAGTGCTGCTTGCCATCTGTTGGAGTAGAGGGATCCAGGATGAGTGTCACTGGATTTGCCTTATTCCTAAGGTGGAGTGATGGTCATTCCTGTTAGCAGGACACTGTCCTGGCAGAAGACATGGGCGTGTTGTTAATGCTGTTTTTAGCACTGATGGCAGAAACAGAAGGGAAGGGACAGCACTGTGTGTGCTTTAAAAGCCAGCGTGTGATACACTGACTGCCCCGAGTAAATCTGGAAGCTGCAAGTCAGGCTGGGCTCCCTCTGTCCCTCCTTCATTGCCAAAAATAAAAACTTGGGAACGGAGCTGGTGCTTCAGCTGCGTGTGTGGCTGTGACACGGCTTGTCCCAGGAGAAGGCCAGGGTGGCAGGGCAGGCACCCTCTGCCCGCTGCGGTGGTGAGTGCCCTGGGCTGGCACAGGGAGCATCAGTGGCTCCCTCACAATGCCAGGCTCCAAGCGAGTGCCAGCAGCATAGCAGAAGGAGTTGAGTTCTGCAAGTTCCAGATATTTTCGTGAGCAATTTCAGACTGAAATTAGGACCAAATGGCCATTTTTAAACAGGATGAAGGTGGTGTCAGAGTTCATAATCAGCTTGCTCGTGGTGCCTGTGGGAGTTTCTGCCCAGCATTGCTGCCCAAAGCCATGCTGGTACAGCCAGAGCTACATCCAGCTCTTCCCACTGCTCTCTGAGGCTTTGGAGCAGGGCCTGAAGAACTCTGGAAGTGAAGGATTTGGACAGTGCTTGCCTACGCTTTTCTTGGCCCTGGCAGCTTCTTGAGCACCAGCAGACTCATAAAAAAAGTCAAAGGAAAATATCTAAAAGCAGCAACGACAAAAGTTCGCCCCCGGGTGCCTGAGCAGGATTCAGGGCTGATGGATGGGATGGTGGTAAAAAGCTGTAAAACTTCTGTTCCTCAACTACTACCAGAATATATTTTTCTTTTTGAGAATTAAGGTGCAGCAGAGCCCCAGTAAAACTAAATGGTTTGTCATCAACATTCAGGAAATTTCACATGCCTCCACCTGGTCCTTCAGGCCACAAGTGCATCTTCATCCCCCACAAGAACAATTCTTGTATTAATGCCAGAGTAGTGCCTACAGTAATAGCCCACTTAAAAGGTCTAATTATTGCAGTTTAACTGGTCATTAGCAGCTGGAATAGACTGATTTCTTATGGCTTATGTTTGAAATAATTACCTGACACTCTGAGCCATTAAAAACAGTTAATGAGTGGAGGGGGAGAAGGTGCTGACATGGATACGGGTACCGGCTATTGGGAGTTCCTCTGTAGGACACCAGGCTGAGATTTGTTGCCTGTGGGATCCAAAGTAATTTAAGCCTGAGGTAAGTTCGGAAGATCATTAAAAAAATTGTTCTGATGCATGTTTGACAACATTGTAACCAATGTACAAGTTCTAAAGCATTCATTTTTTGATGTTTTGCTCCAGTTGCATTTTTCTTTCTTTTTTAAATGGTGCAAGTTAGAGGCTGTGTAATTTCCTGAGGAGGAAGGCATTTAGGATCATTGGCTGCTTCTTGGATCCCATGTTCACTCCTAAACCTTGCTGTAAACCTTCTGTATGCTTCCAGCAAAAATGGCATATTGGCTTTAGATGTGGTGACAGAGGGAGAGTAGCTTGATGGTGAAATACAGGTGAGCATTTCTCCATCAGGAGAAATCCACTGACAGTCTTGAGCATCCCATTGGCACGTGCTGTTCTTTGGCTTTGGACGTGTCTTGTTGGAAGAACCATTGGAAGCTTCTGGTTATGGTAGGTGAGAGATGAGCAGGGCCTATTACAGAGGTGGGTTAAAGAAGGTTAGGTGGGAAAATGCCACCTCTTGAACTCTGGGGTTCTTCTGCTTTGTGTTTGTGGTGTTGGGCCCTTGGGTCTCTGCGACTGGGGCAATATAGGTGTTCCTCCAGCAGGAATTCCTGTTGCGGAGCATCCATCACGTCATGGCAGGTGTCAACCTGATGGCCTCCCTGGGTTTGTGGTATGCCCATGTTGCCTGCTGTGTTGGTGGGTGTCCCCTCAGCGATGGTGCCTGGCCCTGAGCCCTGTCCTTCTCCCGCAGTGCTCCATGCCCGCCTGTGTCACCGCGTTCCACGTCACCTGCGCCTTTGACCACAACCTCGACATGCGGACTATCCTTGCAGACAACGATGAAGTGAAGTTCAAGTCCTTCTGCCTTGAGCACAGCACCGGGGCCACCAAGTTGCCCGAGGAGGCACGGACAGAGCCTGACCAAGCCCAGCTGGACTTGGAGAAGGTCACGCTGCGGAAGCAGAAGCTCCAGCAGCTGGAGGAGGACTTCTATGAGCTCGTGAAGCCTTCAGAGGTGGCAGAGAACCTTGACTTAAGTGAATCACTGGTGGACTTTGTCTACCAGTACTGGAAGCTGAAGAGGAAAGCAAACTCCAACAAACCGCTGCTGACACCAAAAACGGATGAAGTGGACAACTTGGCTCAGCAAGAGCAGGATGTTCTCTACCGACGCTTAAAGCTCTTCATGCACCTCAGGCAAGACCTGGAGAGGGTGAGTACAGCTTCTCCTTCAGTGGTGTACCCATCAGGGCTGCTGGCACCCACAGGCAGCACAAGCCCTGTTCTCCCTGACTCAGTTTGACTCCCCTTACAGTTTTGTTCTTTCATCTTCATTCAGAAACTTAGCAGTGCTCGGTGTGTGTACATCATCACTGCCAGAACACTGACATTGATGGAATAAGTTAGTGTTGGGCTCATCCAGGGGTTCAAAAGAACAAATGTGTGCAGGGAGAGGTGCCTTGGCAGGGCTGGGTGGATGGGAGGCGGATGATGCTGCAGGTTATGTCCACTTTACCTAAATAGTTTCACAGAATTATCCTGTGTTGCCCCTCAGATGCTTTGCAGCAGCAAGGCTTGGGAACACATTGTTATTTACTTATATTAAACATCAAAGATGAGTGAGAGCAGGGCCAGTGGGACTGGGCATCCCCTGCCCTGCTGCAGCCAAAAGTGGGTCAGCTCCTCAGGGAGCTGCTGGCGGAGGCAGAGCCAGGCCAGAGGATGCAGATGGAGGATGCAGGCACCTGCAGCTCCCAGTGGTGCAGGGCATCCTTAAATCCTCCCAGCCAGAGCAGAGGATGCAGCCTCCACAGCAGCTTTTTGGGTGAGAGGGAGCATTGGTGGAGCACCAGTGCCCAAGTGGTGCCAGAGCTCCCTGGGCTGGGCTGCTGCCACACCGTGCAGCTGCCTGTGGATTTGGCTGTCATGGCTGCACGGAGGGCAGGAGCAGGGCTGGGGCAGAGGCAGAGAGGAGCAGCAGCCGTGAAGGTGAGAAGCATCAAGAGGAAGAAGCACACACAGAACCTGGGGTGAGATGGCAGAGAGGGGACAGGTGCAGTAGTGCTGCTGCTGGGGTGGCACATGGGCATAGCACACGGCAGCAGTGGCACAGGGACAGGGACAGGCAGGGAGGGATGCTGAGCTTGGCACGCTCAGCCCAAGCTCCTTCTCCTCCTTTGCTAATACCCAAGCCCTGCCTGGTCCCCTCTCTCCTGTTCCTTCCAGGGGGGTGAATCCACTGCCCTTGCCTTGGTCCCTGTTAGACCACCCACCCATGGCTTAGGGAGTCTCTAGGAGCAAGGAAGAAGGAAAGCAGGAAAATAGCATTGTTCTGACCTGGTGGATGTGATGCTGTGGTTTCCTGAGCAGGGGCTGAGGGTGCTGTAGGTGACATGCCGTTCCCTGGGAGGTGAAGGTGGTGGGGATGCTCCCCCTGTATGTCCCTGAACCCTCTCTTCAAGCTGCTGTGGGTCTGTAGCATAACTGAACCTAGGGGGAGAAGGGCAGTGTGGGTGGGCACTGTGTTCATGTCCAGGTGGGGGTTCAGCTTTGGACCAGCCTGCCCTGGTCCCCTACTGCACCCACCTCCCGTGTGGCTCCTGGAGCCTGAGAGCCTTCTTCTGTGTAGAAATAGCTGGATTTGAACCTATTGGTCTATTTTCTGTCCTTCTGTGGTCATCATTGCCATCCCTCTGCCAGTCTGTTCCCACTTTGTTCCTGCCTTTACCACATTTCCATCTCTGTGTTGTGCTGGGCTGGTGCCACCATTAGTGGTTCTCCAGCAACAGGCTGCATCTGCCTGATCCGAGGGTGACAAGTTCAACTCACTTTTTCCCCTCATCTGCTCTATACTGTAAATCTAAACCAGCCTCCTGCTGCTTTCTTTTGTTCCAGCTTGGCTTTTCCAGCTGCACTGAACCACTGTTCATCCCTGGGTACCATGCTTTGCTCACGGCAGCTTCTCTTTGATTTCTTTGTGTCAAAACTGCGTGTTTTACCAGATTTCTCATTTTCCAGAATTGCCTCCAGGCTTTGTGGGCTGTGCCCATCAGCATTCAGCCTCTGCTTAGCAACTCCCTGCCAGGTTTCACTGCCTGGCCCTGGAAGAGCTGTTTGTTTGTTCTGCTTCCAAGAGTGGAACAATAAACACCAGCCAGATCAAAGTCCAGTGCTCAGATGGGTGATAGGGGTTTAAATCCAATTGTGAGCAGAGCATCCCAGGTATCTGATCCTGCATCTGGCAGGTCATGGCCACCCTGTTTCACTTGCAAATAGTGAGGAATCACATCAAATTGGGATCAGAAATGAGCAGCCTCAAGGGCTCTGAAGGCTTTCAGAGGGTGTCCACAGGAGGTCATGTTGGATTTTAGCAATTTCAGCAATTAATCTGGCAGGAGTGATTTTGAGGCTGATAATAGTATAGGGGTCCAGGAGTTTGAGAGGCAGAAGCAGAGAGCAGATGTCATGGGGACAGCCAGAATGATGGTGGTTCTCTCTGTAATTTCTTAATCCCTGACTTTTCTGTACTTCACAGTGTCAGCAAATTAAAGCTATTACCTGGGAATCCTAATACAGTCCCTCCATTTTATTTTTGGCCATTTTTAACCCTCTTTGCCTTTTTTAAAAAGCTTTTTCCAAGGGCTCTGTGTTTAAATTAGCTTTAACAAAAAGCTGTGGTTTCCAGGCTTTCACACCAGCATCTAAACTTGGCTTGGGGAAGCAGCTCTGGGTGGTGTTGAGCTGTGTAAGTGTGGGTAAATACCAGCAATCTCTAAGCAAAGCTAAAGTAATGTTTTCTCCCAGGAATATCAAATCATAGAGAAGAGATATGGCCAAACTCTTGAAGAGTCAGGTTGCCAGAAGCAGTTGTTTTCTTCATAAAGAAATAGTTTGATGTTTTCTCCAATCCAGAAAGGAAAAAAGAGAACGTAGTAAAATACACTATATAACTCCCTGCCCTGTATTTGCAGCTAGGGGATTCAACAACAGCAACAAAAGAGCAGCTTTTTCTCCTTTTTTCTAAACATTCCCAAATTGTCCTTAAGTGAGGCAGTACTAGGGGTTGACTGCAGTTGTCCTGCTGCCCTCACAGACTTTGGTGGCAGACACGAGGTAAGCGTGGATGATGTCCTGTCTTGCTGTGTTGTTGTGAGAGGCACAGAGGCTCCTGGCCACACTGGGACAGCCCCCCAAGCCTGGAAGTACTCTCTGCAGAGAAGGGTGTGAGCATGAGGAGGGGGAGGAATCAAAGACATTGGGGTACATGTGAGTGTGGACATACCCATGTGCATGTTCCCCTATTCAGGCCACCTCCTTCTTACCTTGTTACAGTCAGCTTTGCTCTTTCAGCGCATCAAAAAGCTGAGTAAATGCTGTCAAATCCTGTTAGCTGCCATTAGCATTTTATGCTCTGCAGCTGAAAGCCTCTGCTTGCTCCAAAAGCCTTGATGGCCATTGTGGCAGCAGTGCCAGAGCCTGGCTCTCCAGCCACCCTTACGTGGGGCTGGCAAAAGCATGGCACTGAAACTCATCAGGTGCCAGGAGTTACCAGCAATAGCTCTGTCATCTTGTGCTACTGGGGGTGTTTGTCAGCAGCAGGGTTTAGCTGCTGCTGCTGCACTGGCTCATGTGAGCAGTTATATTTTTTGCTGTGCTGTTTGTGTTTAGAGCTTCAGCTAATCATAGAATGGGTTGGGTTAGAAGGGACTTTAAAACATCATCTTCTTCCAGCCCCACTGCCATGGTTAATGAAAGTTCTTGAACTGGGACAAAATGCACCAGTGATTTGCAGGTAGCTGTGGAGCAAGTGTGAATAACCATATGGAGGGGCCAGATTTGAGGTAGGGAGCTGCTCCAGCTGCTGACCTGGGTCAGCATGACCAGGGTATTTTTGCTGTATTTTCTATGCTTTTCCTGGTATCTGCTTTAGGGCAGTTCTGTGAGGCTCTGACATCCCCATCCCAGCTCAGTCCCTTCCCTTCACTGGCCTGTGGGAAGAGGGTTTATCCCTCCCTGCAAAAGGTGCAATTTGTGTATGAGAACTCATACTCATTGTGTATGGTGCATTGACTCAGGGCACCAAGGTGCTTCATCGAATTTGGCTTTTTTTTTTGTGCAGGTGGCCATGTCAGGTGTGAACAGAACATGTGCATGATGCAGCTGCTGGGTCAAGGACTCAGCAAAATGCTCAGATGGTTGGTGCTGGCCCTTTGCACGACTGTGTTACAGTGCTCCTTCTACAGCATCTTCCTTTCCCAGCCTTCCTGCCCTCCGTGGGGTCCTGGCTGTTGGAGCCAGGACAGAGGTGTTTGGGCTTGGGATTACTCACTGCATGGTTTTTCCCATTGGTACCACACAGTTTGGATCAAAAGCCCTCACTGCTAGCCCTGGCTCACCCAAAGGGCCGTGGTAGGAGTGCAGCACAGATGATGGTGAGGTGAAAAGGATGGAATCCCAGGGAGTGGGGGTTTCCCTAGGCAGCAGGAGCAGCAGCACAGCTTGAGGGGACCTGCTTTGACCCTGCCTACAACAGACACCATTTCTTGTGTTTCTGTAGGTTAGAAATCTCTGTTACATGGTGACAAGACGGGAGAAAATGAAACACACCATTTGTAAACTGCAGGAGCAGATCTTCCATCTCCAGATGAAGATTATTGAGAAAGATCTTTACCCAGGTCAGTACCACAAAACTTGTTCTCACAGATGCTAGCCACTGAAGCCAAATTGTGTGCCCCAGCTCCCCTCACCAGGGAAGCCAGAGCTGTCCCTCCCCATATATGTTATTTTGGCATGGTTCATATATTGACTCAGAAACACTCAGTAAAACCAGACTCTGGGTGACTGGAGTGCTGGAGCTTTTTGTTTTCACAGATCCCTCTTGATCCTCCCCTTCCCAGAAATCAGTTGGAAGGACCAAGCATTTGCTTAGGTGGGGATGCTGAGACAGTATTTGGTGACTTTTGTGAGCTGGGACTGCCTGGGAGGAGATGGCACATCCTGGGCATGGGGCTGCTCTGCAGCTGGCTCCCTGGCACAGGGTGGAAGCCCTGCTTCAGGCTCTTTGCAGATGCCTTTGAGCATTCTGTCAAGAATCAAGGGTTAAGCTGCTGGTGGGGAGTCTGTTGCTCCAGGAGACCAGCTCCTTTAGCTCTGGTCAGCTGCAGCTCCCTGCTTCACATACCCCTTAGTGGAGATCATGCTGCTGACTGCAAAGCCTCTGCCAACTTTTACTAAGGAGCTGAAATAAAGCTGGTTTCCTTTTGTCCTACTTTTTTTTTCCTTTTGCACAAGCAGTGCCGGAGCCCACAGCTCCTGCTCCCTCCTCCTTCTACTCCTTTGCCTTGTGGCAGGGCAGGCCAGACCCCGTGGCTGCAGAACAGTTTTTCCAGCAGCAGCATCTGGTGCTTTGGCAGATGCTTCCGACGGTTGTTGTGTTTGTGGCTTTGGAGTTGTGTTTGAAGCCATCACATGGTTGGGGTTTCTTCAGGAACTGTCTGGGCTGAGCTTTCCTTGACAAAAGTCTCCTTTGACTGAAGTTTTGGAGGCTCAGGAATGTGTATGCTGAGATGCCTGTGACTCAGGCCCATGCAAATTCCTCTCCATAGCCAAGGCCAGGCAGTGATGGGGCACAGGAGGGCTGGGGCCCCAGGGTGTGCTCTGGGGTGATGTGGGTCCTGTAAATCCCAGTCCCTGTCATACTCTGTGTTGCCCCACTTGTCTGTACTGGACCAGAGGTACAGCTCAGCAGCCTGAGCACACACAGATGGTGTTTCCACCGACTGGGGACCCCACATTGCACACCCATTCCCTGGCACCAATGTGCACGTTATTCCTGAGCTGGACCCCCGCCTCACCGCCCCAGCCAGCAGCACCACCTGCCATGTGCTGTCACTGCCAGCTTCTGTGGGGTTTGGAGGCATCACAGGGGACTTCAGGATGCTGGGCAAACCCAGCCCAGCATTCCCAGCTCTCAGAAGGAGACAGACACAGGGTAGTTTGCCAGGATGGGTTTTTAAGCTCTCCTCTCTTGCAGACAAGGTGTTAGATAGCTGGAAATGCCCTTGGGGACCTGTGTTCCCCAAAATGCCTTGGGGGTACATGTCCAACCCTCTCTCTGATGCAGCAGTGGGATGGGAGCTGGCAGTTCCTCCCAGGGAGAGCTGGAGTGGGTGAGCTGGGAGCCTCACTAGAGGGGTGCAGATGCCAGCCAATGATGGGGAGCTGATGTTGAGGCTCTGCTGATGGTGTTTAGGGGTTGTCTGCCCTGCCCAGTGTCAGTGCTGTGCGATTGCCCTTCCCAAAAATGTCATGAGAGTACTTGAGAAAAGCATGACTGCTGTGCCCATGATATTTGTTCTGCCTAAAGGTGAGTGATCAGAGACAAGCCCACAGTGGGAGGTTGGCTTGGGTGGGGATTGGTGTGCAGGGATCACTTCAGACCTTGTGATGCAGATGCTCTTCTCTCCTACCCTGCTTGGCTGGCATTTGCACTTCTCCACTCTGAACCGACCAAGCTGAGCTGCTTGTCTCTCCCAGGATGGACTTATTGGTTGAGCCTGAGCAGGGACTGACTGCTTCTTCTGGGACCCAGCTCCCATGAGTCCCTGCTGCCAGGGAAACAGCCCAGCTCCAGGAATTTGGCCCTGGGATCTCCAGGTGGTTTGGGCATCTGGGTCCTTCCCATGTCAGAGGGACATTAGGGCCCCGAGTGCCTTTCAGCATCAGTCTGTAGAGTGTCCTGAACTCGGGAGCAGTTCCCTTGCCAAGACCACACCAGGAGCTGCAGATACTCAGCATCCAGTGGAACCAAAGCTTTGGATAACTCACTGCTGCCTTTTCCAGCATTACAAAGCACTTACTGGTTTGGAAGTGGGGCTGGTTCCATTAGCATCCTCCCCCACAGCTCCTGACCAGGATGCTCTCCATACCTGGGGTTCCTAGGAGAAAGGAAGAAGTCTCCATTATTTCATCAGGATGAGGGCAGTTTTTAGCTGCTCTTACGGTAGCCATCGACTGAGATCTGTTGGGGTTGTTCCAAAGATGGTTTTGGCACAAAGGTTTTTTTGGACTGGCTCCCACACAAAACTCAGAACAGGAGGGGTTTATTTTTCCCGCTGTCAAATGATCATTTAAGCAGGAGATTCTTAATAAAATCAGTGAGAACTTCCCGTGTAAAATGAACCGTCCTCTCTCCCCTGTATTTTTCTTGCACTGAGTGGAAAGTAAACACTGTCTGGCTTTGAAACACGGCTACTATTTTGACAGGTTCCTCTTCAAAAAGTGCTGCTCGGGTTTCTCTTTAGCCCCGTTGTGCTGTCTAAACAAAGTTAGATTTTGATTTTGTAAGCGAAGTGAAAAATGTGTCTGCCTTTCTCCCATTACTTGGCAGGAACGTAGCAAATACCAAATTTGCTTTTGCATTTCTTTCTTTCTGTAAGTCCTTTGGTCAGGAGGGGTTCCTGGCTGGCAACTCCAGGACTGTAAATCCTCTGTTAATTCAGACTCAGGCAGGTGCAATGAAAATTCTCTCCCCTGCTCACCCAGTACATTTCCACTGCTGCTGCAAGGGGAGAGCTGAGGTTATTCCCTCTGACCCATCCACCCCATGGCCTCTCTGCTGAGGATTTGCTGCTGGCTGACACAATAAACTGATTTCTTCTTAAGATCATTGTTTAGCCTATGGGCCAGACTCTGAAAAACTGCCTGTCTTGCCTCCATTTCCATGAGCCACCCACATTTTGGTTTAAGGGCAATATCCTTTCCCTCTCTGAAAATTAACAGAAGTTTTAGCATGGACTTCTGGGGAAGAATGGCCTAACAGAGTAAGTAAAAACTGCTGAAAGTATTTTACTTGGCAATACAACTTGTACTTTTATAGGGTATTTGTCCTGTTTACCCAAGAGGAATAAATCCAGTAGAAGTTCAAAGCCATTTAGGAAATGCTAATTTTTAGCTGAATGTCTTTATAGCTGAGTTAGATCCCTACCTTTCCATTGGCACTCCTGATCGTCTTTCCTACTTCATGTACCTGTATCACTTTGGGTTTTTTTCACTCCTGCACAGTTTTGTCAAAAGGTCAAATCAAGGTTGGCTTTAAAACTGTTGGTACCATTGCTCTGCCAGTCTGGCTGTGCAGCTGAATCCCTTCTGGAGATGCTCTTGTTGGTGATGGGTGACACAGTGCCAGGTTTATAGGTCGCCATGGCTCCTGCAAGGTGTCTGAGCAGGATCTGGGGTTACTCCCTAGTGAGTCCTCACCCCAAAGTCCAGGTCTGTGGTTGTAGAATCTCCAGCAAGCCACCTGCCTTCAGTGGGACTGCTCCTGTGGCCACTCCTCTCCAAGGCTAAAATCTCCTTTTTTTATAACCTACAGGATTAAGATTTTCTTAACGTGTAGAGACCTTAGCCTACAGCTGGCCAAAGAGTGGCCCTTGTTCTCCCTTTGGCTTGGGAGTTGTTTGCAGGTTTGCTCCAGGTCTCCACTGCAGGGGTGTGCCCCAGGGGAACTTGCTCACCACAGCATCCCTGATGCCTCGTCTCACATGGCGTTTTCCTTTTTTTCTAAAAAATGCCAGAACAAACTGGGAAGAAGACAAAGGGTAAGAAAAGTGACCCAAGAAGGAAAGGAAGAGATGGTAGAAAAAATAGTCCTGAGAAGACAGAGAAAAGGAAATCGGTCAGCGAAACTGTTTTGGGACAACTGGGTAAGTCTGATTTTATGGCGCAGAGTTGACCCGCGATGCTGGAGGCTCCCTGTTTTGGGGAGCAGGGTTAAGAGCCCCAGCCCCTGATCCCTCCTGCATGTAACATGGTGGAGTTACACTTTCCTTCTCTCCTTTGTGAGAATCTGCCTGAATTATCCAGGTCATACCAGAGAGACTGGGTCAGAAACATGCTCACTGGCAGGGCAGGGGATTTAAAATTCCCCTCTGTAGCTCCAGGATTGGGAGAATGTGTTACAAAACCTGTGGTGTGCTGCTGGAGCGGGATTTCACTTTCAGGTGATAAAATCAGACTTACCCACCCCATGGTAGGGCTGATCCCCTGTGCCTTCTGTGCTGTGCAGTGATGGTGAGTACAGTACGTGGGCTGTGAGGGTTCATGTACCATCCATGGCATATATGGCCATGCTGGTTGTGCCAGTGGTGCAGGAACATCCAAGAGTCAGGCATAAAGCACATCCATCTCTTGAATTTGCTCAGGGGGTGAGGAGCCTGGCCCTACAGATGCTTCAGCCACCTCCAGCAGGTCCCCATCGCCTACAGCAGCAGGCAGGGCTGGGGGAAGAGAAAGAAACAGAACAGAAAAGGTTGTTTTGGACAAGGTCCTTGACAACTGCTTATGGTTTTTACATGGAATTGGGTTGTTGCTTGACTTCCTCTGGTGCTGCCACCTCCACCAGCAGAGGCAGAAGGTGATGAGTTCATGTATGCCTAGCTGCCAGGGCACAGGGGAGCACTGGTCCTGTGAGACTCTCAGGCAGTCTGGAGATGCTGTAAAACCCTCCAGGGGGTACAGAGCATTTCTGTGGGAGGTCTGGTGGTCTGGACCACCCTGCCTTGCTCTGCTTTGCACATTGCTCACCTGACTATACTTCTTTCTGGTCATCTCAGAGCTGGTGGACCTTTGGAAATGGGTCTTTTGCACTCATTCTGTCTCTGCTCTGTCCTTGGCTAAAGATGTTTTGGATTTACTGGGGCAAATTCCAGCAAACAATGGAGGCTGGAGAATCTCAGAGGAAAGCTGCATGGCTACAAGTGTGGGAAACCAGGCAACTTGACCCAAAGCTTCACCAAGGTCTTGTTGCCTTCTGCATTTTGTGAAGGGTTTGAAGCATCCCTTGGGGCTGCTGTCATCAGAGCAGGGCTGGGGAAGGTGAGCTGGGCAGTGCCCTTGCCCACAGAACTTGGGCTTTTTGGTATTGGGGCACCACGCAATGCCAAAAGTTCATCCTTGCTCCTGCTTCACCTTCTCTGCCTTGGGCTGGTGTCAGGGTGGGGTGCTGTCTTCTCCAAAAAGGCTGTGGTGAGTTGCAGGAGGTGCAGGGTCACAGCCTGTGTTGCTGCTCACAGGTGAGAGTGATGTAAGGCTAACACTGCTACCAGCAATCATTGTGAGCATGAGTCACCCCACCCGGGCCACTGCTCTTTCCCTCTGTTGCTAGACTGACTGTTTCAAAGGAAATCTCTTTCTGAAATCCAGAATTAGACCTCATTTTTTTCCTCCACCCATAAAACCAACTCAAATGTTGAACCCATGGGTTTTTGTTTCAAAGATTAAAACTGCCTGTGCCTGTGTAGGTGTGCACCTTACCATTGCTAATTGGACCCAATTAGCCCAGCCCACAGTGCTCACTCTTGTTCCCAGAGATCATTATAAGGAATTTTTTCAGCTTTTTCCATTCCAGCCTTCATCTCTGCTCCTCTTCCTCAGTTTCCATGCCTTCTGAGATGTTCTCAGACCTGCAGAAGTAGCAGTGGAGTGGTCCCATCACCACACTGCCTGGCTCTGGTGGTGGCCTTGCAGCAGCTGCTTCCTGGAGAACCTGTCATCCCCTGTCTGGGCACAAGTCTTGCTCTGTCACCATATTTTTTAACTTACACTTGAATTATTTGTGTTCTGCCTTTGCATGAGAATGTTTCCACCTTAGCTGGGATGTGTCACTGCTTGTCATCTTCGCTGAAGGAAGAAGCTTGGTGTGGATTCAGGGAGGTTTAGGGAGAGTTGGATGTGAAGGACTGCTCAGGTTGTTGTGCTGTGACCTCAGTGAACCCCAAGTTCAGCACTAGTGCTGGAGTAAACCCTGCTCTCTGTCTGGTGTGGTGCGCTATAGCTGATCTTTCGAGTGTTTCTCCAGTGCCAGGGAGTTTTGGTGGCGTGGGTGATGGTGATAGAGGGCAACTTAGCTGTTCTTGGTTTCTGAGGCAGTCTTCCACTCTTGTTTTTCCCAGGGTTGTCAACCTCCTTCCCCATTGATGGGACTTTCTTCAACAGCTGGTTGGCACAGTCAGTGCAGATCACTGCGGAGAACATGGCGATGAGCGAGTGGTCACTCAACAACGCCCACCATGAGGACAGCACCCCTGGCCTCTCTGAGGAGCTCCTCCAGGATGAGGAGACCTTGCTGAGCTTCATGATGGACCATTCCCTCAGGTCCCCATTCAGGCAGAGTGAGACCACAAAGAAAGTGAAAAGCAGAACGAGAACGAACACTAAGAAAAAGCTGCCGAGGAGCAGCCCCTCTGCAGTGGGTGGGGGCCACCTGGAGGGCTCAGAGCCCTGGACTAACAATGCCAGCAACTTGTCGGATGATCCCGCCAAGCCCTTCGCTCTGGATTCCAGACCAAGCAAGTCGGAAAAAGGGGCAGCAAAGCTTCCTACCGACCGCAAAGGGACAGGTGAGGCCAAAAAGGTGGCCAGGAAGGGCTCTCTCCAGAAAGCCAGCGAGCCTCATCCCCCTGCTGGGACACGGGGCTGCGTCAACAAGGAGGAGGAGGAGGAGGAGGAGGAGGAGACGCCGCGCTGCGCTCAGACGGAGCCCAGCCCCGCGGCCAAAGTGCCTGACTCCATAGGTAGCCCCAAAACCATCGTGCGGTTCAAATTACCAAAGGAGAGCCGGGGGACGCGGCGCTCGCAGCCCCCCAAGGCTGACGGCGCTGGCGGAGCTCCCTTGCGTCGCTTCGACGCCGACACGGACGGATACTTCTCCGACGCTGAGATGAGCGACTCGGACGGGGAGTCCCGCGGCAGCCGGGCGCAGCGGGGCCAGCTGGACGCGGCCAGCGAGGACATCGTCAGGATGAGCATCCTGGCATCCTAACTCTAACCACGCCGGCTTGATGAGGCCTCAACCCAGTTCCAACTGCCATGTCCAATTTCTGCCTGGTATCACGGCGAGGGGGGTTTTTAATATGTGTATATAGTTGGAAATTCGGCACTGTTGTCTTTCTCTTCTCAATACGCCTGAGATACAGCTTCAGCTTCACCGACATCGACGACTGTGACAGCAGTGGTCCCTCCCCAGCTCCCTGCCAGACCCCACTTCCTGGGAACGTGAGCCGGCACCCGCCAGGACCCATGTCGAGGGTGCTGAGAGGGTGGAGGGTGCCGGTACCCGTGCTTTCTGCAGGGATGACAGTTCAATTAATGGGCATTATTTAATGAGGGGCAGATTTCTGCCTGGGACGGTTGCCCTCAGAGCAGGGAGCGAGTAGAGGGTCCGGCAGTGGCCAGCTGTGGGAGGGTGAATTCCCACTTGTGTGTGTGGAGAGAAGGAGGCGAAATAAGCGATTCTAAAATAAATAATGACTAAAGCACAAAAAGCTTGTTGGAGGAAAACGCTTGGGGTGGAAGAGAGCAATGTTACATTTCTATTTTTAGGGAAAAAACCTCTTGGTCATTATTTTTCCCCTCACCTTTCCATCTGGTTGGGATCCGTCCAGGGGCCAGGACACAGAAGTCCTCCCGGTCCATGCCCCCACTGAGGTTCTTAGAAACACTGAAGTGATTTACTCAGGTGAATGGATCAGCAAGTGGAAAATGGAAATGTGGGGCAGGATGGAGGAGGAAAGCGTCCTTTAAAACCACCATGGGGAGTCAGGGTTGGTGTAACATGGGAGGTTGAGCAATTTTTTTGCCCATGCTTCTCTCCAGTGCTGCTGTGGTCTCACCATGCCAGGGCAGCACATTTGAAATCCCCCTTACAAACCAAAACCATGGCCCCAGGGCCAAATGTGCCGTCACTGAGGGGAAATGGCAACCCTTGCCACCACCATTATGTTTTCCTTCTAAATGCTACAATGGAAACGGTGAATTTATTCCTCTCCATCCTTTGTTTTGGTTTTTTTTTTGTTTTTTTGTTTTTTTTTTTTTACCTTAAATCCTGGTTACAAGCTGTTGACTCGTTGTGGAGGGGTGATTCACAGAAGCTGACATTATAAATATTACAATAATTTAATGCATAAAATGTCCCCAATAAGCCTTAAATGTTGTTTAAAAGCCCATGTTACCTATAAGTCAGGCGAATTTCCATGTTTGCACTTAATTGCACCATTACTTCGGTTTTGGCTTCAAAGGTCACAGTTAAGTCATGCTACGTGTTTTATTGGAGTGACCCCAGTGTGAGCTCAGGGAACAAAAAAAAAAAGGAATTCACTGAAACTTTTGTTGTTGTTGTTTTTTAAAAATAAAAAATGTTTTAAAAAAACTAAAAAAAAAAAAAAAAACAAAACCAACCTAAACCTGGGACACTTCTGCAACCGGTTAAACCCATCACTAAACAAAAAAACCTTGCAATTGTCAAACCAATCAGTCAAAGAATTTTGTGGATGCCAAAGAAATATTTTGACAGTCAAGCAGCACAGCCAGAAACCGGAAACTTGTCATTATGAAAAAAAATTGGAAGTTATTTAGCAACCAAGGACTAAAGACACACTCATACCACACTGCTGCGGCGTTAGGTTCCAAGCTTGCTCCGAGGGATGCTGCTGCTCCGAGACCGCATCCTGCCATTTTGGTTTCCGATGCTTTTTGCTCATTTCACTGTGAGCTTTCTTTTTGAAACTCTGAGACTATTTCGATTGATGTTTTAGAGTAGATCATCATCTTTATCAGCCTTCCAAAGTCCTTATTATTGATAAAATTGCAGCAAAGATCAGCGATGACAGCCCAGCTGATCCCAGACACGGCGACCGGTGGGGGCTTCGGGTGGGATGCCCAGCCCTGCCTAAGCCCAACACTCACCTGGCTGAGACTGACCGTGCCTGGGAAGGAATCTTCCTCAGATGGGAAAAATGTGACACAAGTTATTAGTGTTAAAAAAAAAGAAAACAAAAAACAGCAAAATACCAACAAAACAGGAACTACCTTTGTTATAAATTAGCATAATCCATTGAGGTTGGAAATGAAAATCTGCTCATTAATTAAGGCTCAGTATGTTCAGATAATGTTAAATACAGTAAATAGGACTTAGTTTATCTTATCAGGCTTGCTAGCTTTAGCTCCAGTATCCTAGTATACGAGTCATAACAATAATCAATATGCTGCCTTTTAATGAATCTTGCTTCCGTGTGCTTCACTCAATTATGGTTAAAAAAAAAGCAATCCACAAATTTCACTGTACACAGTTCCATTCATCAGCTTCTGCACTACTTGTCTTCTCAGTACAGGAAAGCAAAAACAGGGTAACTTTAAAGAACAACCAACCTGGCACCTCCAACATTGGGCAATAGCACAGTTTGAAACACTCCCAAAACATCAGGCATCATGTCTTGCCATCAGGAGATGGGGGAAAAGCTAAGCGAGCTGGTGGGGCGCAGGGAGAAGAATGGGATGGCAGGAATAGAGAGGAGGAAAAGGGCTCTGGTGAGCTTTGGGGTTGAGCAAGGCTGGACCATGGCAGGATGGCTGCAACCACCCCAGAGCATCCCCTGCCTGGAGCATCCTCTGAGCAGGGGAGTCTGGTGTTCTGGAGAGAAAATGCACAAGGGAAATATTTTTGATGTTAATGTAAATGTATTTTGAAATGAATAGAAAGAGAAGAAAAAAAGGTTTATTTTAGTACAGAAATGTTATCTTTTCAGATGTATAAACTGCAGGAATTGACATTTGCACTGAAAGAGCACCTGTTTCCTTGGAGAAGCAGCCGCTGTTGAGATGAGGATGCAGAAAGCATCATTCCCTGATGGAGCACAGCCCCACACCAGCCCCAACCCTGATGGTTGAGGGAGTTTCCCCAGGACAGCTCCCATTCCACACTCCCATTTCCCCACACCTACCTTTTGATTTTTTTCTTTTTTCTTTTCTTTTCTTTTATTTTTTTTTCACTTGCACCTATTTTATGGGGTTAGGATGCCTGCTGTCCCATGGAGCTCGCCCCAAAGTTGGATGCAGAATGGAGCCAGGATGGATGCAGGCTGCAGGAAGATGCTGCTACAGGGCAGGGCATGAGGCTTGGTTGTTCTTTAAGGAAATCCCCTGCAGTTTTCACCATTCCACATTCAAAACAACCCACTTCACATCAGTTACAGGAAACGAAATGAATGTCGCAGGAGGAGAAACCCTTCTGTTTTCTTTGTTTCAAAGAACGTGATGTGCCATTTGTTAATACAAAAGAGAAATATTGAAAATATATTAAAAAGAGCAATTTTAAATTATTTTTGGCTTATGTTGCAATATTTATTTTCTTGTATTAGAAATTCCTTTGTAGAGAAAAAATGTATTTTTCATTAATGCAAAAACCTATTTCTCCTTTTTGTACATTTTCCATGTTAGTTAATCCTTAAAGCAATATAATGTTATCAAACTCGTTCTGTGTGAGACTGTATTATGCATGCTATTTGTGTTGCCTTGGAATAGCTCTGTCTGCCATTATTTTCATCCTGTTTAGATACAGTGTATGCTTTAATACACATTGGGACCATGGCCCATTGCTTATGAAAAGAAACCCCGTTGCATTCCTCAATGTGTTGGCTAATGCAGTCAATAAAGCAGTGTTTTCTGTGTACCTCGTGTCGGTCTAGTGAGCATGGTCACACAGAGCAAACTCATCCCAGGGATGCAGCTCTGTGGGGATGCAGGGCTGGTCCAGCCCGGATGATGCAGCCACTCTGCCTGTGAGTAGCACATTTTTGAACTTTCATTGCATTTCCATTGCCAAATCTTAGCCAGCTCTTGGGAAATACAGCTGGAGACATTTGTAACAGCTGGGAGGGCAAGCCCAAGCAAGAGGATGTTCACAAAGTTCCCCATGCCTGAAAGTTTCTGTAATTCAAAGTAGCCACCTTTCTGGTGGAGATTTAAGTCTTGTTTTGCAGACTTGGAGCGAAGCCCGCAGAGGGAGTCCTGCTGCGAGACAGGATGCTCAGAGGAACAGCTTCTTGCACCAGGAGCTGGTTTAACAGGCAGGGAAACAAACTGCTAGATCTGCTATTCATGGGAGCAAAAGCAAGCTGTGAAATCCAAAATACTCCAGTGATGTGTTCCTGTTTGTAAGACACTCCTTGTACCCTGCTGATATCGACCAGCAGCCTATCTAGTGAGTGGCATCCCTGCCCATGGAAGGAGATGGGAACTAATGGTCTCTAAGGTCCCTTCCAGCCCAAACCATTCTGTGACTGCTGATATGGGCTGTGGTTGGCAGCCTGACCCTCCACCTGTGGAGTGTGGTGGGAGCGCAGGGCTCATCACACAGCTTTAAAAACTTGAATGGGATCCACATCTTGTGCATGCTTGGCTGGTTTGGAGGCCACAGGCAAGGGTGCTGCCTTGCTTCAGCAAATATTTGAGTCATTAAGGAATGGCTTTTTCTCTTCCACCTTTTTTGGCCTTTACCGGCACATTTTTCTCTGTAAAACTGCCCAAGTGCCCAAGCTGCTGAAGGAAAATGAGCTATTTAGTAGACATACTTTGTTCAGTTTGTTGGTGAAGTGATTAATTGGGCAGGTCATGGTGCACAGTGAAGACAGTGCAAAACCATTCATCTGAGATGGGTCTTCTGAGGCGTGGAGCAGCTACCATGGCCATAGCTCTTCAATGAAAAGGGAAAGGATTGGTTTATTGCAAACTAAGGATTTTGTTACTGGGCTGTGTTCTTGCTCACAGCTCTCCAGGCACCCCAGTGATGAACTCAAACTCCAGTCTAGTCCCCAAAGCCCGTCGGTGCAGGTGTGATGCCCACAGCAGTGCATGAACCTGTCAAAAAGCCAGTTCAAGAGATGCTTTCTGTAGCAAGTTTTTCACCTGTTCTAGGCAGGGAGATACTCAGGAGTTCAATTCCATACAGCAGGGAGCAAGGCCAGCCTGACTGCTATTGTTTAACTTGAAACAGCAACTCCTTTCCCAGCCCCAAAATGTCCAAGGGGATGATGCCAAGCCCAGATGGATCTCAGAGATCTGATGCTGGGGAACATGAGGCATCATCTTTACAAACTGGCAAGGATTTTGTCTCCAAAATATTTAAGGCTCATGGAAGAGAGAGCTAGCCAAATTCCTGGGAAGATGCATCCCTGCCTGCTGGCACCTGCATTAGACCAGAGATGGCTGGGATGGTCTAGCTGGATGTATCGTGGAAATGGGCATGGGCAATGGAACAGAAATGCCTGCAAGCAAAGGAAGAGAATTTTGGGCTGCTGAAAATACTACATCACCTCTCTATGTTGCCTCCTCTCCCAGAGACCCCATTTCACAGGAGATAAAATAACCGAGCTGACAACAAAACCAACTCACCAGGAACAGCCCAGCAGCTCATGTCTGACATCTTTCTGTTTAGAGAGACACCTTCTAAATCCCAAGCTGGCTTTTGAAGGAGTGAGGTGCAGGAGGGAGTTCCACAAGGCCGGGACCCCAACCCTAAGTACCAAACCCAGGCAGCAGCCCCACTGCCCATCACCATCCCCAGAGGAGAGCTACCAGCCACCAAGGGCACCGCTGACAGAGCAGGGAGGACAGGCAGACCTGGGGCACTGGGGCTCCACCAGCAGCACCACACTGTCCCACAGTCCAACATGAGAAATGATTCCTCAATAAAGTTACAAAAAGCTATCATTGAACACGTATTTGTAGGCAGTTAGAGCACATAGGGCTCTGTCATAGGGCTAGGGTGCTCGCTCAGGGCTTGCCTGTAGTATCCTCATCACAGATGTTGCTGAATGCCTCGGTTTGGAGGAAGTAACCAAAGAATCATTTCAATTTAATTGCAAAATAAATGTTAGGTTAGTCCCTATATGTTATGCATACAGATTGCAAGTGCCACCATAAATACTAATGGGTCAAATACCCCCCAGTGTCAGTAAATCATCAGCAACGGATGTGGAAAGGAATTAATTTTCCTTCAGCTTATCCTGAAAGAATTGCAGTAAGACCTTGTTTTATTGTGTTTGATTAAGTGCTGGTGGTATAACATAATTTCCCCTAACCATTAAAACTGCTGGTGCTGTACTTCTGCATAAATGCCTCTAATGTGATGAGACCATATTTAATATTTACTCTTCCAAAGTTGATACATTTAGGGGAGACATTTTGTGCACTAAAAATAGTTCCTTGGTCTTGGATTTCCATGTAGGGCTGTGAAATGATGTGTCTGCTGTGATTGCAACAGATGAATAAGAAAAAAAATCTCTAAAAAAATAAACAAATGTATGACTAACCCACAAAACAAGGGAAAAATCCCACTGCAGCCAGTATCGACCCTGGCTGATCCAGAGGGTTTCACAAGCACTGCTTCTGCCATCTTGCCCATCCCAAACTCTATTTGACAAACTCATTCCCTGTTTGTTTAATACACAAGTGAAAACTAGACTTGTGGAGGGTCCAACTAGGCATTTTTTTCATGGAGGGTTTAAACAGGTACATTTTCCCATGGCAATTTAGCTTGGCGATGAATTGGGACTGGTATTGGTTGCAGGCAGCTCTTCCTTCTCCCATGACAGCCAAATATGCTGGAGATCCACCATGAAGTCATGGTGGAGAGGTGCCCAGCCCCCAGCCAATTCTTGGGGGCACAGAGTGGGCCCACAGCTTTGCCCATGCCCATCCCTCATCCATGAGAGGGTGCTATGGCCACAGATCCTGGACCTTGTCTGCCATTGGGTATAAATCATGCAAACAGCAGAGTTTATAGGGGATTTAGGTGGTAAGAGGAATGCAGCTTCCTTCCAAAATCAGAAGTCAGGTGCTGGTGGTACTGTTTGTGCTGTGGGTGCCCTGAGAAACGTGCCCTGGGGGAGTCTGAGCTCTGCTGGTATGTGCAGTGCTGGGATGGAGCTTCCCAAAGTGGTGGGATTTTGGCGTTTCCCAAAGTGCTGGGATGGTGTTTCCCAGCTAAACCCACTCTGCTGAGTATCAGATGTAGTGTTTTTCCTCAGGAATAGCTACTGTACATTCAGATGTAATAAAGATTAAAGTAATTGACTGCCTGTGCTTACATTTTAAGTGGTACTTTATAATGCTGACACTGAGCACGAGGAGAAAATGCAGAGGTTAAAATACTGCTGTTACACCTGGTCATTAGCAGCCCTGCAATGAGCTCCAAATGGTCAGATCAATGAAATGGAGTTTTTCCAGAGAAAAAAAACAGCAGGTCAAGAAAGCAAAATAACACATCTGCAGCCATAACTCCTAGGAAAATTATTCTCAGGAGAGAGCTGCTGAGGACACCAGCCATCCATGTGGGAATGGACCTGCCACGTGCTCTGCCTCCATCCAAACATCTCCCTGTGCAGGGAGATGGAGTGCAGTTCCCTGCAAGAGAGAAAATTCCCTGCAGACAACAAGGTACCAAAACCCCTTCCAAGAATGCTCAGCTATAAATAGGTGTTTGTTGTGTGGGATACCACAAATAACACTGACACTCCACAGAGAGACTGTCAGGCAGGGGATGAATTCCTGCCCTTAATAAGAAAGCAGGATAAATAAAGCATTTCTAAAAGAGGGAAATCGGCAATTTTTGCAGCTCCAGCTTTAAAATGAGTAAGTTTGGGGGATAAAGCACAGCAGCAGGGATGCCAGCCCTTATGCCCTGCATTCCCAAAGCCAGCTTGAGCCAGGTGCCATGCTGGGGGACACAGGAATCCTCGACACACAGAGAGACCAGCACACAGACCTGGCATGCTCCAGCCCCTCTGAAGGGCTCTTCTGGAGAGCCAAGGGAAATGAGCTGCTTCCAATCAGGTTTTTTAATCCACCCCACAGGGAGCAGCTCTGGAGCAGCACAGCATCCCTGTGTGGCCAGAGGCAGGTTGGGGTCACTCATCCCTGTGCCACGAACATCACCTGCTCAGCACCAGCTCTCTCCTAGCAGCAAAAGGACCCATGGCTGATATTTTAGGCTGAGTCACAAGGATGCCAAGGCACAGTCAGCCACAAGGCACATTTATTGGCACAGCAAGAGCCAGATGTCTGCTGAGCCGTGAGGACTGAGGTCACTGCTCTGAACTGAAGCCTGCGAGCATCTCCCCAGTCCTCTGTGTGTGGTGCACAGCAGCTCCAAAACCAGCTCATACAAACACACCAGGAGGAAGGAGGAATATAAATAAAGGAGCATAAATAGCTGAGCTCCAGGAGCACAGGCTGGGAGCGGCAAGGGCATGGCATGGCATGGCACTGGCACAACCAGAGCCAAGAGTGTGTCAAGAGTGGCTGCACCTCACCCACTCCATCGACAGTCCCAGCTCCTGCCCAGTGTCCCACCAGCCCCCCTGACAGGATCTGTGGTGTTTTCCATCCCAAGCATTAGAGGATTTTCAGTGATGATGAAGTAAGAGCTGCACCTGACACCAAGGGAGATGTCAGTGCTGGCCCTGGCTCACAGCTGCCTGTTGGAAAACATGACCTGAGAGTTGAAACTCAGTATAACTCTCTGCTTCCTAATGGGGGAACACAGGATGCCATTACTGGCTTCTGAGACTGCTCGCTGGCTTTTTTTTTTTTTTTTTTTTTTTTATCGTTTCATTAAGTCTTTGGCTTAGCTAAGGGTTTTCACCTCTTGATAATTAAGTGGACAACAGCTGCTTCAGCAAACAGAATTACCTTACACTAAGGCAGGTGGCAGCACTGTCTGATAGCCAGAGGAACCACACTGGGGCCCTCACAGAAATCACATTTCAGCTGACTTTCCAGTGTGAGGGTGGTGTTTGCTGGCTGCTGGAGAGCTGTGATGCTGGGGGCTGGCAGAAGAGAAATTGTCATGCATATACAAACTCATTTTGCCTTTTGGTTTCTGTAATGTATCAATGAAAGTTTGTTGGAAATGAGGGAATCAGGGGAAAGGTTTGTGGACATGGAGGGCTGTACTGATGGGGTGAATAAGCAAGGAATTGTCTCATTGCTGAATGATTGGAAAGAATGAGGAGTCTGTTTGCAGCAGCAACTGAAGCACCTTCCAGACTCAGCCGTAGGCTAAACCCAGCTGGAATGAGCATCTGCAGCCCTCAGAAGGGAAGCAGCAGGAGCAGGGGCTTTGCTGACAAAATATCCCTTCCCCTTCTCTTCATTTTGTGCCTCTGTCTTTCCCAGGGAGACTGTGTGGGGCTGTGACTGTGTCCTCCTGCAGGACATCAGGGCAGGGCTGTCCCCGCCGAGGGTGCTCCTGTGATCTGGTACAAGTGGAAAGACAGCCACAGGCAGCAATTTCATTTACACTTTGCTCTTAGAGTTTGACTCACGCCAGACTAAAAGTCAGAATCCAGAGCTCTTGGGGTGGGGGAACAAATGACACCTGAAACACCAAAAGCCGGGGGAGGCTTGTACCCACAGCGGGAGCCGAGGGCAGGCTGGCACCCGTTCAGTGCCTGCACCTCTGGCTGTCAGACCTCTGCTCCCAAGCCTGGCCACCCATGGGTGCTGCACCCCCTTTTAGGATGCTCTAAGCCCTCATTTGAGCAAGAGGACTGACAGGCCCAGATCGTCCACTGACAAATTTGTTTAATGATCAAACATAAACTGAAAGAAAAGCCTGGACTGAAACACCTCTGCCCCCAACCCAGCCCCAGCTCTGTTCCTCTCATCACTAGCCCCCAGCCCATATGCTGGCTTTGATTCCACTCCCCGAGTGCCCCACACAGCTGAGCTCTGGTGCAGCTCAGCAGCACTGGGGGATGCCCAGTTCCCACTCCAGCACGAGTAGTTGTGTCCCCAAGTCACCAAAGCAGGGAACATAACTCCCTCCTAATGAAGAAGAGGAGCTGTGGTGCTGCTGGTCCCATGCAGGGCTCAAGCCCTGCTTTGCCATTCCCCCAGAGCCATCATCTGCCCTCAGTGCAGTTTTCATAGTCACAGTTTGAACTGGGTTGAAAGGCAACTTAAAGCTCATTTCAACCCCCTGCCATTGACAGGAACACCTTCCACTATCCCAGGTAGCTCCAAGCCCCATCCAGCCTTGTCTTGAATACTTCCAGGGATGGGGAAGACACAGCTTCTCTGGGAAACCTGAGCCAGTGCCCCACCACCCTCACAGAGAAGCATTTCCTTTTAATATCGAATATAAATCTACCCCCCCCTCTTCCGCTTAAAGCCATTCTCATTTCTCCTGTCACTCCATGCTCTTATAAAAAGTCCCTCTCCAGCATTATCGCAGCCCCTTTAGGTACTGGAAGGCTTTTGGCACCTTCACCTGGGGAGGGGAGGAAAGCAAAGGCATCACTTGGCGACATGGAGAGCATCATCTTCGCTGCGAAACACACGAGTCATCTCCGCAGCAGCAGCCGGTGTCGGCCGAGCCGCAGGAGCCGCTCGCTGCCGGCGGAGCCGGGTCCCGGCAGCGCCGGCCCCGCTGCCTGCCTGCCCGCCCCACTGCCTGCCTGCCTGCCCCGCTGTCTGCCTGCCTGGCCCACTGCCTGCCTGCCTGCCTGCCTGGCCCCGCTGCCTGCCTGCCCCGCTGCCTGCCTGCCCCACTGCCTGCCTGCCTGCCTGCCCCGCTGCCTGCCTGCCGGCCCCACTGCCTGCCTGCCTGGCCCCACTGCCTGCCTGCCTGGCCCCGCTGCCTGCCTGGCCCCGCTGCCTGCCGGCCCCGCTGCCTGCCTGCCCCGCTGCCTGCCGGCCCCGCTGCCTGCCTGCCCCGCTGCCTGCCTGCCCCGCTGCCTGCCTGCCTGGCCCCGCTGCCTGCCTGTCGGCCCCGCTGCCTGCCTGCCCGCCCCTCTGCCTGCCCGCCCCACTGCCTGCCTGCCCCGCTGCCTGCCTGCCCCGCTGCCTGCCTGCCCCGCTGCCTGCCTGCCTGCCTGCCCCGCTGCCTGCCTGCCCCGCTGCCTGCCTGGCCCCGCTGCCTGCCCGCCCTGCTCGAGGCTCTGCTGCCTTTCGGAACGCTGGAGGCTTTATGCGGTCGATCTGGGCCAGCTGGCTTCGGGAAGACAAACCAGGGCTGGTGTCCCCTCCCTGACGCAGCTCTCCGAGCAGTTTGTGTTGGGTCTGCTGCAGTGAGAGGGGCTTTGTTCCAGGAGAGCTTCCCCTCACTGCTGCTGCACGGGCAGCACAGCCCTGCTGGGCACCTCCCTGCTCCAGCAGCGGGGACGGGGACAGGGGACAGGGATAAGGACATGGGCCCCGGGGCATGCCAGGATGCTCAGCACCACTGCAGCCTGGGGACGGGGACAGGGGACAGGGATAAGGACATGGGCCCCGGGGCATGCCAGGATGCTCAGCACCACTGCAGCCTGGGGACGGGGACAGGGGACAGGGATAAGGACATGGGCCCTGGGGCATGTCAGGATGCTCAGCACCACTGCAGCCTGGGGACTGGCTTCCTTGTGCTCTGTGCATGTGGAGTTTTGCTTAGTAATGTAAACAGTGTGAAGATGTTACCACAATAATTTTATGACTTTTCAAGTCTAGTTTGATGGCAAATTGGCACTCCATCCCCATGGGCAGGTGATTATGCTGCAGAACACCAGAGCCATCGTGTTCCTTCAAAGGACACTGGGTGGTCCCTGCGTGCCTGTCCTGGTGGCTCATCACCCAACAAGCTGGTGGGTAGGAGCTAGGCTGGAGCTGGCAAAATAAATCCATAAATAAATAAAACCTTCATAAAGGAACAACACTCAGCCTGCTGCAGACAGGGTTTTCCCCAGCCCACTCCAACTCTCCCAGACCAGTCCCTGGAACAGGGAGCAGAGGTGGCCCAGAGTGACACAGGGCTGTGCATGAAGGAACAGCTTTTGTGGTAGCAGCACGTGGGAATTGCTCTTTTCTGCAGGAATAGGAGGCCCCAGCAAGGCCACTGCCAAGATCCTGATGATGAACACCCCATTTGTGCATGCTCCAGCCTGGACACTGCTGACTCTGGGCAGGCATCCCAGTGCTGGGGAAAGCATTTTTGGGAGTGCAGTGCCACTGGGCCGGTTTGCATTGCCACGTGGACCACGCTGAGTGCCTGCAGGGCGATTTCATTCCCTGGGATAGCCTAGAAGCAGCTGAGGAAATTGTCCTACTGCCTGCAGTGGCACTTGCTGTTCCAGTGGAGGGACAACTCTGCTATGGCTCCCAGCTTTGGCACTTTTAGTGAGCTCCACATGAACCACTAGAGCAGCAAACAATGCAGCAAAGCCACAGGGGAAGGGTGGAGAGTCTGAAATCGTGGGCTCTTGTCAGGCACAAACACTGTTTGGCTGTACAGCAGCTACTTCCCATGTGGTTAATGCAAAGAAATGGTAAAAATAACTAAAAGTAGCATTTGCTGTAGTGATGGAGCAGAGTCCATCTGACAGAGACAGAGCCTTGTTTCAGCTGCCCAGAAGCTGCAGCATCCCCAGCTCAAAGTCAAAAAGCATTTGGAGATTTTTGTGGGGTAAAGGCATGGACTACTTGAGCCAGAGGGGAATGGCTGAACTTCTTCTGGAAGCAATTGCAGGCCCTTGGTGTGTCGGAGCAGCAGGACAGGTGGAGGCTGGGAATGACAGATCAGAGCCCAGCCTGAGCAGGACGGGCTTCTACCGAGTGTGACACTTAAACTGTAAATGTCCCCCACTCACTGCAGCTCCTCTCTGGGTTTTCCCAAGGTAGATGTGAACCCCAATATGAAATTCCTTTAAAATACAAACATGGCCTAACAGTTGTCCTAATGTTTCCTACCCTAGTCTTGATGAGAGAAGACCAACCATACCAGGCTGCATGGCACCAGCAACCACCAAGGAGCAAATCTGTGCTGAAGCTGTGGGGTTAAAGAGCTTCTCCTTAGTCAGCTCCCACCCACGGGCACAGAAGCTACTCAGGAATTACAGCTGAGCAACCCACCAATGCCAGCATCCACACTTCCTGAAATTACAAAGGTTTTTAGCCTTATAAATGTATATTACAGGCACATCTATAATGAATATCTTGAGATATCTATATGTGAAAATCTATATGGGGAGATACCTATAGATAGATAGCTCTATAAATATAATTTTTCATCTGCAGATAGTCAAGTTAAATTGAATATCTGTAAATGAAAAACTATATTCCTAGAATTTAAGGTTGAAAAATCCAATTCCACATGGGAAGAGAAAGTGTTTACTCGTGTGCTGAGCTGTACTCAATGTTACTTGTGGGTCTCCTCCAACTCAGAATATTCTCTGATCCTATGTGATTCTGTGTGGCACCAGCCACCACCAAGGCTCAGTCTTGGGGTGCTCACAGCAGCCCCATGACAGGTGCTCATCCTGGATAGGATCCATCCTCTGAACTTTGCCTCCAAGGAAATATGACATTGGCAGCTACCAAGAAGCTGGGGTATATGTCAGTGGTTTGAATAGTGGTTATCTTGAAAATATTTTTATTTTTTCTGGTGTTCCTGGGTATTGGGAGCATAGCAGATGGATGCTCAGGACCAGCAAGGGTGATCCAGGCTGAGGGCTTCCCCCTTTCCCAGCCCAGGTCAGGCAGCAGCACAGAACAGCCACTGCCTGTGTCATGCACAAATCTGCGTTTTATGCTACAGCAGATGAAGAACTGCTGTTCTCACAGCTGTCTGACACAGAAATCATTCTTTGGGAAGTTCCTGGAGGAGGCAAAGTAAAAAGCCACCCAAATACAGGCAGAACTCTGCAGAAGCCCAGTTTCCTGAGCAGCCTCCACTGCCCAGGCAGGACCTCTCTCCCTGACCCTCTTTTCCCCCCAGATTTCAGCACCCACTCCCACCCATCCCCACATTTTGGTTTGTAACCAAAGGCCACTGCAACTAGACAGAGATCACCAGATCATTTTATGTTAGACACTAAACAGACACGAGATGATCACTTCAACTTAATTATATCATAATTAAGCCTTCATATTCCTGTCATCTGGATCTGTCAACGGCAGCCTGAGTGGAGCTGCTGCTCCTCTCCAAGAGCCGTCACTCAGTGCTTCTGAGAGGTGTCAAAATAGGGGTAATTTTGCCTGCAGAGCCAGCTCGTGGCTGTAAACAAGTGGCCGTGCTTCACTTCAGAGCTCTGCAGTGCAGCAGGGGCTGTGGGCATCCCCTGGCCACCACTGTGGGGCAGGGATTGCCCAGGGAATGTGGCAGCCTCGGTGCCCACGTCCCAGCACTGGTACCAGCATTGCACCCCCACATGAAATCGCCTCCTTGCCTTGTGCGAGGCAGCTGCAAAACATGTATTTAATCACGGTATTGGGAAAAGTTAAATTTAAGTCGGCATGTACTTTTGCCTGCAGGATCAGAAAATGAGGCTGAGGATGTAAATGTGGGGAAGGTGAGCACAGCCCCCAGTCCAGCACATGCAGAAAGCTGGATGGGCTCTGTGTCTGCTGAAGGAGAACCACATCCCCGCCCAGCCTCTCTGCTCACCAGGCCTGATCCTGCCCCCTCACAGCCTCAAGACATCCATCCACAATCCCAGGCTTTCTTCTTCTCCTTTGGATGCCTCCCCTCCAGGCCAAGTCACAGAGCTCCCTGTGCATGTAGGCACTACTGTAACTATCATTTTATTATTATTTAATCTTACAAGCACCCTGTAAAGCTTGCAAGGTTTTGTTTAGGATTGTCTGTCAAAATTCTCGTCACCTTTGTGGTTTCCAAGTGAGTCATTACCACTGTTCCAGCAACACCTCATCAGCTACTGGGCAGGTGGAAAAGAATGTTTCCTTCAATTGAAGCAGTGATTAATTTGAAGTATAATAACTTCTGTGGAGGGATTCCCTCACCCTTGGCCAGTGCACGGGCTGCTGACCTTTTCTTTCTCCATGCTTTAACACATTCCCAATTAATCACCCTGGGAGGTGCCCGTGACTCAGTGCCTCCTCCAAGCAAGCCGTGCCTCATTCTGGGGAGCCCTCTGACCTCCAGCCCTGCCTCCAGCCCACGTGGATTTGGCTGGTCCTTGTCAACACGATCTGATTTGTTTGTGTGAGCCTGGCACGACACACATGGGAATAAAAGGCAAACCACAGCCAGCCACTGGAGTGTGCTTGGCACGTGGCACCACGGTCCCCAGGATGTGCTGAGCAGTTCAAGCAGGGACTCACAACCTGAAATTAATGTGAGGAGAGACCGTGATGCTGACCACCTTCCTCCACCTGCTCCATGCTCAGAAGCAGTTGGGGTGAGAGGCTGGAGGGGGGCTGGCTCACAGCCCTGCCCAGCCCAGGGCAGCCAGTGAGATGCTGTGGCAGGTGGAGGCATCAGGGTGGAGATCCCAGGCCCTGGAGATGCTGAGCGGCCTTTGGAGCTGAAGTTAACACCACCATGGAGCAGATGGTAGTCCATGCGCTGCTGGAGCAGGAGCAGCCACTCTGCCCCTTGCTGTCCCTGTGTCCCCAGCATGCAGAGTCCCCTGCCCCCTGCAGCTGACCCAGCAGCAGCCAGGCAGCACCACGGCAGAGAGAGGAGAGATTCCCCAGCTGCAGGCACAGGCACACAGAAGCAAATTAGAGCAGAGCTGCTCAAATCCACATCACAGCTTTTTGCATCCACATACTTTTGCAGGGGAAAGCTGTTAACCACATTAGTCTTCCTGAGCTGCTTATCTGGTGAAATTGCTGCCCTTTGCAAGGGTATGTTGGCCCCAAACAGGCACCTGTTTGCCCTTTCTTGCTCCCGAGTTTGACTTTCTGCTGTTTGTCCTCACAATTCAGCAATTCAGTAAACAGCTGCGAAGGATGTTTCATTCCCTGAAAAGAATCCGTTCCTCTTACCCCAGCTCTGTGCACAGTAGTTCTGGAGATCGTTGCACAACTCCCTGAGCTCTTAAAAAACATCAGTGCTGAGAGGTTAAAGATTTTAAAGCCTGCTGCCACCTATGGATGGAAGGAAAGCAGTGAGAGCAGGAATCCTCCCGGGAGCATACCTGACTGGAAGGACACCTGAACTGTGGATGAAGTCCTTGGCACTGGGGAGATGCCAGCAGCCCAGAAAGACACGAGTTTCCTCCTTCTTCAGACAAGCCCAACGAAGTGTAGGACACAAAGGGCTGAGGAAATGTATTGGGATATTTGCTACCCATCATGTGATACAAATAGTGCAGAGAGCCTGGATTTTGGCCTGCTGTATTAATCTGATTATGGTGTTTTCATTAACAGACTGTGGCTTGCCTTCCCCTTTGCCTATTTGTTCTGTTGTAATTAAATCCTTAAAAAAATTATACATATTTGCATTCAGATTTCTGAGGTGATAATTTCTGCAATAATACTCTACAAAACACCTGGAATGTCTATTTGTGGGGCCATGACAACTACAGAGCAGCATATTCCACCTTCACTGGAGGAAACAGGGATATATCTAGTATAGGCAATGTTATAGATAACACATCCATAATATGGATGTGTTATTTTTACAGCACTGTCCCTAGCAGTTCATGAAGAGGGTCTTTGGGCCATGGCAGGGGACCTCTCCCATCCCACCAGAATCCCACCAGACCTCACAGGGAGCCGTGCTGCCCTCTGCCCAGCAGGACCAACCTTTACCTCACACTGGGCAAAGAGGAGAGGGCAGGGACTGTGGTGCAGACAAAGACCACACTTCAGTGTTAAATCAGATGCTGTTCAATACATGGTGCTCATACACTTTTTTTTTTTTTTTTTCTCTAGTTATCCCCATGCATGCTCTGGAAGTAGAAAATGAGCTGAAAGCAGGTACAACCTGATCCCCTGATCCCAGGCACCCACCACCTTACCCTTTAGAAACAGATATACTTTCAGCACAGGGTTAAAGATGTCCTACTGTTTTTTTTTTTTTTTTTTAATTTTATTTTTGTAATTTCATCAGCTTCTTGAAAAACCTGTTTTTCTTTTATCCTGAGTTATTTCACATGAAGAAACTATTGTTCTAAACTGTGACTCATCAGTTTGCATCACCACTTTCCAAACCCCTTGGGGGCACGTGGGCTTCGAAGCAGGGAATGGGAGCCAGCCGTTATTTACCAATAAATAGACACTTCATTTCTGCATTGACTCATGGCTAGTTAAACCTTGGTTTGTTCCTTTTCCTCGGTGAACCTGGAGTGATCATTCTATTTGCTTTTGTAATCGTTTTTTATGAGGAGCATTCACATGAACCACATCTCACTGCCAGTCTGTCTGCTGTTTAAATACAACTGCTTGCAAGGAGAGTCAAGTTCCTAAATGACAGAGCTGAAATACCTGGAAATATCAAGTTTCCATGAGGCAGAAAACACAACTGTTTGCTAATGAGACACCTTTAATTACAAAAATTCAGGAGGAAAAGGAGGCCGCCATCCAAATTATCCCCTTCACTGAAGCTCTTACACAGATCCTAACTATATATTTTTGAAATCTAAATCAAGAGGGTTCTTTTGGAGCTAGAATCCCCTGTCACTCAGAGATACATCACCCCAGTCCAGCAAATGCAGCACCAGCAGCATGTGAGGGATGAACAAATTTTGCATGAGCAAAACTGAGCCTTGAGAGTTTAAAGGTGCAAAATGAAAGGCTTGATCCTGCTTTTCCTATGCACCAAAACCTGAATAATTCTCTTCCTGTCCTTCTGCAACTGAATAAGTACCAATAAAGAAAAGAAACTAAGACATTTGGCAGTATTTGTTCTTCTAACCTCGTGGTTGTCAAAATTAAATTATACTCAGCATCTTATCTTAAATACCTGATGCTGCACTTCCCTGTGGGACATAAATCAAATCATGGCTCAAATCTCTTGCAGCTGTAGTACTGAGTGCTCCAGCAAACCCTTGCCATGGTCCAGTTGGGCTGGGATTCATCTCAAGGGCAGGAAGAATGCACAGGGCACAGAGCAGCCTTAGCACCAATAATTGTGTGAATGGTTCCACCTGATCTTAGAGGGCTTCTCCAGCCTAAACAGTTCCACGATTCTGTGTGTTCAAGGCAAAGAAAGGCATGAGAACATAACTTGAAAGTGGGAATAAAATGAGTGTTTCAACTACAACTGGGATGATTCCTGCTAAGTACCCCAAAAGTGAATTGCACACCATGATAAGCTTAAACTGGGGCATAAATCTCTGCTTTTCCCTAACAGCAAGTAGCCAGTTGATGGGAAATATTAACACAGTTTTTTTTTCTTGCCATCCTACTCTTCTATGCTGCCCTTTGTACACAATTAGGAAGATCACAGTAAAACTATTTAAAAGTAATTTCTAGTCAAAATTTCCGCAGTAGTCACCAACACTTCACTGCTGGCAGAGCTGCCCAGCCAGACAATGTGGGGTATGGGTGTATTTGCAGGGGGGAATGAGCAGAATGTGGGGCTTTAGGGTTTTCTTTGGCTCTTGTACAGCAGTAAGATGCCAGCTTGGCTCCTCACTGAATCCTTCCGATCAGGCACAGCTTTCACCGAGAACCTTTCCAGTACTGTGGAAGGTTTGTGGGCTAGAAGGCTTGCTCTTTCCACTTCACCTGATTTTTTACTCAGCTTAAAAAACCCACAAACTTTCTAAAGGTCAGGACTGGGAGCAGGCTATTCCCCATGGAGACACAGCAACACAGGCTACAGGGGTCGGATGCAGTGCTGCAACACATGCCCTATAGGCTGCATTACACAGGAAGGAGATGAAGGCACATGCTGCTCCAGGAGTTTGGGGGATGTTTGTGTGAATAGAGGGGCACCATCTGCTTCTGAAAGGATTGTGCTCAAGCATTTGCTGAAAATGAGGTGGGAGTTTGATTGCCTCTTCTGCAAAATGAGAAAATCAGAAATGGAGTAAATAAAAAGGACAGAGATTTGTTGGAGCAACTCCAGGGGAGGCCACAAAGATGCTCTGAGAGCTGGAGCATCTCTGCTCTGGAGACAGGCTGAGAGAGCTGGGGTTGTTCATTCTGGAGCCAAGAAGGCTCCAGGGAGACCTTAGAGGCTCTTCCAGCACCTAATGGGGCTCCAAGAGACCTGGAGGGGGATTTCAGACAAGGGCATGGAGTGACAGGGTAAGGGGGAACGGCTTCACACTGACAGAGGGCAGGATTTGACTGGATATTAGGGACAAATTCTTCCCTGTGAGGGTGCTGAGGCCCTGGCACAGGCTGCCCAGAGAAGCTGTCCAGGATAGGCTGTCCTGTCCCTGTTCAGGGCCAGGTTGGATGGAGTTTTGCTCTCCCTCCTTGTATGATTTTTTCACCCAGTTCCCAGGGCAGACTTTGAGTCTCCTCCCACCTGGCAGGACTCCTGTGCCTGCACAGACAGGCTGCTCCTTGTCCCAGCAAGCACCTGCCCAGTGCCACCCTCCTACTCACTCCCTCTGGCAATGGGCTGGATCCCAGCAGGCTCCAGCCAAGGACTCAGGGTAGGAGCAGCTCCTTCCCCCCCACAGCCTCGCACTGTGCGCACCATTGGTACCATCAAATGAGTGCAAAAGCAAAGTCTCCACGACCCATTTCTCTTTCTCCTTCTTTTGCAATCTTGAGATTTGCACTCTTTTTTTTTTTTTTTTCCCAGAAAGGATCCAAGTCTCAGCCACACATCTATTTAACATACAAAAGAAAAAATATTGTGATTTTTTTTGTAGATGCTGTCTTTATGAAGTGCTCTTATGCCCACAAGGTGTCTAAGATACTATTACAGAAACTCACAGCACTTTCCTCTTATCTGGTGACACATAGGATGCCTTTTTTGCTTTATTGCATGAACCTGCTTCCCTTTCACGAAACATCTTTCAGCAGCACAATGTTCTGCAGCAAGTTTAAGTTCGCTCTGTTCTCCCAGAGAGGTGCAAGCCAAATGACAGTTGACCAGGTCAGCCAAGGACTTCACCAGCCCCATCTCCATGGTGTGCATTTCATAATTCATGTTTACAGAGACATAAATAGACTCATCCCACAGTCACATGTGTGAGGATCTGTTACACATTCTTCACTGCAGTTGGACTCGCAGCAGCTCAGATAACTTCAACTACTCACAGAGGAATTGCTTGGGTTTTCTTCATTTCTCACAAAATAATAATGGCAAACAACATGTGTAAACTTCATACTGCTTTCTCTTGCATTGTGACTGACAATGGCTCTGAAAACAAAAGCAGAATTTCTTCTTTGATAGAGGTCTCTCTCAGAATTTTTAAGTATCAAAGTGTTGGAATAAAGCTCCCCCCAAAACAGCCTTGGACAAAAAGAATCAGATTTTTTTTTTTAAGTTGGAAGGCAATTTAAATTACAGATTAGGAAACAAAAGGCTATTACAGAAGTGGTAATAGCAGATAGGAGGGCTAGAGGGGAACTGAAAAAATAAAAAATACTATAAATCAAAAAGAAGTTCTCTTTACAAACAAATCTTCAGGTCCAAGTGTCAAATCAACATAACCTTCTTTTGAGGATTCTTCCCTTCCTCCATTACACAGGGGGAACTTGGTCAAATATTTCCTAGAGATGCTCACAACAACCTGCAGGGCAGCCCCATGTCCCCAACACTGACCCCTCCTCCAGCCTGCTCAATGCCCACTAGCAAAGCTTTTCGCTCTCACCAAAACTTGAACAAACTCGAACTTAAGCTCTGCCCTTCCTTTCAAGATCCACATTCACACTGAAAACCAAATCCCTTTGCTCAGAACCCGTGTGCTACAAAAGCTGAGCTACTCCAGACCTCTCAGCTCAGCTTTGCCAGTGGCTGCTGCAGCACCGGTCCCAGCCCAGCCCCCTGTCACACCTCAGCCCTTGTCCCCAGGGCCACTGCACCTCCCCCGGGTCAAATACTCAAATATCACTAAGTGGCCAAAATCAGATCTCCAACAGCTCATCCCTGCCCCAAGCTGCTGCCAAGGGTTTGCTCCAGCAAGTGCTGCTCCTGGGAGTTCATCGAAGCACTCTGACACTCTGACAGTAAAGTATCACTTTGTGGGGGGAAAACCTAACCAAACAATATAAATTCTTACTTGCCTGTACCAAAACCAGGCAAGTGGACCCAATAGTGAAAGCATGCCTTTACTTTCTCCTTTTATGAAAACGTTTATTTAGATTTAGGAAGGAGAATCAGAAATTTTAAATAGATCCAAGCTTTGTAGTGTACACATTGCAAGTTTTTCTGCTGTTCTTTTACCTTGTATTCTACTGAATCTTGTCATGGTTGGGTGCAACACAAGGAATGGCACACACTTCGAGTGGCTGTTGTGCTGTGAATGCCAGGGACAGGAGCCAGTGTGCCACTAATTTACACAAGGTTTGTGAGGCATCTCCAGTAGCTTCTGTGTGAGGGAGGCTTCTGTCGTCCTGTTACAGACATGGGCAAATGCTGCCTACGGTAGGGAGGCACCTCTTCCTTCAAGGCTGCTGTGAGAGCTCTTCTTGTCCAGGCAGAGACCAAGCATGACCCAATCCCTCCAGCCACCGCTGGCACCAGAGGTAAACCAAGGACAAGAGCCCTTGCACTCACAAGGATGATGAGGCAGCATTAGTAGTTTGAAAGTTCTGAGGAATGAAAAGAATCAAAGGGTCCAAAATACTACTGCACAATTTCTTACTATGATGCAACATGTGCAATAAGAAATAGGGTCGTAAGAAAAACAAGGGATATATTTTTAAATTATTATTTTATCATACTTGCTCATCAAATTTTTAATTGTAATTCAAAAGCAGACACAAATAATTTGAAAAATGTAAACTAAGGAGAATGTATTCTTAGGGTTGGAAAATAGTTCTCAAACAGAAGGTTAACACACTGTCCTGTGGGCTACACTTGGTTTGGTAAGTTTCAACTCAGGGGCAACCCCCACCCCAAAGTCCCACCAACAGGGCCAATCCTAGAGCACAGCTGGATTCTAAGGAAGTATCAATCACCTCTAAGATCATAACTTTCCATCTTATTTTAGAACTGCAACAAAGGAAAGGCATTTTTTCCATGTTCAAAGAGTTTTCCAGATAGAGGATTTTTTTCCATACACCCATGAACAGAAGTTGAGCAAAAATGAGACAGAACTATTACTATACCCACCCAAGAAAACCCAAACTCACTCCTAGACCATATACTGAGCACACTTTTTTTCCTGATTTTGATAATTTGACAAGAACTACCTGTTTAAAACTCCTTCAAAGTTCAAGCAGAATTTTATTTTCTATTCCCAATACTTGTATTTCCAGCATAGGATGGGACAACGTAATAACAAATGCATCAACAACATGTCAAAGAACACTTTCATCTTTAGCTTTTCTTCTGCAGTTTATTATATAAATTGCAATTTCCAACATTTAGCGCACTCACATTTCAGAACAGAAACACCAGTGCAAAGAGTGGTTTGTCCAAGTGCAAGAAGTTACACGTCCCCACTGACCCCAGTGGATGAGGCTCAAATGTAACTCCTCAGTCCACAACTAACAATGGTGTGACCTAAATGTGAGCACACTGTAGTCAACAGAAACACTGGACTTCGGCTGGTAACAACCAAATACTTTGACAGGACAAACAAGAGAAGAACAATTTGACCTCCAGCAGACCTGTGGATTGGAGACTGGGATTGGAGACCACCTCCATCATTTTTCTGAACTGACATTATTATAAATAAGTGAATGCCAAATGTTCTATTTGATGCTCAGATCCAATTATCAAAATACAGTAAAGCTCCCATCCATGCAGGTACTGTACTCCAGTGAATGCCACAGGTCACATTTGGCACCTCATAGTCAGGACCTGAACACAGAAATAATCCTGATCTGGCAGAGGATAAATGAGAAAGCTTGGAGAGCTTTCCCATCTCCAATGCCCATAATTGTTACTGAAAAATGTATTAAACCAAGACTGAAATACAGCAATCACCTCCCAGTTATACAATACATACTAGACCCCAATGTTAATTACATCCAAGCAAAGAAATCTTATTCAACCCAGAGATGTTAGTAAATGGGGTCACTGCCATGAAATACAGGCCACTGCCAGAAGTAGTTATTAGGATCTTAGAAATCTGCATTCATTTCTCTTAAGGAACTGTTGCAATGTAAAAACAAAATGAGACAATTCATAAATAACATCTTTATTAATGAGTTTTCTTTTTCACATTCTTTAAAGTGATGTTCAATTAAAATCTGCATAGTCAAGAGTGCAAAAAAATCATATAAGTCAGACCCAAATGTGCACACTTTTTTTGAAGCAAGACTGGCCACAGTCATAGGAATATAATAGAAATAAACGGCCAGGGGGATACGGAGGGGGTGGGGATGAGAATCACCAGGAAAATTCTCATCAGTATATTTGTCTATTAATAAAGTCTTCACACAAAGACACACAACACTCATTCACATTCATGTGCACAACAGAATGTAAACTACAGAAGAAAGGTCCTTCCTCTGCTGAATGAAATGAAATAGAGCAAGATTATTTATGTATTTCACTGTGCATTGATCACCTATTCCAACAACATACCCAGCTGGTAACACAAGGTCCAGGTTTCTTCATGCCCTTATTACAATAACATTTCAGCCACCATCCCAGAGCAGGAACCAGGAAATCAAGTGTGTTTCCACAACACTGGGAACTATTCTTAACACACACTTTTAAGCACCATCACCTCCCTTCCTTTTAATTTTTAATAGGATTACCCCTTTCTTTATAGCTGTTGTTCACAGTTGGCTGGAAGAGCAGGTGAAGAGGACCCCATGCAAGAGAAGCCCATGCAATGGCTCAGCCTGTGGAAGTGCAGCAGAACATCTCCACTTCTAGCTTCATTTCCATAAGCACGGGCAACACAGTCCCAAATCTCTCACATCAACAACACAACGTGACTCTGCAAGTAGTACTTTTAATATTTACACCATCTAGTGATTTAGCTGTGGTTCTCTGCATTATAACCATCATCAGAAAAAGCTAGAGAAAAAAACAAGAGGCACATCCCCTACATAATGGCTGCAGGTAGCAAAGACACACACTGTCCACACAGTGGTGAGAGGCCACTTCTTGCCTCCAGTTTGGATTTATGCAGCAGAGACACCACTCTACAGCTGAGCATGAGTTTAAATGCAGAATTCTCTATGTTGGTCATTTGGAAAAGCCCTCCAATGCCCTCACACTGAACTGCACCACACACAAACTGGGCTTAATGTTTTGCATGTGATTCTGCAGTAATAAACTTCATTTACAATTTATATTAGTTAGGTTCTGAATTATTCAGATGCACAATCTAGGACTGTGGGGAACTGATCATCAATATTCAATTATACCAGTTCAGGTTTGGGCAAGGAATAAGTCTCATTTATTTGCTTTGTGCCTACAGCCTTTAGATCTGAGCTTCAAGCCCAGAGGTCAGAAGAAAGTAATTTGTGAAATCAAACCAGTAAGAAATACATTTGCTGCCATGGATGCTGGAAACATAAGGCCTAAAAGTATTTTGGAGAAGATACACAACATGAAGTAAAAGGGATTCAGTACAACTTGCAGCAGTTTGTATTTGTACAAGGACAAAATAAACTACACAGTGAAACTCAAAGCCATAGTGAAATGGTGACTCCAGGGCTTGAAACCCCACATTCATTTAACAAATCAGGAGTAAAAATTGCCCAGCACAAGAAAGCACCCACCACAGCTCCCAGCCAGCATCAATAAAACGTGCTGCAACACCCTTTCTTCAAAGAGAACCTGCTTTCTCCTTGCAGAACTAACACTCAAAAGCAGTCAGAAACTGGAAGGAGGGACTGAATTTTACCCCAGAAATAAGTGCCCTGGGCAGCCAGCAGCTGCCACACTGGCCAGGTTTCAGGGCAAAAACCACATAAAAGAATCTATCTTGTCCTAAAAATTAAACTGGCCAATGAGTGTGAGCTGGTAAACTTGCAAAAGCAGCAATGGCAACCCTTTTTTTTTTTTCTCCTGGAAATTTCACGGGCAAGTCTTCTGGTAGACCCAAAAATGAATGAAATTGGAAATGGGATATTTAGTGCAGTGGTATTCTTATTTCTTCAGAAAGAAACTGTATTTCTTCTGTTACATCAGGGGTCTAATTCAAGAGACCAGTAGATTAAGACCATTTTTGTCATTAGTTCAAGATTTACTTTGGCACAATTAATTTAGACTTTTTGTATTTGTGGTAATTATAAGGGCATCACAGTAGATTTTTCCTTTACTATGGAAAATCCTAAAATAAATACAATTTAGTAGTCTGAAAAAATGCACCTTACTCTAATCTACAACAAAACTACTTTGTGGCCTGCTTGTGTTTCAGGAAAATATCCCACATATTCAGATCAGCCTCACTAGTTAAGACACATTAAAATGAAACATTTCCCATTAAAGATGCCAAAAACTGGATTTAAATTTATTGCATGACGTTGCATAAGAAAGTGTATTATTGAAAACTGTAAGGCATCATGCAATTATCCATCAGCTAATTATTTATTATTCCTTGAAAGATGGTTATATACTCTAAAGTTATAAAACCAGTTTCAAAAAAGTACATAAAAAATTTAACATAAGCATTAAATATTTTTCACATGTTCATCGTTTTCAGCTGTTAAAAAGTGCATTCAAACATACTGTACTGGAAAGTTGCTCTGACCAAAAATGGTGCTGGAGACTCATTAAATTAAAAGCTGCAAAAGGATGTTGCATGGGATTAGAAAGCTCACAGGTTGTGGTATTTAAACTTACAAACTTGCTTGAAATAATTTTGCAATCCTCACACTTACAATTTAGCATCAATGATATAATTAGCTAAAAATGTGTATTTTTCAAATTGAACAGTCAAATGAATTCAAGTTACATACACTGAGTGATCAAATAAGGAGCAGACAACACTGAGACCCAGGCCAGGATGTGCTGCTGTGATTTTGGCAGGGATCAGTTGATGTACTGGGCCATCCAGCGGAACCCCTCCCCGTAGCCTTGTCTCTTCAGCACGCTGCACATGAACACCTCCAGGGGCCTGGCATTCAGCTCCTTCAGTGGTGTGCTGCCCTGCAGAGAGACACAAACATGCCCTTACAGTTCCCTTAGAAACCACATCTATTCCACATGGACATTTGCATCTATGGAATGCCCCTATTGAACTCGTGTTTGACACTGGAATTTTGGAAAATAAATTAATCTAAAATCACAGAATGGGTTGGGTTGGAATGGGCCTTAAAGCTAATCTCATTCCAAACCCCTCCACGGCAGGGACACCTTCCACTAGACCAGGTTGCTCCAAGCCCTGACCAAACTGGCATGAAACCACTTCCAAGGATGGGGCATCCCCAGCTTCTCTGGGCCTGACACCTCCAGAGAGAGACCAGAACACGTGACCTCAACCTCAGGAACTTGTGTACAAGAACGCTAGGCACGTTCTCACGTGCATCCACACTGGAGAGGGGGAGGTACGTGAAACCAGAATGGAACAGCAAACATGCAAAGAGAATTTTAGAGCTTATATTTGGTGTTCAGTCACAGTTCCCTGCTCTGTTTGCAACTGTTTTCCAACCAGATAAAAAAAACCATGTGCTACAAATTTTAGGACTGACCAAAGCAAGAGTGCCATGTGCTTGCGTGCCAAGATCAGCACAGTGCGATAAAGCTGCTGTTCAACTGGAGATTCACACTGGCGTCCACGCTTCATCAAATACATGTGATGTAAAGACCAGAAAACAAGAGGGCAAAATGCAACAAACAAGAAAGTAAAGATTTGTTCCTGCCTGACCTGAACTATGACTGGCACTGAACTTAAAGGGAGGCACCTAAGAGTGAATAAGCAAAGAGGAATTGCAAGGCAGGTGCCCTCAGCAGAGCTGGTCAGCTAATGGGAGCTGTGATTGGAAGCCACAGTGGAACGACCCTGTTAGCTTCAGGGAGGTTTCTTTCCAAGGGCCAAGGACACCAAACACTGTTTCTAATGCTCACAAGCAGAACTCTGCATTAACTTTACATTAAGAGGAGCTGAAGTATCACAAAGATCCTCACTAGGATGCCAATAGGAACTTTTTCCTTCCCACAACCTACAAGCTTAGACTTCTACAATGGTGTAAATCTATCTCTAAGCTTTAGACAAATATGTTAGGTAGAAAATTATTAAAGCTTGCACTTGAAATGAGAAAGATTCTATTCAGTTTTCTCTCTTAATTCACTCTACAACTATAGCCTCTGAAAATTGTTTAAAAGTAGTGCATAAGAAAGTTGAATTACTAAAAATTATTCTAGATACAAATACATTTTCTCTGAAAAAATGTGGCATTATATCACGTAAAAAGTTGTAGTAGACATAAATTTAACACACATGCAAAGAGACTCTGGGATCCGTTCTATATACTGTTATTATGCACTAATTACTTTATAAATTAGAAAAACATTTATTTTGTATAGGTGGAGCAAACCAGAGTCAACACACAAATAAAGCAAACTAACTGCCTAAGCAAAAAAAAACTCCCAAAAAAAAAAAAAAACCCAAAAAAAAAACACCAAAAAAGAACAAAAAAGAAAAATACCTTTCCTGTTGTCTGGCCATACAGACCAAATGTCTCTCGTAACCTCTCTTCACTGATGGCTTCAGGTCTGTCAATCTTGTTACCAAGAATTAGGATAGGCACATTAGCAATAGTTTCATCTGTCATTAGTGACTGCAAAGGAATGGACAAAGGAGGACTGATTAATTTAAAGTACAGAAGGTCAAATCACTACTACTCATTCGCAGGTGGCAGCAGAGGTCTGTTGGGTATTTGAGCTTAGTTCTTAGAAGTTCAAACTTTCAAAAGCTTATTTAAACTTACATCAAGTTCTTCTTTTGATTCAAGCAATCTTTCATGATCTGCACAGTCCACCAAGAACACAACACCATTAATTGCAGGCAGGTAGTTTTTCCACACTCTTCGAGCTACAGGTAAAATAAAAAATAAAAATAAAAGGAAATTATCCCCAAATACAGAGCAATGCACACTGGTAATTAAGAAGCAACAGGTGTGTGTGGGTTTATTAATTTGATTTTTTTTAATTCTTAGCCTATGTTCCCAGTCTTTGGAATGCAATTTTACAAAGCCTGAAATAACAGAACAAAATTATAATTCGCTCTAATGTTATCACTATTCTATCCCACATGAATGCTGATGTGTGGAAATGGTTTTTGTTTCCCCAAGAAGTATGTCAACAAAGGTAAGTTTGAAGGTAAATGCAAGGAATTCAAAGTACAGAACTCCTCACAGTATTAGTCAAAAGCTTCTCCTCTATTGCAGCTCTTGCTAAATCATATTTGTGATTTGTGATAAATGGTGGAGATGGGCAAAAGAGCAGCCAATGTCTTTTACGCTGTCACAGAAAAGTTTGGGAAGTCACTCTCTGCAACAGGGCCGTGTTTCTGATTGGAAGCAAACTCCAGCCCAGTTCAGTGAGCTTAAGTGAGTCAATATACACTCTTACCTTGAGCATGTCCACCCAGATCGAAGGTAGTGAAAGTCATGCCAGCAATTGTCAGCTCTTCTGAAGCTAGAAACACACAGAATTATGTTCTAGGTGAAGATTATGCAGTGCTTTGGAAAAGTCTGGCCTTCTAGCACATAGGTTTTACTTTCTTTTGGTTCTTTCCAGTATTTTGTTATTCAAGCAGAACATGAAAGTAATACACTCTCTCAAAATCAGTGGCACATTTGTGTATCACCAAAATGTTATTAACCATTAAAGCATGTGTGAAATACCTACAATGCTAAGAAGAGCAGAGTATTCCTACATTATTTATCCCTACATATTACACAAACAACAGTTGGCTCTGACATCTGGTTTGCAAAAAAGATTTTGCATTTGGCATTTTGTTTTCAATACTGTTTAAGGTTTCTCCTCTTCACGTCCTTTCCCAGTTTCTCACCTCCTTACTAGACTTCCTCAATCCACATTTTCAACATGTGTTGAACTTTTTCTCCTGCAAGGTTACCAGGATAACAATTACACAGCAACCTCTGAGACACAAACACTGATTTTCTAATTATACAGAGAAGCTGTTCCCAAAAATTGCAAGTTCCTATTTCTTGCAGCTTCTATAGTACAAACTCTCTGCTTCATTGTTCTGCTCGTTATTCACCTCTTAATTTTAAATATAGCACTCTGAACTAACCTACACACATTGTTTTTTAAGATTACTTGAACTATCTATGGATTGCAATCCGAAAAATCCCTTTGTATCTCCCCAGTTACACTGGTGGTCTTATAATCAGATCTGGCATAATCAGATCCTGCTTTTCTTGCAATCCTTCAAATGCTCTCTAGCTAAGGATCAGCACTATTAACTTACTGGGGTGTAACGTGGGCACATGCTGTCCCAATCTGTCATCTTTGAGCATGTGCAGCAGTGTAGTTTTTCCAGCATTGTCCAGTCCAAGAAACACTAGTTTGCCTGATTTCTTGTACAGTCCTAGAACAAAAAGGACCTAGTGATTAATCAGTTCAACCAGCAGGAGCTCATTTGCAGCACTAGAGATGATTTCACTCCTAGGAACAAAGTGTTACAGTCACGGTACAAAATACAGACCAGGCAAACTCCACCACACCTTTATCAGTGCCCTTCATCCGTGTTGTACAAATGACATTCCCACTTGCCACAAGCCTGCTGCACCAGGTAACATGCAGCTTACAGGATGCTTGGCAGGAGAGGCACAAATTGGTGTGAATGTGTCAATCATGGAAATGCATTCCATTATCTTAGGAAAAACATGACAGAACAGGACTAAATGCTACCAGTGCAGTTTACTCTGCCCCAGCAAAAGGACAGCTCTGCTCACAGGTGGTGGAGAGGTGGGCACAGACCCAGCACTAACAGCAGGCTCTGGATCATGGACCATTCTGAACCTGAACTCTGTTCACTTACCTCCAATTACAACAAAACACTTGTCCATGACAAAAAAGAAAATTCAGACCTCAATCACAATAATACAGAGAAAATGGATTCAACATCAATAATCATAATTTGTGTATAAATTCTTTAATATTGGTTAACATATTATTTGGACAAAAAGTTACTTTCACCCATACTCCCAGGAAAACTGTTGGCTACATCCTGAATGGCATCATCAGGACACTTCTGACACACTTTGTCCCATGTGACAATGCTTTCCTAACAGGAATAAGAAATTTTATTTTCATTGGTTGTCATCTTTATAAAAATGTCTTCTGCCAGTCTTCTCCCCCTCCACTTGTAACCCCAGAAATGCAACAGTTGCTGTGAAGGAGAGGAAAGATGTTTAAAACACAAACACCGAAGGGCAATTCTCTCACAACTTGTCAACACTGTATCCTCTGCCAGAATTAGTTTTCACTGCTTCAAACTCATTGATATTCAAAGTAAAACATTAAGATAAATTAATTTAAAAACAAAAAATCAATCCTGTTCAGTACTGAAAAAAACCCCTATCTTCTGTAATGAGCTATCCTCATGTGTGTTGGGATATTCAGCCAGCCCCGCTGATGCTGCAGCATTCCAGGGGCAGAGGTGCCTCTGCCTGGCAGACCTTTACACCACTGCTGTTTGCTCACCTCTCCCTCTGCCTTTGAGCTAATCTCAGGGATCACATTCCAGCTGGACGTGTTTTGTAACTTGCAGGAATGAATATTCTCTCCTGTTCTTCATCTTATTTCATTAATGATCTTTATTACTCTAGGTCCTGCAGAGTGTCTTCACAGTTCTTTCAATACAACAACTCTTACTTCCCAAACTCACCTTCTAACATGCCCATATACATACTAACTATTAAACTACAGAGTGGAGGAGAAAGTGTTAATGTTTACAGAGAAAGAAGTGGACAAACATTTTCATATTACTAACATCACAGGAGAAACTGCAGTTCACACTCACTTCATGAGTTAAACAAGACTCTACTAACCTATAGGAAAACAATAGTATTTTTCCCACTTTCAGCCTGCAGATCCAGGAGTCTTTACTTCCCAGTCAGATGTTGCTGGTTGCACCACAACATTTCAAGCTTCCCAGGTGTCTTTCACAGAAACACAACACTAACAAGCAGCCATACTTCAACTACTGGCTACACCAAGACCTGAGTTTCCACATATACAAATTAAAAAATGTTTTTGAGCCTTCCAGAAGTATACTTGTACAAAGTTGTTCTCCTAAAGTGATCCCATTAGCCTTCTGATAGGACAGCAAAGGGAACTGTGGGCAGTTTCCCAAATGTTATGATCTGCCTTCTTCAACTCTAACTGAGAATGCAAAGAAAGTGTTTCTTTTAGAAAAAGAGGGAGCTGCTTCAAGCTCCTCTATCTTTCAGCAGAATTAGCCTTTGCTTGCACAAGAATGGAAGAGCAGGCCAGTGTGCAGTAATCACTGTGCAGCTAAGGAAGAAGAGATAAGAAAGATTAGTCAACTTAGTTAAAATTTCACTGGCTAATATTCTGATAGCAGGCCAAGGGTCTGACATTCAGTGCAAAACTTTAAACTTTCAACTGATAAAAGGTAGGTGGCACAGCTTGCTATGACTTCTTAGCCTCAAATGCTTTTTGACTACTCCAATAAAATCCTTTGAACTTGGAAATTGTGCCTTTTACCTATGTGATCTGCAACTTCTGATCCTTTTTTAGTATCCTAAAATTAATTGTATCCTAACATTAATATTCCTCATGGTTGTGGTTTTTTTTCACCTTGGACTGATATGGATTGCAGACTTTTTGAACAGGGAATAATTTTCTGAGGCTCTTGAGTAGATGCCAGTGAAGTTTCACATTAATTTCTGTGGCACAGAACAAAAAATCACAGAACAATGAGCTGCTGAACATGAGAAAGGGTTTCAATATCTGACACTAATTTTTGCAGGAAGTCCCTCCTATTTGGATTCTGAAATTATATCCTCATGTGCAAAAGAACTGAATTAAAATAACTGATTTCAGCTCTTTACAGCAGAGAAAAATCAGGAGAAGACCCATAAAGGCCAACTGAATTACACCAGCTTAAATGTAGTATGATTAGAAAAGTCTAACCTATTGTGATCATGAAATAAAATGTAATTTTTTTCAAGAAGGATTAACGTAAGATGGAGTGGAGAGCACACTCTGGAAATGCTCAGTATTGATAAGTGAAACTTTTGTTTGAGTGTTACTAAATGTACACCAAACCAAATATTATTATTTACCCAGCAGTCTTATTTGAAGATAACAGAAGTGAACATATATTTTACACAAGAATAGCAGAAAGGAAAAGCCCCAAAAAATAATGACTTACCTAAAAACTGCAATACACTACTGAAACCACTGTAAATCCAATCAAATAGGAACATATCTGAATCTTATACTCTGAAATAAAGAGAAAACATAATGCATTTAACTTCTGTCAGAACAGCACATTAAGCATTGTAAAGTATTTACAGGTAACAAAAATAATTTAAAATCCTGTGTTAAAAAAAAATTAGTTTTGGTAAACTGTACCATAGACCAATTAAAGGACAATAGCAAAGATTTTCCCCTCTCTTGGGAAAACACTACACGGATGGAAGTCTTTGCAATAAGTAAAAATAATTTTATCCAAAGTACAATTTGTTGAAGGTATGTGATGATCCACTGAAGATTTTAAACAGGATTTTCACTTTTTAACTGGGGAAGAGTGGTACTTCAGAGAGGCCACTAGAAGGATATCAGGGCAGATTTAGTGCTCCAGCCACCCCTGGGAGCTGCTGGGGTTCAAAGTGGAGGCAGTAAGAAGCAAAGAAGTTTTGCAGAGCTGAATCTAGAGAAGTTTGATACCAAATAAATCCTGGTCCACACAGAACCTGTCTGTTTGGCTTGTTATGGAAAACAATTATCTAGCACAAAGCACTGGAATTACCCTTCAAAGGCAGTGACCTCCTGTATTGCCCTGCACAGTCTGCCACAATTCAAACCTTAAATGCAAAAGTTTTGTTTAAAAAAACCCATCAGACTCCTGTATTTCCCCACTGAATTCCTTCAGCTTGGATTCAATAACAGAAGGCTGAGCTGAGAGCCCATACTAAGTTCATTGTGTAGCCATGAGTGATTAATTTCCTAGCTTTCATCTTAATTTCCTCATTACCTAAAGTGAGGAAAATCATAGAATCACTGAGGTTGAAAAAGACCTCTAAGACCCTTGAGTCCAACTGTTAGCCCAGCAGCTCCGTGTTCAACACTTAAACCAAGTCCCCAAGGGCACATCCACAGGACTCTGAGCACTTCTAGAGATGGTGAACCCACCACTGCCTTGGGCAGCCTGTGCCAGGGCTTGGCCACCCTTCAGTGAAGAAATTTTTCCTAATATGTAATCTGAATCTTTGCTGGCACAACTTGAAGCTGTTTCCTCTTGTCTTGTCACCTGAGAGCAAACACCAACCCCGACCTGGCTACAACCTGTCAGGGAGTTGTAGATAGTGATGAGGTTTCCCCCTGAGCCTCCTTTCTCCAGGCTGAGCCTCTCCAGCTCCCTCACATGCTCCTCATCAAACTTGTGCTCTAAATCACACTGAAAGCACCAGTTTGATACAGTGAACTGTGAGCATTTTAGTTCTCTTGGAGACTAAAGGGCAACATCCTTAGAAGCCTTCAGCCAGCTAATTCCTACTGAAATACATGACCCCTGCAGACATCAGAGTCTGATTGCCCTGGAAAAACTGGGCTACGCTGCTAAACAGCTGGCAGAGGTATCCACACTGCTACAGGCTCTCACCACGCTTGTTTAGAAGCTGCAGGGCTGCCTTGGGGCATCACAAGAGGACTTCAGGGCAGCTCTGAGCCTAGAGCACAGCACACAAGAGTCAAAACACAGGTCTGAACCAGCCCAAGAATCCAGGCATCCATCACAGCAACTCATGACAGAGTTTCTTTGCTACGCAACAGCAGGTACATTATACAGAGATAATGAGGAAAGAGGAGGGGATATTTAAATGACCTTTGCTTGCACTGGAACAAAATCTGTTCAGATGACAAAGCACCAGGTGTCTTGGTTTCACCACAGCAAACCCGTAAACCTTTAACCACGTCTACATTACTCTGAACAACACAGCAACAGGCACAATTTTTAAGAATACAAATCAAATATACTTGTCAATGCATAAACACCCAGTTACACAATGTCATGACTGAAACTGTCCCTTGCATGGCTAAAAATCAAAGGTCAAGAATAAGCAAACATGGCAGAACACACACGTCAGCAGATTTATTTATTGCTTGAGCAAAATACCAATCGAGAAAAGCGTCTGTGGGGCTTAGGGAAACGATCGACTCAAATAACCTGCAAATCAGGACAAACAGTGTGATGTAAGAGAAGTGCTCAGATTACTGAGGTGAGAATAACTTCAGTGTTCAGTTGTATTAACCTGTTCCATCTACTACACTTAGGTTTCCAAAAAAAATCAACCAAAACAATCTTCATGCATTACAGAAAAAAAAAAAACTTTAAGGGGTAAGATTAAAACGATTAAGCTGAGAACAGAATTACTCTACAAACACAGCTGAAGTGGCCTTAATACTGGTTCAATTTCCATCACCATAAGAAAAGTGGTGCTGGAAGCAGAGCTACCCAGATCCTCCCAAAACAACCTCCATATCAGCTGGCAGCAGTTAAAGGAAAACACTTTAAAAATGGGGGAAAAATGGACAGCTAATTGTAAAGGCACACAGGTATTATTTGAATAGTGATATTAAATCTACTCTTATCACACAGGAAAAGTAACTTCATAATTCAGAGCTGTGTCAAATAAAAGCATTACAAAACTGGAGTGGCTCTGCTCCGGTTCGAGAGTTGTTATGCTGAGGGCAAATCCAGGGAAGAGCTGAGGCTGTTGAATATATACAGACTCAATCTCTCAGGCTCACGTTAAAAACACCACAAAAGCAGAACAATGAAGACTCAGCAATCACTGTTCACAAGCCATGACGGAGACGAAGGTACTATTTTAATGTTATTTAAAGGGCTGATTTGAAAATAATCCACTGGAAATAGGCAAAAGCTTTGAACAAAAAGCTGTGCTGGACCAAGACAGTATTTTCATACCAACTACTTTTACAGACATCACCAACTTGCTGTATCTCCACTGCAAAGATACCAAAGCTAACTTTCTAGTATCACTTCAGTGACACATGTCTACCACTGAAAAATGTCCCCTTCAACCCTGGTCAGTTATTTCACCAGCAAAGCATTGCCCAGTAACTCCTGTGGAGCCAGGTCCACCACTCCATAGACCAAGGATGCGGGTTCCCTTACTGAGACTGTGGAGAATGAGGAACTCCCCACAGTGGCTCTGGGAACGCTGAGCCACCCTCCTGAAAGGAAAGCTGCTGACAGCATGGACTAGCAAGCAAACTCACTCACACCTCTTTTATCTTCTGAGAACTAAGAAATTTTTTCCTCCTACACACAACTTGCTTTTTTTCTAGCTAAAAATTCATCATTTCACTTCCAAATCTTAGGACACTGCTCACTTCTGAAGACTCCTGAAGTTAAGGTAAGAGACAGTACCAGGCTTTTAAAGAGCATTTTAATGCCTTTATGGAACAATTAGGAAACAGAAACCAGCGACACCCAAGTGAACAGCTCCCGCATGAACTGGGAACACACTGTGCTGCACCTGTCAGCAGGAGCCAGTGAAGAAATCTCAGTCCAGCCTGAGAGCACCAAACCATAGTTTCAGCCACAGCTCAGTCTGGAACCACAACCTGCAAGCAATGGCTTAAAGCCTACTGCTAAGGGTGTATTTTTAGTTTTTCAAGTAGGGTAGAAACATGATAACTTAAAAGCTATAATTTCACACATGATCACCATAACATTATAAAATATTACCACAGGCAACAAAAGTAAAAATCCCTAGGAAAGTCAGTGGATAAACTGAGATTCTAAAACACAATTTATTCTTTGATTTGAAACTACACTTGGATGTTGCATTTTAAGAGCTAAGGAAAGGCATAGTTAGAAAATGAGGTAAAAGCATAGACTTTCTTAAAGTATTTTAATAATGTTTTGACAGCAACTCATTTTTGAGACAGCAGAGTTTAGCTGTGAAGACAGCACTACAACACAGAGTTCCTAAGGGCACCTGAGGTAGAGGTTTGGGCAGCCCTGGCTCACAAAGCCCAGCTGTCAGAGCACATCCTCGCCGCAGGGGCTGCTGCACCATTCACTGACTTTTGACCAAAACCCTTAAAAGCAGTAACTTCTGCAGACATAACAATACTTCAAACAAGTATTGCCAGGCCGATACAACGTGGCAGACGGCTGCCCAGGGAGGTGCAGGGCATGGGTGGGTTATGGGCTGACTTAACACACCTCACCATCGCAGAGCCGCTGAGGCAGCGCTGCTCGGGACCTGCGAGCACCGTGACAGCCTCACGGACCGGCCGGTGCCGCCAGCGGCCCGAGCAGCCCCAGGGCTGTGCCGGGGGAAAAGCAGGGAGGCGACAGCAGGGACAGGAGGGAAGGGAGGGGAGCGGCCGCCCCGAGCCCCTCGCGGCGCGCTGCCCGCGGCCCCGCGCAGGCCGCGGCTTGTCGGGCCGGGCAGGGACCCCCGGGCAGGCCCGGCCGCGGCCCGGAGGCCGCTCCCAGCAGGACACGGGAATGGCCCAGCGTCCTGCGGGGCTCGCCCGGCTTCCCCGCCGGCCGGGGAGAACAGACCCCTCACCGCCTGCCCGCTCACCCACCGCCGAGCCTGAGGTGCTCCGGGACTCGGGCAGCACCGACACCGACACCGACACCGACACCGACACCGACACTCACCCGCGGCCGCGCCCGCTCCGCCCCCCGCGGCTCCTTCCGGCACCGGCACCCGCGGCGCACACACTCGGGTGGGCTCGTGTGTCTTCGGGTGGGCTCGTGTGTCTTCGGGTGGGCGGGCGTGGTCTCGACTGGGTTGCCTTCGGCTAGGTTCGGCTGCGCTCGCCCAGGTTCGGTGTGACTCGGCTGGGTTCGGCTGGGTTCGGTTCGGCTCCGCTCGGCTCCGCCCCTCCGCGTGCCCGCCCGGCCCCGCCCCTGGCCCCGCCCCTCGAGCCGCAGCGCCGCTCCCGGAAGTGCCACGTGTCCGCAGTGCGGCTGCGCGCGCCGCCCGGCAGTTCCGGTGGGTCCGTCCCCCCCGCCCGGGCCGGCGCCGCCACACGGGCGGCACCGAGCGCACCCGGCCGAGCTATGGCCCAGCCCGCCGGGGCCCCCGCCGGCCAGCAGCCCTACAGCAACGGTGAGTGCGGGGCAGGCTCGCGGGGGTCGGCGCGGGATAGGGCCTGGCGGGGACGGCTCCCGTCCCGGGGCGCTTCCCCCGGGCCCAGGCCGCTCTTCGCCCCGGGGCCGCGGGGGCCGGGGCCGGTGCCCGCGCGCAGAGCGCAGAGAGGGGGTTCTGGGGACGGCCCGTTCGCTGCCCGGGCCGCTGGGTTACCCCCGGCTGAGCTCGGCGGTGCCCTCCCTGCAGCCCCGACAGCCGCGGCCCGGGGCGAAACGCAGCTGGATCAGGGAGGAAAGCAGGAGAAGGGCGGCAGCGGAGCCGGCTCCTGGTGTGACCCCGGGGGCGGTGGCAGCGGGGGCGAGGTGCTGCCGGACCGGGCCCTGCCCCAAGTGTCACTGAAGAAAGCACAGCGGCTCATTGGGCAGAATTAATCTTCGTTCTGGTTGAGTTTAATGGCAGAAGTGTCCCAGAGTACATTTGTCTGTCGGTGTGAAAGCGTCTTTCGGAGAGCCCGTGTCTGGGCTGCCGGGATCACACGCACGGCTCGAGCTGCCCCGGACCGTCCCTTAGCCCGGGCGGGTCCTGTCGGTGACACGGGTGACACAGCCGAGGTTTGACCCTTTGGAACGGGGCTGTACATGTGGCACTGTGGTTATCGCTGAGCTCAGCCCGCGGCGCTGCGGGCCTTTCTTATCTTGTCGTTCTCCTAAAGCCGACATTATCTGGTTCTGTGTGCTGCAAACTGGGAAAGTCTTGATTGCTTTCTTCCCCTCAAAATGTATTTCTTTACAATGAGATAGTGGACGTGAAACTGAGCTTACTAGCCAGTGTTTTAATATAGGAGTAAAAAATTCAGGGCCAGCCTTGTCTCTATGTCTGTTTTCGTTGCATGTGTGCAAATCTGTGCTGATGGAAGTGTCTCCTGATTTCACATACACATCCTCTGCACTTGCTTCCTTAATTATACACTTGTGTTTTTCAGTAGCTGTGCTGCATCATAAGCAGTTCAGTTATAATGAGATCTTTTGATTTTTCTTCCCCCTCCTCCTGCACAGTGTGTTTATTGCTTTTCTTCAAAGTCATGAGCAAAACGACAATTTGCAATTAACTGTGTAGTTGCTTCTAGGGTCAAGAGAGTGGGAAGAGTATGAATATAATGTGGAGAGAGAGGCTCTATCCTGGAGAGCTTATGGTCTGAGCAGAGGCTGTACAAAGAGAATGTAATGTAATGGAGTAACTGAGTGGGATGATTTACAGACTGGCATTGCTTTATGTTTGCTCATTTCCCTAGTGTCAGATTAAGCACATAATGGAAGTTATGGCGAGGCAGCCGAGAAAGAGGAATTTCAGGCTATTCAGCTGTCAGGTGTATGAAAAATAAAGAACTGAAATGTAGAGTTATGCAAATTAAACAGTTGTTATGGTATGTTAGAGATAAGGTCTGGGTTGCTGGCCTTTGAAATAAATCAAATTGTTCAAGCATGGACTGTTCATAGCGTTGTTTAAAATGTATGTTGAGAGGATGCTGTGATCCTTGACGTTTATACTAACACCAAAGCTTTATAAAACAATTTTGGGGGTACTGAGTGCTGTAGTGGTGCTTACAGTGGTCTGTGAGGAAAGAAAACCGTCATCAGGATGATAAATTGTTCTATAAATGTCAGCCCTTCATTGCAACTTGTTGCTTGTGGAGTCTTTGCAGGTAACTCCCTGAGCTTGCATGTCCACTAAGGCAGTAAAATGTCACAGCAGCACTGTGTGCTGCCCATGAAATTGTTTAGCACAGAGCTTTGGATTGCTTAGCAACAACCTTCCTGTCCTTCGTTTCTGTTTGTCTTTTAATAAGACCAGTATTCTGTACTCATTTAATTGCAGGTGTCTAATTTGCTTTCCAGTTGATAGATCAGAAGTGCAAGCAAGAAGGAGAAACAATTCCTTCAGAATGTTTTGCTCTTCTCATGTGATACCTTAGCATGGTACTTTGATGTCATGAGGTGCTTTAGGAGCTGCTGGGTTTGGAATCCATTGGGTCAGAGTCAGATGAAGTGGACACTGGTGGTGACTGATTCAACAGCATCTGTAATTTTTCAGAGTGTTTATCTTTGCATCTCCCTAGAGCTTGTGGTTGGCAAAAGTGATGTGCTAAGTAACTGGCTTGGAGTAAGGGACAGTGAAAATCTGTGTGGTAGAAAATATTACTTGGATCCTGGCCATCCACATTAGTACTTTGACCATTTTATAAAACCATCAAGTAACTTTCATGTATATTCTGGTGCTATTCCTGATCTCTTAGAAGCATTAAATGGCCTTGTGTTGTTGTAGAGGAGACTTGCTGTTAAATAGGAGGCCTTTCTTCTATTACTAATTCATTTCTGTGGTCTCAGGGTGTTGGCTGTTTTGCTGCTGTGCAGGTGAAGTAGCTCTTCAGTCCACGCAGAATTCCTTGTTTGTTTCTGACTTCACAGAAAACCAGCAGTATCTGGGGAAAGCTGGACAGCCTAGATACTCCTTGATGGTCTCGGTGAAGAGGTCAGGTCAAGATGGGTGTCTGGCTGCAGCCAAACAGCGAGTCCTGAAAAGTTTTTGTGTACTGTGAAACACTTTGTAAAGGTGTTTTGTCCCTTAGTGCTATTGCTGTAGCTTTTTTTGGCAGCTTTAGTGCAGACTTGTCTTGGAAACAGGAACTATTATATGCGGGTGTCAAGACTTATCATTGTGCTTCTGACTTTAAAAATAAAAATTGAAGTTGGAACATCTATATTTTTGCATAAAGTGCCGTAGAAAATATGAAGTAGGTCAGTTTTTGATATCGCCTCACTTGCACTGTTTTATTCTGAAGCAGGGAAAACAGTGCATAAGAGAACAATCCAAATACTCTGATTTCTGCCTGGGATAGAGTCATGCCCTAAGGTGAAAAATCAAGGTATTAAATCAATTTGTTTATTCTGTATTTTTCCTAAGGTTTGTAGTGATGATATTATATCAATGTTTGTGCAGATGCAGTCAGAAGGTTTGATAAGAATTCATAATTTTTCAAGTTAGCAAGTTTAATTGCCAATAGGGTTTGTAAATCGTTTGTTGGAAACCCATCTGATACACTGCAGGGTAGTTTTTGAAGGTTGCTCATAACTGTAAGCATTTTTGTCTTGGTGAGCTTTTTCTTTAAACACCCTTGATTTTGGAGAATTATTAATTGCAAATATCTATGAGCAGCATTGTAAGGACAGTAGGATATAACTGGATTTCCTAACTGAATGATAAATTGCATGTTGAAATTAATGACTGGAGAATAATATGGGGTGTATCTTTTATGCACAAAGAAGAGGCAGTGAGGATGAGATCACTGGCGCCGTAGTAGTTCTATGGACCTGCGCAATATTCGGTGAATTAACAGCTGTGTGTGACCCAGGGCCTAAGGTTTGCTAGGGGATGAGGAGCTGACTGATCAGTGCATTGTTTGTCCTAAGAATGTCAATGTATTCTGCATTTAGCTTAATTTATTGTCAGAAATGTGTGAGTTACTTTAACTTGGAAATGTGAACTTGCTCACCTTTCAGAATTTAACCATTACATTCTAATAGGAAACCACCCATCTTTTTTTTTTAATGTATAACTGTGTGTGTGGAAGTCTCCAGTATCTAAACTGTGTTTTTAGGGGATGAGGAGAGCCACAATGTGACTGGCTGAACTGAATGATACAACACTGGAAAGTGTTTCGGTAGTTGTGAAGAAGTCATAGCTGGCTATGGCCTGCAGCATCTAGTGTGTTCTGCTCAGAAGGATTTCACTTGAAAATTGATAGTCTCTCTTCAGCATGTCCATTTTGTGGCAATGGTATGAGCAATCTGTAGTAGTACCTTTCCTGATGGAGCTCTTATTGCACTGGAAATCCCATGGGATTCTGTCAGCCTGTTCCTCTGTAAAGCAGAAATCTGATGATGTTCTTGACCGTGTTGTTTACTCTTTGTAGAGTTATTAACCTTTTTTCATTTTTTTTCCTTCAAATAAGTAAAACTTACTTCATGTATACCAACCAGCATATGCCTAGAGAGCATCATCAACCTGTCAAGTTTTTTTTTCCTGACTGATGAATTATTTTATGATCGACTTACTCTTCATTCTGTGTTGGTGACCAGCTGGCCACTCACATGAGCTGTATGTGTACGAATAGTTCTCATACTAAAATTAACTGCAGAAACTTTCATAGATTAACTCAGTCACTTGAGAAGTAGCATGGTGACCTATGCTGGCACTTGGCTGGCGGTGTCATTGTGGTAAGCTGACGTGTATGTTGGTGTCAGTGAAATGCAGTTCTTACGCAATGGATCTTCCGCTTTCGATCTGCTCGTGTGTGCTACTGCTGGTGCTGTGGGACAGTGCTCCTCTGTGGGCAGCTTGCTTTTGGGGGTTTCTGAGGATTGGATGGGATCCCACGTGAGTTTCAATTCAGGAGCATTGATGGTACTGGAATGCTTAGTGGTTTCAAGGTTACTGTGAAACAAAACAAAGATGTAAGTGTCAATAGCAAAATACTGCTGAATTCATGTCCCTTGCAGTAGTACTTCTGTCACGCCTAATGGTTTAAATTAAAAATGGCTTGGACACTAATAAAATCCTAAGGAAGGACATTCACAGGAACATCTGAAGTGATACACAACACTGACTTCCTAAAGAGTGTAGTTTTTTTTTCATTCCAGGCCCTGTTCAAAATCAGCTGATGCAGTCCCCAGACGGCCAGGGATACAGCCCTGCAGTTCCAGGATCGTACTCCCATCAGATGCCAGCAAAGGTTCCTCCACATCAGTCTTCTGGACAGTATAGCTATAGTGGCTCTCAGAATGTTTCTCAATTAAACAATTACCAAGGACCTGGCCAGACTCTCAACAGACCACCAGTGGCAGCTTTCTCTGGGTCACCAGTACAACAGCCAGGTCCTGTTCCACAAGTGCTGCCGCCTGCATTACAGAACTCAGCTGCTGTATCATGTGCTGGGAACTTTCCTCCTGGAGCCAGCCCACCGGTGCTTTCAAACTGGCAGTACAGCCAGACTCCTGTGAGTCAGCCACTTGGGGCTCAAACAAGCCATTTGGCTCATGTGCCTGGGACAGGGTCAGTTCAGCCACCATCCTCATTACCAGGAAGTACAAATCCTGCAGGGAGTTACCAATATGCTGCTTCTCCGGGGGCTCCTCCACTGCAGAACAGCTACATGAAGCCAGGTAATCAGAATTTTTGATAATCTACCAATGTCCATTTTTCAATGACCTTTTAAAATAATGAGTATAGAACTGACTCTGCAGTGACACTTTGCTTGTGGAAGATTGTTAAAGCAGATACACCCATCAGAACTACCTGGATGCTTTCTCTGGGTTAGAAATGAGAGTTCTGTGCCCAGGGTGGTTGTTTCAGCTGGCTGGAGCAGGTAACTCATGAATGGTGTCCCATTGTTTTGGGACGCTGTGTGTGGGTGATGCTGTTTCTGTGATCTAGACCATTTCCTGGGGTAACTGTTGAAGCATTAGTATGTTTCAGTCCAGGACTTGAAAACAAGTTCTCTTCAGTAAGCATGGTCAGTAACCACTTGATTCAGGTAATTTTCTGAATAGCCTGTCAGGTTGATGCAAATAACTGGAGCACAGCCTGGAAAGAAAACTGAAAAGCATTCTGTACTGTTGAAATAGAGGTCAGTTCAATGGAAAGCTTCCTTTCTCCCAAACATGTAATTTTCACATTTAATGATAATTGTAAGTCTTCAGAAAGTACTCTAAAGATAGGAGACTTTGCTCCTGCTGCTTTACTGCTGGTATATGCAATGGTAAGAGTTTTTCTAAGACAAAATAGCTCTATTGTGCAACTTGTGATTATTGTGGAAACACAGTTAATACTCAAGTTTCTCTTTGCCAAACTGCCGTACATTGTTAGTTTTTTTCTCACTAAGCATGCAAACAGGACTTATGTACAGAAATATTTTCCATGTAAAAGCAAATAATTTTTCTTAAGAGCTTTTAGTGTCATTAGAGACTTTTATTGATACTACTTTTTTTGTTATATGCCTGTCTAATTTTCTTATGCTGTTCAAAATGTCTTAAGCTTGCAGAATTTATTAAACTGATTCTGGCACATAATTAGAATAAACAGTTAGTACTTTGGAATTAGTGAGGAAAATGCAGAGAAATTTTGGAAAGTGGCATATGAAATGAGAGGAAGTGTTTGGAATAAGTAATTTTTATAGCCATTCAATCCCCCTAAGCCATTTCCCTGGTATTTTTTTGTATAACAATGATCACTTTAATTAAACTTGTTTGATGATCATTCTGGACTTGGTTATAGAGTTGGGATATTTTCTGTACATCTTGAAATTCTTGCCAACAATAGCAACAAAGATCAGTAGATACAGGAACCCAGAATGAGAAAAACATGATAGAAACAACCTGAAGTTGAGACCCTCTACCCATATGTTAGGATTATGTATCTCATGCCGTTCATCCTCTGAATAACAAAAATATTTCTAATTCAATTGGTGCATTTTTGTAACAAAACTTTTATGATTTTTTCAGCTGGGTTAAACTCCTCTAAAAGTTAATCTCTTTATAGGATCTGCACCTCCCCCAGTGACTCAGCCTTTAACACCGCTCCACCCTCCAAGGCCACCTTTAGGACCTCCACCAGTTGGTGGTCCACCTAGGCCACCAGCAGCAGTAGCAGGACCACCTAGTGCACAGTCTCTGCTAAAATCAGCTGCAAACCAAGAAGGTAAGAAACAATTTGCTCTTTATGTTGAATTCAAACACTGCAACTGGCTGTAATATGCAACCTTTAAAGCCAAGCACATCGTTCTATTAGAAACTCAAATTGTAAAATTGATACCAGTACAGCTAATTTAATCTGAAAAGAGTAGGTAAGGACCTGGAAAGAAGAAAAATTCTTGTAAACAGACATGATAAAATTTAAGAAATTAACAGTTGAAAATAGTTTTCCAATGCTGTTTTATGTGGCAATGTCTGCTGTAGTTGGTAGAATTTTTTTCCTTTTGTGTGTTGTAAAGTGATAGGGATCTCATGTCTCTGCATCCCTGACTGCTGTTAGGATAGAAATCCATGTATGACTCCCTGTATTGTTCATCTACAGGGAGAGATAAAATGTGGACCTTGCAATTCCTTGCTATTTATGTAGCTGTACCTTATTCTTCTCTGTGTAAAATCACTGCAATACACATCTTGCATTTGTTAGCGTTCTGAAGGAAGTTACTAGAGGCTGTGGAGTGTCAGCTGTTGAAGACAGATACCTGACTTAGTGTTTCCTGTGGGCCCTGCACAAATATGCCATTGCTGAGGAACTCCTCAGGGCTCTGTATCAGACAGACTCCAGTTGTTTGGCATTTAGTGCCCATGCTAGATGGGGCCATGTGCGAGTCGGCAGCTTTATTTTTACAAACACAGTTCTGTCAAAGCTGTTGGTTCCTTCCATGTTCAGATTGACAGTTTCTCGTGTGTGGTAGCTCTGTGAGCACAAGAATAGTATATTCAGATTTAACTTTGTTTGGAATGTATTAAATGCATTAGAAATAGCTTTTGCTTAGAAAATATTTTCTTCATCATGAAAAGAAACATTTCCAGAGCCCTGGAGAGATAAAATTTTTTAGTCTATGAAGCAGGTTGACTGCTGCTAGGAAGATTCAGTGTGTAATGTAAGTTCCTTTTTTTGGGTCATCTTTGAAGATTTTAATAAAAATAGAGTACCTACTTGTCCTTAGCAATATATAGTTGTGTTAGTATATTTAGACATAGTTGGCTTACCAAAAACTGTCCTTTGGGAGCGCTCTCTGAGTCTCAAGGTTTTTCCTATCTTAGATTGAATTTCTGTCTTGACTGGTATATGACTGTGTCAGAGCTGTTGCTGTTTGGTGAGCAGTAGTGAAATAAATGTGTAAGTTTAGGGAGTTTGGTGTTTCTGTGAATTATCAGGGGAAAAAGTTAGTCAGTGTTAAGCTGAAGGTTACCATGTAAACCTAAGATACAGGTTACTTGGAAAACTACAGCTAGCCTAAAGAGACTTCCTCAGCTGAGGAGGGACCATCCCCTGACCCTTTACTGCATGTTGGCTTGGAAGCAATGGCAAATCCCTAATTGGAAGGAGTCATAAAAGATTATTCAACCAGAAGTTAGGGACTTTTGTTTTCCTTAAAAAAAAAAAAAAAAAAAAAGATTATGATGCTTTGTGAATGTCCTTTGCTGAGGTCACATCTGCAAGGGATATGTGTGAGAGAAAGAGGACATAGTGTATATGTATATTTAATTCAGTTTCATCCTGGGTCAAAACCTAAGTAGATTCAAACCATGCTTATCTTAATATTCATCCAGCAAGTAGGATATTTTTTGCAGTTACTTCATTAAAACTTCTTCATAACTTGTGCAAATTTTCCCTGTGGTTGTTTTTCTTTAAAGGTGATGCCAGATCTGCTGCCAGTGATGGGTCTGTAGTGCAAAACAGCTACGATGCAATTGAAGGTGGTGGCCTCATGGGTAAGGCTTTGGGATTAAAAATGGTTGTTATTATTATGGAACTTTTAAGAGTCTGGGAAAGATAGAAGTTTAAGCATTTGTGTACAAACATATGTACTTGGTTCAATGCCTGTCTTGGAGCTAAATGCAAAATTTGAAGCACTGACAATTAGCAATGTGATATGTCTGTGATATGTAAAGTAGGTGAGAGGCCTTTGCAAAGTTGACAGCAGCTGTATTTTTTAGACTTGGAAATTAACAGGCAGCTCTCCTGTTCTACTAATGCCTCAAGTAAGATCCAGTTCTTCAGCAATTAAGGATCTGTCTACTCTGCTTCCAGCAACTCCACATCATTCTCCTGCAGCCCCAAATCTTAAGATGAATAGAAGTGTTGGGTATTCTTACCCTGCCTTACCTCCAGGCTACCAACATACTTCTCCACCTGGAGCACCAGGAATGAATGCATCTGCTTTGCAATATCCAGATGGATCAAAACATTTCCACCAGGTAAAGTGGAAATGTCTGGTTTCTGTCTCAGTACTACTTCTGGTGGGGGTGTGTGGATGAAGAAAAGTGATGGTTGGTATGTGTTGTGCATCCCTAGGATGCTGATTCTTTTGTTCCCTGTTTGGGCACCATTTGTTCAAGAGGACAGACATAGCCCAGAATTAATGCTTTTGCCTGTGCCTTGGTACCAGTTTGGAAAAGCTGTGTGCCGGCTCTTTGTGAAGTGTTCCACCCTCAAATCTGTTCAGGATGTTTCTTTTGAAACTTTCAGCTGCTTTTGGCATGTTTCTCTTCTGTGGCTTTGTTATTGTTAGCTGAAGTGTTTGGTTTTTCTTTCCCTGAACTTTCAAAGTGAACTGACCAACACTTTCACCAGCTGAGCCTCTGTATTTCAAGAGTTTTATTTAAAAAAAGGCATAAATTGCATAAATTGCTTTTTTCCTCCTCATAACTCTGTTGTGTTACATGCATAATTCAAGTTCATGTGACAACCAGCATTTCTAAATATATTTTTACAATGGCAGTTAGTACATGAGTAAAACAAACTGAAAGGGATATAGGTGTGGTTTTAAACAGACTGTGGGTTTCATCCAAGTAGTTGGTGCTAATTTGTGAAATTTGATTTGTCTCTAGCCTGCCCTGGGCACTAATCACTTAACTGCATCAATGGCTGGCCTGAGTCTACAGCAAGAAGGGTTAAGACCTGTGAATCTTCTTCAAGAAAGAAATATTCTTCCTACCACCCTTTTGAAGGCTCCTGTCCCCAACTTGCATGAAGATATCCAGAAGCTCAACTGCAATCCTGAGTAAGATCATGCATTTGCTATAATACATCAAAATAGAAATATAAATTCCTACTTATAATTTCACAAAATATTTTCTTCATTTTATGAGTAGAAAATAGTGAAAATGGGCTTCACTGTTACGATAAAGACAGTAAGTGGGTTTAACTTTGAAGAGGGGAAAATCATCTTTGTAGAAAGTATGAGGAAAAAGTTGTTAACAAGGCAGCTATAGAAAGGTACAGTATAAAAGTTTTATGCCTGGCAGTGAGGATGAACGAGAAGATATAAAATAGGAGTTAATTCAGTCAGGTGAGGTACACCAAAAAGATTGTGCCTGAAGAAACATGGGTGACCTCTGTATTGAAAAGTAACCATTTAAAACAATAGACTAAATGAAATTTCAAACAAGAGACTGGCAGTTGGTTAATTAATTATTCTCTCTGAGGAGACCAACCAAACTGTGTATAGTCAGGGACTTCTGCTTTGCAAATATTTTTATGGTAGATAAAGGAAATAACAGTGCCTTTGTGACGTTGTTCATGCAAACAAGCTGGACAGGATTTGCAAAACTGCCACATACGTCTGCACCTGCTGCTGAGCGCTCAAGACTCAGAAAATGATTGTGGGATTGTTTATAGTTACTATGTTTTTAAAACCACCTTTTAAACACTGCTGGTTCTGATTTATTCCAAAATAACATTTAGAATATAAAGATCTAGTGCAACTTTGAATATTTGACTTGAGTGACTAAAATGACACTCAGTTCTGTGAAAAGAGCATTTGTATAAAATAGGAACTCAAAGTATGTACTGTGGGTCAAGCTCAGAAACAAAATGATTTGACAGAGATAGAGAACTTGCATCTGGAAACAGAAATTCACCGTTAACAGCTCTAGGAAAATATACTGTACTACTGAAATCATAATTTATTTGAAAGCCTCTGAAAATAACCCTTTGTCATCCATGTAGGTTGTTCCGCTGTACCCTGACTAACATTCCTCAAACTCAGGCCTTATTGAATAAAGCCAAACTTCCTTTGGGGCTCCTGCTTCATCCTTTCAAAGACTTATCGGTATGAGAAATATTCAAAACTTTACATGCTGAAATATCAACTATGCCTTTACTAGAGTCCAGACAATGGACAATGAATTATAAAACAAGGGCAGCTATCTTGGTCCAGAAGAATTACCATAGTAACTGACATTTCCTTATTCCTTACAGATTGCTGTAATTTTTCTCAATTATCCCTCCCTACCGTATTTAAACCTTCAGGTCTCACTTCTTATTAAAAAAGAAAGCCTCCAAAACCTCAAAAACACAAAAGCTCAAAGGCAGCACAGAATTTGGACTGTGGTAGAAGACAACACCTAAATTCTAGTTTGTCATATATCAGTTGCAGTTATTAATTTCAAACCTAGTACTAATTCTAAACTCAAGACCTGACAAAGTTGAAGGGATTTGGATGTCATGAAATAGCCAGAAGACTTTGAATTTAGCAATATCTTTTTTAAACACTGTTTTTTTTTCTCAGTTTAACTGATTTTTCAAAGATGTGGGGTTTTTTTCCCTCTGCTTTTTGATCTGTATTGGGTGCAGGACTTGATCTCAAACCATCAGTGTAAAATTCAAGAATTTAGAGGCTTGGAAACAGAATCCACACAGTCAAATGTTAGAGTTCAGTTCCTACCTGTCTTACTAAAAAATTTAAGTGATGCTGTGAGGATGCAGAAGTACTCCTTCTTTCAACAAGGATGCTTTGCCTCACTAGCCAGGACAGTGTAGATGAGCAGCTGCCGGGTGAGGATGCTTTAAAACAGGAAGCTTTTCCTTTCCAGCAATTGCCAGTGGTCACTTCCAGTATTATTGTGAGATGCCGTTCCTGCCGGACGTACATCAACCCTTTTGTCAGCTTCCTAGACCAAAGGAGATGGAAATGCAATTTGTGCTATAGAGTCAATGATGGTAAGTTGTAGATGTGCTTGAAAGTGTTGCAATTAACCTTTCCCACCTTGGCCTTGGAGACTGGAGTGTTGTTGGCCACATCAGTAGAGGGATTGCTGTCAGTCATGCTGGGAGTCATGAGAAGTGTTTCCCAGTGACAGTGGTGTCCCTAAAGAAACACCATGAGCCCAAGTAGTCCCTCACAGTACCCTTGCACAAGTGTAAGAACTCCACTGCCTGGTGTAGTTCTCCATGTGTTGCCCAACAGCCACAAAAGAGTTGATGTATTTGTTTTAAAATATAGCACAGCCAATACTAGTGTGAAATACTAATATATAAACTTATCTGCTTAGTTCCTGAAGAATTCCTGTATAATCCTGTGACAAGAGTTTATGGAGAACCTCATAAAAGACCTGAAGTCCAGAATGCTACTATTGAGTTCATGGCTCCATCTGAATACATGGTAAGGCTTTATTTACTTATTCTCTCCCTTTGTTTTATGTTCAGAGGGAAGTCAGAGAAAGCTTTGTTTCAGAGGATGCTTTCCAGTTCAGTAGAACAGCTGTTGCCTTAAGGAGTTATCTGAGAACTCATGGGGAGGACCTCTGAGTTCACTTCTAAACATTTATAATGTCAAAGTTGTTCTGTATTTGGAATATGTAGGTATCTTTGGAAGAAAACTAGAATTCTGGTATTACCAAATAAGAGGCAAATGCATCCAGAAATTTTAGCTATCATCTGTGTGCTGTTTTAGCAGTTTAAACTTGCAATAGAATGAATAAACCAAATCTAACAAATGCTATTTGAAAATGAAAGGTAATCCTTTCTTTGCTCAGCTGCGTCCACCTCAGCCACCCGTGTACCTCTTTGTGTTTGATGTCTCTCACAATGCAGTAGAGACAGGATACTTGAACACAGTCTGCCAGACCTTGTTAGACAATCTTGACTCGTAAGTACTTTTTTCTTCAAATCTCCAGTTTTCATTTGTCTTAAGAAACTTGTGATAGACACCAACATGCCAATCCTTTCTGTCTGGAAGACACGTTTCCTAGTGTGGGCAAACAATGGCCAGTGTTGTGTTAAAATGTGCCATAAAACTGTAGTCTTTTTCCCATCACAGCTACACCAGTATAAAAGGTAATTTTGAGGCTTGATTTTCAGTCTGACTCTTTCCTATATGCTTCATAAATCCCTAAAAGAATGTAAGCATCATGCTTATCTTTTGAACTGTATTTTTAAAAGCTGAAATGTAGATAAGCATTTGCTGAAAAGAGTCATACATCTAATAAACTTCTCATAAAATTCATAGTTTGAACTTATATAAACACTACTTGGGATTTTGCAGTTTATTTCCTTTTGTTCCACTTCTGATTACCCTATTAAAAGGTTTTCACCTGCCTGTTAGGTGACTTCTACCATGGGTTCCTTTTTTGTTGTGGCTTTTGTTCTTTCCAAAATGACTTAGTGAAGCTCTTGAAATCTAGCTGTTAAGCTAACTGCTCGGTAACAACCACAGAGAGATGCAGTGGATGTTTAAAAAAAAAAAAAAAAAAAAAAAAAAAGCCTGCAGAAATGAAATTTCATCTTGTTGAACACCATATGTCTCATTTTCAGGCTTCCTGGGAACACTAGAACAAAAATAGGCTTCATAACGTTTGACAGCACAATCCATTTCTACAGTCTTCAGGAAGGTCTCTCTCAGCCTCAGATGCTTATAGTTTCAGATATTGAAGGTATGCAAAAATATTTTTTGTGATCAGTACCTAATAATGACTTCTGGTTATGACAGCCTTTAAAAGTATGTATCTGGTGGGAGTTTCTAGATCACACCATTAGACTCTCTAGTAATGACTTTAGAAGTACCGTATGTGTGAGTTTGTTTATGAAGACATCTCCCTGATGTCTGAGCAATGCTGTGGCTGCTCATGACTTCAAACATGAAGACAGCTTTCCTAACTTCTAGTTTAATTTGTACAAATCTCTAGATTCCTCTTGAAATCCCAAATACTGATGCTACCTTTCTATAGATTTTCTTGTAGCTGCTGCTTAGTGCTTGTCCTTCTGCCTTTTGTTTCAAATCACCTTTCACTGGACATTATTGGGCAGGGTAGAATGAACACTGGAAATATTCCTATGTGATTTTATTTAAGAGTCTTGATTATCCTTCAGCCCTGTTGATTGCTGCTCTAACATGGGATTCTAGCCACAGGAATGCTTATGAGAGAAAAAAGAAAGCCACATAATTATGTTTACATGGGTTAATACACTGATACTGTGTATTTTTTTCCAGTAAATATGATGGTTGGCAAATAAAGTCAGGGAAAGCTTGATGTGTTTTTAAAAGGTAACTCAAATATTTTTCCCTTTCAGATGTATTTATACCAATGCCAGAAAACTTATTAGTAAATTTGAATGAAAATAAAGAGGTAAGAAGCAAGGACTTTCTTACATAACTAGTGACATTTACATAATTGGGGAGATGTTTGGTAATTTTTGATTAATTAATGCTCATTAATACCAGCTGTTCAAATGCCAGGTTTGAGGTGAAAAAAGAGGTCTTTTATCTATGTCACTGTAAGTTCTTACCAACCTGAAACAAGACAGTACTTCAATTTTTCTAGGACTTTCTCTTTAATATTAGAAGTGTCAATACTTGGTTATGTTCAGCTACTGGGTCTGTGTAAAGTAGAAAACCTTGAAGACTCCTGGGCCTAATACTGTTTTCTCACTTGTAGCTAATTGAAGATCTGCTGAAGACATTGCCACAGATGTTTACCAAGTCCCTGGAAACTCAGAGTGCTCTGGGGCCTGCATTACAGGCTGCCTTTAAACTGATGTCCCCCACTGGAGGTAGAATCACTGTCTTCCAGACACAGCTCCCATCTGTGGGAATGGGAGCACTAAAGTCACGAGAGGAGCCAAACCAAAGAGCAACAGCAAAGGTTAGGAGAGCAAAAAGGTTGAGAGTATTAACAACTCTGTTCTGCGCATGTACGTGGTTCTGGCATTTCCTCTTCTGGGTTAATTGTGTGCTTGTCTTGCTCCTTTTAAAGTAGCAGAAAAAGCCAAAAGAAAAATCAAACAATATAAACACAAATTAATTACTTGATTTTTTAAAAAATGAAATATTTTTAATCAATGATGGAGAATTGATTGTGTCTCTGAAAACAGGCAATAAATGTATGAATCAATTTGAATTTCCTTTGTATTTTGTAATACTCCACTGTGTTAACAGGATATACATCTGACACCATCGACTGATTTTTACAAGAAGTTGGCCTTGGACTGTTCAGGGCAACAGGTTGCAGTGGATTTATTTCTTCTTAGTGGGCAATATTCTGACTTGGCTTCTCTAGGTAAGTCATATAAAGCTCTTTTGGGGCATGTAACTCTTGTATTTTGAGCAAATGCATAAAATCTACATTAATACTTAGTAGATGAACCTGATTTGAATTATACTAGTGTGTCAAGATACAAACTTGTCCTTGCAGAGCAGTGACAGTGAATAGAATGTAATCTTTCAGTCCTGATTTAACCTACTTATTTTCATGTCCTCCCTTAGTGAGTCAGGATTCTTGTGCTCCTGATACAAGTAGTGGAAATAGTTTCTTCCTTTTTCATGCCTTTTTAACCATCAGTGTCATTGCCTTTAGAGCAAGTTTTATTAGAATTTTAATTTTTTTTTCTATTTAACCAAACTTTCAAGTGACAATAATTTCAGGTCAATGGAAAACTATTTCACACCTGAAATTTATCACATATTAGAATATACAGTTGTAGCTACATCTGCCTCTGTAGGCAGGTCTGTAACTGTGTATTTGAGTGATTTGCATGTGTGAACAATTGAATACTTTAAAGACTGCAGCAGCAACTGTCTCCACTCTCCAATGTATACTGGTTTTGTTTCAGGTTGTATATCAAGGTATTCTGCAGGTAGTGTCTACTACTATCAATCTTACCATCATAAACACAACCCTGTCCAGGTGGAGAAACTGCAAAAGGAACTGAAGCGATATTTAACTAGAAAAATTGGGTTTGAGGCTGTCATGAGGATAAGATGCACCAAAGGTCTGAATTCACAAAAATCTTCTTAGATTTTTGCGGGGTGGAGAAGAGGGAAGTGGGTGTTTGCTGCTCTTTGGGAATGTTTTCATTGGTATTCGAGCTATTTTGTAACCTCAAATGATTAAAAGGCAATGATTAGAAAAGTAAAATTCAGTACCAGGGATAAGACAATTCTTTTTAACACTGTATTTGCAGTGTGTTTTCTGGCATCCAGGTTCCAGTTTATAATAGTCAAAACTGGAAAATTTCCTGAACTATTTCAACAAGGGACTGGTTTTATAATCTAGATACTTTCTACTACTCTGCATTGATTTGCCTTGCTAATTCCCACTTTCTGTTAGGCTTTGTGGATTTTTTGGATGAGTTGTCAGTTTGCAGTATTTACCTTTTCTGAAGACGATGTATTTCATTGAGAGGGAGCATTCCAGTACAGTCATATGCATTGATCTGTATGTGGTTCCTGTATTTACAGCTATAAGACCCAAAATGATTCATTATTATCTTGTAGGTCTTTCCATTCATACTTTCCATGGGAACTTCTTTGTACGATCTACAGACTTGTTGTCATTACCCAATGTAAACCCAGATGCGGGATATGCTGTGCAAATGTCAGTGGAAGAGAATCTTACTGATATGCAAGTTGTTTCTTTTCAGTCAGCTCTCCTGTACACCTCCAGCAAAGGTAAGGTTAGATTGAGCCAACATTGGCTTTTGTAGTGTTGCTTCACAAAACAAGAATGGAGGTTGCAGTTGTCTTTCCTTGCAGGTGAAAGACGAATTCGTGTCCACACTATGTGCTTACCTGTTGTCACAACACTGAGCGAAGTGTACCTAGGGGCAGATGTGCAGGCCATCACAGGGCTCTTAGCCAATATGGGTGAGTGTGCTAAGAGCTTGTTTGGATATGTGTGGATTGTATCCTTAAAGGTCTGAGCAATAATCCTCTGGATTAGAAGAAAAGATTCTCCCTCATTCTAAGAGTGCTTTTGAAGTTGCAGTCCTAAGAGAGTTTTGGTTTTTAATGCTTGGCTTAGGTGAAGGATCAGTAGAGCTGTGTGTAATCACCTGGGCTTAGGTTTCTCTGGTGCATCGTCATGGGCCCCCAGCTTTTTTCTGAAGCACTTGCCTTCCCCTAGATTGCAGTAAAAGCTTAAGCTTCATCGACATATTTGATAAAGTGAGAGAAGTTAATGTTTGTGACTGTATTCCTGCCAAGGGAGGAGCCCCTCTTCTTTGAGCCTTGCACTCTGTTTTCAGCTGTGGACCGCTCCGTTTCCGCCACGCTGAGCGATGCTCGGGATGCCTTGGTCAATGCAGTGATCGATTCTTTAGCTGCTTATCGCTCCTCCGTGCTGAGCATCCAACAGCCGGGGCTCACAGCTCCCTTCTCACTGCGGCTCTTCCCACTTTATATACTGGCACTCTTAAAACAGGTAAGAGGGGAAAGGAAGCCAGGCAAGAGGATGATTGTTTGGCAGGTCAGCCTGAAGTAAAAGAACAGTTCTTTGATGGAGAATGATTTAGTTCAAAAGCAGGAATTTAGAAGTGTGTGTAAAACCAAAAGTATAAATGTTTTAAGCAATGGAATGGCAAAATAATAAAGACACTGACTAGTTAAGAGAATGTGTCAGGGTACTGATAGTGTTTTCTCAGGAATCTCAATTTTGTGTGTCTCTGAAAATGTAGATCCACACAGCAGTTCAGTGTGGATTAGAAGAGAGCTGGGTGCAGCAGAGAGGGAGTTAGCTGGCTGTTCTTGCAACAGGTTTAAAGCATTTCACAGTATTTGCTCAATGTAAGTATTTTTTAATTGAATTTCCCTGAACTGATACTAGAAGTCATGTAAGTGTTGGACAAATTGGTTTCTTGGTTCAAAAAGAAGTTTTGGATTCATACATCTTGGTTAGGAATTAACCCGCATGTTCATTCTGAGCTTTTTCATGTGAAAGGCTTGATAAGAATTTGATCCAGTCAGGTGGGAGGAGTGAGCCCCACTTTGATTTATAACTTTTTTTTTTGGTCCCAACAAGCCAGGACTATCTCTTTCTTCTTAATACAGACCTAAGATTCTGTACATTGAACCCAACTGTAAACTGCTCCAATATTTATACTTTTAAATTTCATCCAGTAGCATTTTTGAGATGTATGTTAGTATTTCAGGGTGCTTTCATCTCAGCTGTAAGAGAGGACTGATGTTGCCAGCTCGAGGTTAATTCTAAAATCCAGAAATGGGAGTGAGACTTGTTTGATTTCTGTGTGAAACGCTGAAGAGAGCTATGGAGAAGTAAAATACAATGAGAAAAGACTTAGGGTGCATCTTTAAAACTTAAGTTAGAAATAAGCAGTAGGTGATGTGTCTTATCTTGCTTTGCTTTAATGGTTAAACTAAATGCCTGATTGTTTGCAGAAAGCATTTCAAACTGGGACAAACACACGTTTGGATGAACGCATCTTTACCATGTGTCAGGTTAAAAACCAGCCCCTTGTTTACCTCATGCTCATGACACATCCCAGTCTGTACAGAGTCGATAATCTCACAGATGAGGTGAGTCTTGGCCTTGCTACATAATCTGTTTGATCCCAAAGATCTGTGTAATGTGAAAGTAAATATGTTAGAAATCTCCCAAGTTTTCCATATTAAAGCTGCACAGCTAAAATGCAATGTTTCATATTTCCCCACTTGTTGCATTTATGCTTTTGTTATTTGGAACTGGATTGATGAATTCTGGAGAGAAGCTGTGCTTTGCTATGGATGGATGGGGAAAGTTTTCTCCTAACTTATTTCACCTCTGCCTTGTGTCATTATCTTGTGCTATAAAATCACATATACATAAAGACATCATAATGTGGTTTTTGTCCCTTTGTAGATTTCTTTATTTTAAAATATGAAGCAGTTTTGAGAACAGGGAATGTTTATGTAAAACCCTGAACAATTTTAAAAATCACATCTTTGGTACATAAAAAATCAGATATTCCAGTTCTAGAACTAATTAACTAAAATACATTTGATGACATTCACCCTCTCTAAATAAAACATTAAAATTTATTAGTAAATTACTAATAAAGTAAATAATCACTTTAAGTATGGCTTGGGCTAAACTAAGAAAATGGTCCAGCTCCAGTATTCAGTGTAATAGATCCTCCTCTTATTTAGCATTCTGCTCTGGTTTTTTGCATCAAGATGTGAACCACTGTTTTTCATCCTTCTTTTAGGGAGCTCTTAACATAAATGACAGAACTATACCTCAGCCACCCCTTCTCCAGCTGTCAGTGGAGAAGTTGAGTAGGGATGGTGCTTATCTAATGGATGCTGGCTCTGTAAGTTATGTGGTGGGGGGGATTTAAAAAAGTATCCAAGTTTACTTGGTGTGTTCTTTCTGAGAACCCAAAATATGTACGGGACTGCTGAGGTGTGTTTTGGGCTTGATTAATGTTATTGTTGGGTGTCTTTCAGGTGATGTTTCTGTGGATTGGGAAGAACTGTGGGCAGGGTTTTATCAGCCAAGTCCTTGGAGTTCCAAATTATGGCTCAATACCACAGAATATGGTACGTGCTTGCTCTGCACATCAGTCATACATACAGTGCTGCCAGAATATCATTTGCATGAGAATTAAAATACACCAGTCAGATATTAGCCCTCTAGTGGTATAGATCCAGATCCAAGGAAAGAAATAATTGCTGCTACCTCTTGGAGTTTCACCTCATGAAGACACAGTAGGAAGAGGCTGACAATGATTGAGTTTCTCAGACCTATCGGAGCAGATTAAGAACGCTTGCAAATAGTGAGCACACTGGGTTAGTGGGAAATCCTTTAGTTTCTGCAACAAAACAGGAATCAATCACAGCCCAGTCATCACCATTCTGACAGCTAATTGCTGAAAGGAGTTTACTGCTCTTCAAGCCCCTTCAAAGAAGACAAGACTGAAACTATACATCACAAAACTTATCTGTTTTGGTTTTCCGTATACCTAATGAGTTGGGCTATTTGAAGTGTTCCTTTTACTGTTTTTCTGAAAATTTTGTGTTAATGAAACCCTTTGGCTTTTAGACACATCTCCCAGAACTTGAAACGGCAGAATCCATCAGAACACGAACTTTCATTTCTTGGCTGAGAGAACAGAGACCTTTCTTTCCTATACTATATATAATAAAGTAAGTGGTTTTTAACAGTCTTTTTGCTTCTTCAGCAACCTGTTTACAATACATACTTGGATATCATATACTGAACTTTCTTAATGGAATTCTTAACAATAGTGTGTGCTGTGCCTGACAGATTTGACTACAGATATGACTTATGAGTTGTCTCCAATTAGAATTTCAAAAGACTAAAAAAGACTAAATGTCACAGAAGAATCTTTGGGTAATGTCAGATAAATGAAGTAAATGCTGGTAAGAGCACTTACTAGGATTAATCCCTACTAAAGACTATTTGAGATCCTCTTTTCATATGTCCTTAAGCTTTTGAAATGTCTTGCCATTTGACCTGTAATTTTATTAGTGCACAGTAGCCCATGGCAAATGTAAATTCCACTCAAATACTTATATTTTTGTTTTTAAGGGATGAGAGTCCATTGAAATCAAGTTTTCTGCAAAACATGATTGAAGACAGAACAGAATCAGCCTTATCATACTATGAATTCCTCCTTCATATACAGCAGCAAGTGAATAAATGAAACACTAGCCTCTGGCTTACTTCTTTAAGGAAAGATTTTGCAGTAAAGAATGATTGTGCTTGTAATATCTTCATTAAATCTGTGGCCTGAGGCAGTTGATGAGAAGTTCTCACTGTGATTTCAACGAACTAAAGCAAATAAAGGACCACATCTGAGAATCAAATGTGCAACTACATTATATTGTACCTTAAAAAAATCAAACTGTTGGAACTGGTTGAGCACCTTTAATTTGCTGCAAATCGTGTTTTTACTGTAAGTAGTTGCAGCATGAAGTACATTTACAAAGGCAATACTGAAAAGGTGAAATACATTTTGTAAAATAAAGAGTTCTTTGTTGTTCAAAATGTATATTTCTGTAACTTTTTTTTTGTTTGTTTTGGTTTCTTTGTTGTTGCTGCTAGATATAAAACCTCACAATGCTGATCATGATTTGCAGGGAAATTCTTTCTAAGTGCACCCAGTGATTACAGACAGAGCATCTCAATGTTCAACTTAATGCTTAAAGTAGCAATGAAAGAAGTGTTCATTGTGAATTGAACAAATGCTTGTGAAGTGTAGAATCCAGTGCTTGGATTGGATTATGGCTAATAGGACTAAAGGTAAGCTTAACCTGGATAAGGTGGCTGAATTTATTGATGCTTTTAATAAGTCAGTATTCTAATTTTAAAAACGGTGGGGAAGAGTGGGCCCTACATGAGACAGATTTTAAAAAGTCATTGGCTGAATTGGCAGCAAAAGTAGACTTAGGTAGATTGTAAGCTTTGCTTTTCTTCAGTAAAATGAATAGTTTTAATTTCTACTTATGGTGTGGGAGAGGAAGAGCAAGGAAGGTTATCTCAGATTTTGTTTGGTTTATATTCAGTAGACTTCTGGCTCTTGTTTACTTTAAGTGAATGTTGGGCCCCTCAGATCTGGTGTGTTTCTGAAGCAAGTTTGTTGGCAGCACTTCAGACCAAATGTTGGTCTGAAACACTGAATGTTCTGACATTAAAACTGGAAATTATTTTTCCAAGAACAAAATTATTATATTGAATTTGAAGATTTATATATGGTTGCAGACATGCCTGGAGTTTTCAAAAAAAAGGTTTTTTGCTGGAGCTGTGTAATGAGCCCAGGTCCAAGGCCAGTGTGCACCAAATGAAAGCTTTAAATATACTCTGAGATCCTGCCAGAGCTACAGATCAAAGCTGACATTGGACTTAAAGTAAAAACTTACATACAAAAAAAATTTAAATAATTGTATAGAGGTGTATTGATAATTCTTCTCTTTTCAAGATTAAGCTATCATTGATAGCTACCAATGTAAAAAGTATTTTAAGTTACTGTATTCCAATGCCCATGGAAGTGTTGCATATGGAAAAATCTTGGTTTGCTTTTTTATTTAATAGTGGTAAGCTTAAAGGTCTTTCAAAACCTACTTTGTGGGGCAAGTAACTTGAAGAGGTAAAACACTTGTGAGTGGTCAAATGTACTGTGCTTAGGACCTTTGGAGATAAAAATGTTAGTAGGGTCAACATTTGGGTAAACATTTGCTCCCATTTCAGGCTGTAGCTGCTTGTGATCGTCAGGAATTGCCTCACTTCAGGGGAGGAGTTCCTTGGGAGAAATTGTTCCTGATCACAAGAAGCTAAAGTTCAGAACAATGGCTAAAACAGCATGATAATATTATTAAAGAACCAATTTAAGCTTCCCTGTCTGCTGCCTCTGTAGCAAACAGGATTATATTTACTTGAACTGCTTTCAGAGAATTGCACAGTTTCTAGTCATAGTGAAGAGATGTCTTTTAAGCTTTGACAGTCTGATTTCTGCTCTCCCCCACCCCAGGGAGGGGGAAAGAAGTCTATTTCATTTAAATCATAAATGGAATCTCTGCATTTGGATAGGTTCTGCCCTAAACCTTGTGGGTTTGGGTATATTATCACTCAGAAGTTGAATTGAAAACCATCCTTGCATCAAATGGCCCACCCAAAGTCTATTTCTTACTATGACTGTATTTTGCTACTATATCCCTTTTTTTAAGAAACATAAATACTGGAGGTGGCCTCATTGCTTTATGTACACCAGACTAATGGCTGAAGATGTCAGTCTTTGTGGCAATTAACGAGTTTGAAGTTGAGTCCCAGAGTTTTACAGAGCAAAACATGATAAATGAGTCAGATGAACCCTCTGGGAGTTCTCTTCACTTGAGAAGAAATTCTCTATTGAACTTTGTTCCTTTATTCCCTTGCAGTGGGGAAGGCCTGCTGGTTCACTTGTACTGCTGTGATGGCAATACAGGGAACATGAACACACACACTACCTGTGATTGCTTTTTTACATACAAGTGTAAAACGAGGACACTGAAGATGGACTGCAAAAGTAGGCAAGAGCGTTCTGGTACTTAGATCTCAGCACCACAACTCCACCCCTGTAAATGTGTGGTGGAGGTGTGTCTCTCTTTGTAGTCAAACACTTTTTTTTTTTAAACTATTTCTTATTTTGACACATAAGTATTCAGCCAACATTGTGACCATCCATTTTACTTTGCTTTCATTATTGTTTTTAAATTAATATATTTGAGTCTAAGTCCACATAGACTGTGTTGCAATAACTAGAATGATTCGCTTTTATTTAGAATTAATTTCTTAACAGAATTTAATCAAAGATGCAGAATGGCTGTTAAGTTAAGGGACCATTAAATGTGATTTTAAGGTTCTGTTTACTATTATGGATGTAATCCTTATAGTAAATTTAATTTTGTAAAGTAGTGTATAATATTGTAATATTAAATCTTTGTTCTCTGAACTCAAAAGATTTGATCTTCAGTATGGAGTTATAAATCTTCCCCCTTATGAATTTGAGACAGGATTTACTTGTCCTCCTTTTTACAGTTTGTAATTTTCACTGTTTTATTCCTGTACAAAGTCATTTATAACACATGCAAATGCTTATTTTATCTGTGCTAATTTATCAGATTTGGCTACTCAATAAAATTAATTGAAAGAACTCATGCCAGTCCATCACTCTTTTCTTTTAAATAAAAGTAGAACAATGTATTTGATTGAGAGAAATACCACGTTGGTCACAGGAGCTGTGATGGTTGGAATTTAGCCTTCAGCAGCATTCCAAGATGGTGATCAATTTGATTTTAGGTAATCCTGTATCTTCATTTAACATCCCATTATTTCAGCAGCTTTTTTGTAAAAGCCATTCCATCTTAATGCTTGCAACTTTTTTTGAGTTGTTGTCACTGCTGCCTCTGGCCCATCATAGATGAGTTAATGCTAATGAGCTTGGTATTCTGACTTGTGTATGTAAGTGGTTTTAAACACAGAACTCTCTCGTTCCATACTGTAGAGACACTGGATTTGTCAGCTCGGGTTTGTTTTCCCCGTACGCGCACCGCTGTCCTGCTGCTGCTGAGCTGCGGCGCTCCTGCAGTGCCCTGCGGAGCTGCGGGCTCTGCAGGCGGGTGCCGCTCGCACGGCAGTGCCTCCGGTGCGCCACTGCAGCTCTTCCGTGCCGGCTGCTGCTGGCAGCCCGCTGTGCACGGCGCCGGGAGCAGTGACGCGGCAGTTCCCTCGCCTGGCGCACAGGGACAGCTGTACCGGACTTTCGGCGGCCGCCAACTGCATCTCACGGCAAAGAAGTCTGTACGCTCCCTGTTCGATAATGCCAGTAGCTCTGGCGCCCTCGAGAGGTGCTTGTCTGTTGGTGTTTCCTCGGTGTGCACCGCCGCGGTGCGCGGCCAGGCTCGGAGGCCGTCCCGTGTGTGCAGCGGGGCTGCCCCGTCACCGGGGTCCCCTTAGCGCCGCCATCGCCCCCTCCCGGCCTCGCCCCGTGACGTCACTCCTGAGGCCGGGGCGGCCATCTTGAGTGCGGGCGCCGCGCCGGCAGGGAGGGGCGCGCGGAGCGCTCTCCCAGCGCGCCCCGCCCTTCTCCTGCCCCTACGCAAGATGGCGGCGCCCGCTTCAGCGGCTGCAGGCGGCGGTGCCGGCGCCTGCGCGCTGGGCGGGGCGGGCCCGTGCGCCGGGCCTGCGGTGCCGGGGATGGCGGACGGCGGCGCGGGAGCGGCGCCCACACAGCCGGGGCCCCCCGCGGGGCTCTCGGCGTCCCAGCGCCGCGCAGAGCTGCGCCGCAGGAAGCTGCTCATGAACTCGGAGGAGCGGATCAACCGCATCATGGGCTTCCACCGGCCCGCGGCGGGCAAGGGTGAGCCCCGTGGCGGGTGCGGCGGGGCTGTGTGAGGGCTCCGGGGCTGCGGTGACGCCTCGGCCTCTCCGGCCGTGACCGCTGCCCGCGGTCCCCTGGTGAGCAGGAGCGGCCGGCTGCCCGCAGGGACAGGGCCGGCTGGCTCCCCGGTCCCTCAGCGCCGCCTTCCTTCCCAGGGATGCTTCAAGCAGCACGACCTGCCCTGCTCCCCCAGGGACCCGCCCATAAAATCCCTGTGCCGTCAGAAAGGTCGGGACTTGGGCCCGGCACGGTCCCTAGATAGCGAGCATACAAGCTGTCATTTCACTGCAAGTAGTTTTTTTTTTTTGTTGAAGAAACGATGAGCCTCCCCCATGTTTTTAGTCAGTAAAGCTGTTGGATTTCATAGCTGGCTTTTTATAGCAAAGTTATCTCACATTTGGGTAGTGACATAGATGTTTGTGGTTGTTATGCAGAATTTTCTTGCAGAGCCGTACCCTGGGTAGCTCACTTATATCTCTGTACATTCTTCAAATGGCTTGTCTTGTCAAGAGAAAGTTATCAGATTTTGGTTTATAAGGATGCCCATGAGCTGTGAATCAGTCTGACTTAATACTGAAAAGAATTCCTGAAGTGTTAGTTCTGGCTCTGTGGTAGGTGCAGACAGGTTCTTGATTTGCCTTTTGTTCTCTGCCTTCACCTGTCTCT